>NC_034196.2:5005768-5353268 GCF_002021735.2 Oncorhynchus kisutch
AAAGAAAGGAAGAAAGAAAGAAAGAAAGAAAGACAGAAAGAAAGAAAGAAAGACAGAAAGAAAGAAAGAAAGAAAGAAAGGAAGAAAGAAAGAAAGAAAGAAAGAAAGAAAGAAAGAAAGAAAGAAAGAAAGAAAGAAAGAAAGAAAGAAAGAAAGAAAGAAAGAAAGGAAGAGGGTTTCAAAAAGGAAGGCGGGAACAAAAGCACAAGGAAAGAGGAGAATGGGGGGGTTAAGAAACGCAGAGAGGAGGGGGGGGGGTTAAGGAGTTGGGGTGGTATGGAAGGAGTAGGGGGAGAAGGGGGGTCACCTCTGCTGCTCTGCTGGTGTGAAAGCAATGAGGTTAAGCCTAAAGAAAGAGCAGAGAGAGTTCCTGTGTCATAGACCCCACTCCCTCCCCCGACCGGCCCCAGCTAAATTCCCCAGGGCCAGCGGCAGTCCCTTTCATTCTCCTGTGACACAGTAATTATAAGTGTGGGAACTGAATCTGTCCCTTTTTCAGTGCCCCCTCACCCCCTAACCAGCTCCCCCCCCCCTCCTCTTCCGCCTCGCTCCACCCCACCTCAGACCTCTATCACAGAGACAGTGCACCCCCCCCCACCTCCCCAGCGGTCTCCTCACAGTCCAACAACTCACTGATATTCATGGGAGCTGCACCCCCACTTGCCCCACACCCTCCCCTCTTCCATCCCTCCCCCCTCCCTCTCTCCAGCGACAGAGCAGAGGCCGCTACGCTATCTCTCTCACAGCAGCCAGCGCAACACTGCCGTCTCTCCCGCTCTCTGTCACCACCCCCCACCTTGCTCCCAGTCCTCGCTCCTCATCTCCAGCCATCCCCCCAGCCCTCCTCTTCCCCTCCTACTCCCTTCGCTTGCTATCTTCACGCTGATGACCATGGAAACAACACTGTGGGAACCGGCCACAAGTTCACAAAAATAGACTGGGGACGATGAAGGAAAATGAAGGGAAGAGAAAACAAAGAAAAAATCTATCCAGGGGGAGGGGTTTATCTATCAATTAATCAATCAAATGTATTTATAAAGCCCTTTTTACATCAGCAGATGTCAAAGTGCTATACTGAAACCCAGCCTGAAACACCAAACAGCAAGCAATGCAGATGTAGAAGCACGGTGGCTAGGAAAGGCAGGAACCTAGGAAGAAACTTAGAGAGGAACCAGGCTCTGAGGGGTGGCCAGTCCTCTTCTGGCTGTGCCGGGAGGAGATTATAAGAGTACATGGCCATTTAAGGCCAGATTGTTCTTCAAGATGTTCAAACGTTCATAGATGACCAGCAGGGTCAAATAAGAATCAGTGGTTGTAGAGGGTGCAACAGGTCAGTACCTCAGGTGTAAATGTTAGTGGGCTTTTCATAGCCGAGCATTCAGAGGTCAAGTCAGCAGGTGCAGTAGAGAGAGAGAGAGAGTCAAAAGCAGCAGGTCCGGGACAAGGTAGCACATCCGGTGAACAGGTCAGGGTTCCCTAGCCGCATGCAGAACAGTTGAAACTGGAGCAGCAGCACGACCATGTGGACTGGGGACAGCCAGGAGTCATCAGGCCAGGTAGTCCTGAGGCATGATCCTAGGGCTCAGGTCCCCCGGGAGGGGAGTGAGAGAGAGAAAGAATTAGAGGGAGCATCCTTAAATTCACACAGGACACCAGATAAGACAGGAGAATTACACCAGATATAACAGACTGACCCGGCACATAGACTATTGCACCATAGATACTGGAGGCTGAGACAGGAGTGGGTCAGGGGACACTGTGGCCCCAACCGACAATAACCCCGGACAAGGCCAATCAGGCAGGATATAACCCTGCCCACTTTGCCAAAGCACAGCCCCCACACCACTTGAGGGATATCATCAGACCACCAAATTACTACCCTGAGACAAGGCTGAGTATAGCCCATGAAGATCTCCTCCGCTGTACGAAAAACCGGACAGGAAGATCACGTCTGTGTCTCAAACCACTCAAGTGATGCACCCCTCCTAGGGACGGCATGGAAATGCACTAGTAAGCCAGTGACTCAGCCCCCGTAATAGGCTCAGAGGCAGAGAATTCCAGTGGAGAGAGGGGAACCGGCCAGGCAGAGACAGCAAGGGCGGTTTGTCGATCTTTCACTCCAGTGCCTTGCCGTTCACCTTCACACCCCTGGGCCAGACTACACTCAATCATTTTTTTTAATTTAACCTTTATTTAACCAGGTAGGCTAGTTGAGAACAAGTTCTCATTTGCAACTGCGACCTGGCCAAGATAAAGCATAGCAGTGTGAACAGACAACACAGAGTTACACATGGAGTAAACAATTAACAAGTCAATAACACAGTAGAAAAAAAAGGGGGAGTCTATATACAATGTGTGCAAAAGGCATGAGGAGGTAGGCGAATGATTACAATTTTGCAGATTAGCACTGGAGTGATAAATGATCAGATGGTCATGTACAGGTAGAGATATTGGTGTGCAAAAGAGCAGAAAAGTAAATAAATAAAAACAGTATGGGGATGAGGTAGGTGAAAATGGGTGGGCTATTTACCAATAGACTATGTACAGCTGCAGCGATCGGTTAGCTGCTCAGATAGCTGATGTTTGAAGTTGGTGAGGGAGATAAAAGTCTCCAACTTCAGCGATTTCTGCAATTCGTTCCAGTCACAGGCAGCAGAGTACTGGAACGAAAGGCGGCCAAATGAGGTGTTGGCTTTAGGGATGATCAGTGAGATACACCTGCTGGAGCGCGTGCTACGGATGGGTGTTGCCATCGTGACCAGTGAACTGAGATAAGGCGGAGCTTTACCTAGCATGGACTTGTAGATGACCTGGAGCCAGTGGGTCTGGCGACGAATATGTAGCGAGGCCCAGCCGACTAGAGCATACAAGTCACAGTGGTGGGTGGTATAAGGTGCTTTAGTGACAAAACGGATGGCACTGTGATAGACTGCATCCAGTTTGCTGAGTAGAGTGTTGGAAGCCATTTTGTAGATGACATCGCCGAAGTCGAGGATCGGTAGGATAGTCAGTTTTACTAGGGTAAGCTTGGCGGCGTGAGTGAAGGAGGCTTTGAGTCTGCTACTGAGTCTGCCGATAAGAATATGGTGATTGACAGAGTCGAAAGCCTTGGCAAGGTCGATGAAGATGGCTGCACAGTACTGTCTTTTATCGATGGCGGTTATGATATTTCAATAAGCATTTTTCTACGGCTGGCCATGCTTTCCACCTGGCTACTCCTACCCCGGACAACTGCACTGCACCCCCAACAGCAACTCGCCCAAGCCTTCCCCATTTCTCCTTCTCCCAAATCCATTCAGCTGATGTTCTGAAAGAGCTGCAAAATCTGGACCCCTACAAATCAGCCGGGCTAGACAATCTGGACCCTTTCTTTCTAAAATTATCTGCAGAAATTGTTGCCACCCCTATTACTAGCCTGTTCAACCTCTCTTTCGTGTCGTCTGAGATTCCCAAAGATTGGAAAGCAGCTGCGGTCATCCCCCTCTTCAAAGGGGGGGATACTCTTGACCCAAACTGCTACAGACCTATATCTATCCTACCGTGCCTTTCTAAGGTCTTCGAAAGCCAAGTCAACAAACAGATTACCGACCATTTCGAATCTCACCATACCTTCTCTGCTATGCAATCTGGTTTCAGAGCTGGTCATGGGTGCACCTCAGCCACGCTCAAGGTCCTAAACGATATCTTAACCGCCATCGATAAGAAACATTACTGTGCAGCCGTATTCATTGATCTGGCCAAGGCTTTCGACTCTGTCAATCACCACATCATCATCGGCAGACTCGACAGCCTTGGTTTCTCAAATGATTGCCTCGCCTGGTTCACCAACTACTTCTCTGATAGAGTTCAGTGTGTCAAATCGGAGGGTCTGCTGTCCGGACCTCTGGCAGTCTCTATGGGGGTGCCACAGGGTTCAATTCTTGGACCGACTCTCTTCTCTGTATACATCAATGAGGTCGCTCTTGCTGCTGGTGGGTCTCTGATCCACCTCTACGCAGACGACACCATTCTGTATACTTCCGGCCCTTCTTTGGACACTGTGTTAACAACCCTCCAGGCAAGCTTCAATTCCATACAACTCTCCTTCCGTGGCCTCCAATTGCTCTTAAATCGGCCTTGGCAAGGTCGATGAAGACGGCTGCACAGTACTGTCTTTTATCGATGGCGGTTATGATATCGTTTAGTACCTTGAGTGTGGCTGAGGTGCACCCGTGACCGGCTCGGAAACCAGATTGCACAGCGGAGAAGGTACGGTGGGATTCGAGATGGTCAGTGACCTGTTTGTTGACTTGGCTTTCGAAGACCTCAGATAGGCAGGGCAGGATGGATATAGGTCTGTAACAGTTTGGGTCCAGGGTGTCTCCCCCTTTGAAGAGGGGGATGACTGCGGCAGCTTTCCAGTCCTTGGGGATCTCAGACGATATGAAAGAGAGGTTGAACAGGCTGGTAATAGGGGTTGCGACAATGGCGGCGGATAGTTTCAGAAATAGAGGGTCCAGATTGCCAAGCCCAGCTGATTTGTACGGGTCCAGGTTTTGCAGCTCTTTCAGAACATCTGCTATCTGGATTTGGGTAAAGGAGAACCTGGAGAGGCTTGGGCGAGGAGCTGCGGGGGGGGCGGAGCTGTTGGCCGAGGTTGGAGTAGCCAGGCGGAAGGCATGGCCAGCCGTTGAGAAATGCTGATTGAAGTTTTCGATAATCATGGATTTATCGGTGGTGACCGTGTTACCTAGCCTCAGTGCAGTGGGCAGCTGGGAGGAGGTGCTCTTGTTCTCCATGGACTTCACAGTGTCCCAGAACTTTTTGGAGTTGGAGCTACAGGATGCAAACTTCTGCCTGAAGAAGCTGGCCTTAGCTT
The DNA here is from genome assembly GCF_002021735.2 of Oncorhynchus kisutch. NCBI lineage: Eukaryota > Metazoa > Chordata > Actinopteri > Salmoniformes > Salmonidae > Oncorhynchus > Oncorhynchus kisutch. The sequence goes on from NC_034196.2 coordinate 5,010,627, forward strand.
TCCTGACTTACTGCGTGTATTGGTTCCTGACTTCCCTGAACAGTTGCATATCACGGGGACTGTTCGATGCTATTGCAGTCCGCCACAGGATGTTTTTGTGCTGGTCGAGGGCAGTCAGGTCTGGAGAGAACCAAGGGCTGTATCTGTTCTTAGTTCTGCATTTTTTGAACGGAGCATGCTTATCTAAAATGGTGAGGAAGTTACTTTTAAAGAATGACCAGGCATCCTCAACTGACGGGATGAGGTCAATGTCCTTCCAGGATACCCGGGCCAGGTCGATTAGAAAGGCCTGCTCACAGAAGTGTTTTAGGGAGCGTTTGACAGTGATGAGGGGTGGTCGTTTGACTGCGGCTCCGTAGCGGATACAGGCAATGAGGCAGTGATCGCTGAGATCCTGGTTGAAGACAGCCGAGGTGTATTTGGAGGGCCAGTTGGTCAGGATGACGTCTATGAGGGTGCCCTTGTTTACAGAGTTAGGGTTGTACCTGGTGGGTTCCTTGATGATTTGTGTGAGATTGAGGGCATCTAGCTTAGATTGTAGGACTGCCGGGGTGTTAAGCATATCCCAGTTTAGGTCACCTAACAGAACAAACTCTGAAGCTAGATGGGGGGCGATCAATTCACAAATGGTGTCCAGGGCACAGCTGGGAGCTGAGGGGGGTCGGTAGCAGGCGGCAACAGTGAGAGACTTATTTCTGGAGAGAGTAATTTTCAAAATTAGTAGTTCGAACTGTTTGGGTATGGACCTGGAAAGTATGACATTACTTTGCAGGCTATCTCTGCAGTAGACTGCAACTCCTCCCCCTTTGGCAGTTCTATCTTGACGGAAGATGTTATAGTTGGGTATGGAAATCTCTGAATTTTTGGTGGCCTTCCTGAGCCAGGATTCAGACACAGCAAGGACATCAGGGTTAGCAGAGTGTGCTAAAGCAGTGAGTAAAACAAACTTAGGGAGGAGGCTTCTGATGTTGACATGCATGAAACCAAGGCTTTTTCGATCACAGAAGTCAACAAATGAGGGTGCCTGGGGACATGCAGGGCCTGGGTTTACCTCCACATCACCCGCGGAACAGAGAAGGAGTAGTATGAGGGTGCGGCTAAAGGCTATCAAAACTGGTCGCCTAGAGCGTTGGGGACAGAGAATAAGAGGAGCAGGTTTCTGGGCATGGTAGAATATATTCAGGGCATAATGCGCAGACAGGGGTATGGTGGGGTGCGGGTACAGCGGAGGTAAGCCCAGGCACTGGGTGATGATGAGAGAGGTTGTATCTCTGGACATGCTGGTTGTAATGGGTGAGGTCACCGCATGTGTGGGAGGTGGGACAAAGGAGTTATCAGGGGTGTGAAGGGTGGAACTAGGGGCTCCATTGTGAACTAAAACAATGACAACTAACCTGAACAACAGTATACAAGGCATATTGACATTTGAGAGAGACATACAGCGAGGCATACAGTAATCACAGGTGTTGAATTGGGAAAGCTAGCTAAAACAGTAGGTGAGACAACAACAGCTAGTCAGCTAGCACAACAACAGCAGGTAAAATGGCATTGACTAGGCAACGGGGCCAACAGATAAACAAACAAGCAGAATGGAGTACCGTGATTAATATGCAGCTGTTCAGGGAAGCTAGAAACCATTATACACAGGCAGTTAGAAAAGCCAAGGCTAGCTTTTTCAAGCAGAAATTTGCTTCCTGCAACACTAACTCAAAAAAGTTCTGGGACACTGTAAAGTCCATGGAGAATAAGAACACCTCCTCCCAGCTGCCCACTGCACTGAAGATAGGAAACACTGTCACCACTGATAAATCCACCATAATTGAGAATTTCAATAAGCATTTTTCTACGGCTGGCCATGCTTTCCACCTGGCTACTCCTACCCCGGACAACTGCACTGCACCCCCAACAGCAACTCGCCCAAGCCTTCCCCATTTCTCCTTCTCCCAAATCCATTCAGCTGATGTTCTGAAAGAGCTGCAAAATCTGGACCCCTACAAATCAGCCGGGCTAGACAATCTGGACCCTTTCTTTCTAAAAATTATCTGCAGAAATTTTTGCCACCCCTATTACTAGCCTGTTCAACCTCTCTTTCGTGTCGTCTGAGATTCCCAAAGATTGGAAAGCAGCTGCGGTCATCCCCCTCTTCAAAGGGGGGGATACTCTTGACCCAAACTGCTACAGACCTATATCTATCCTACCGTGCCTTTCTAAGGTCTTCGAAAGCCAAGTCAACAAACAGATTACCGACCATTTCGAATCTCACCATACCTTCTCTGCTATGCAATCTGGTTTCAGAGCTGGTCATGGGTGCACCTCAGCCACGCTCAAGGTCCTAAACGATATCTTAACCGCCATCGATAAGAAACATTACTGTGCAGCCGTATTCATTGATCTGGCCAAGGCTTTCGACTCTGTCAATCACCACATCCTCATCGGCAGACTCGACAGCCTTGGTTTCTCAAATGATTGCCTCGCCTGGTTCACCAACTACTTCTCTGATAGAGTTCAGTGTGTCAAATCGGAGGGTCTGCTGTCCGGACCTCTGGCAGTCTCTATGGGGGTGCCACAGGGTTCAATTCTTGGACCGACTCTCTTCTCTGTATACATCAATGAGGTCGCTCTTGCTGCTGGTGAGTCTCTGATCCACCTCTACGCAGACGACACCATTCTGTATACTTCCGGCCCTTCTTTGGACACTGTGTTAACAACCCTCCAGGCAAGCTTCAATGCCATACAACTCTCCTTCCGTGGCCTCCAAATACAAGTAAAACTAAATGCATGCTCTTCAACCGATCGCTACCTGCACCTACCCGCCTGTCCAACATCACTACTCTGGACGGCTCTGACTTAGAATACGTGGACAACTACAAATACTTAGGTGTCTGGTTAGACTGTAAACTCTCCTTCCAGACCCATATCAAACATCTCCAATCCAAAGTTAAATCTAGAATTGGCTTCCTATTTCGCAACAAAGCATCCTTCACTCATGCTGCCAAACATACCCTTGTAAAACTGACCATCCTACCAATCCTCGACTTTGGCGATGTCATTTACAAAATAGCCTCCAATACCCTACTCAACAAATTGGATGCAGTCTATCACAGTGCAATCCGTTTTGTCACCAAAGCCCCATATACTACCCACCATTGCGACCTGTACGCTCTCGTTGGCTGGCCCTCGCTTCATACTCGTCGCCAAACCCACTGGCTCCATGTCATCTACAAGACCCTGCTAGGCAAAGTCCCCTCTTATCTCAGCTCGCTGGTCACCATAGCATCTCCCACCTGTGGCACACGCTCCAGCAGGTATATCTCTCTAGTCACCCCCAGAACCAATTCTTTCTTTGGCCGCCTCTCCTTCCAGTTCTCTGCTGCCAATGACTGGAACGAACTACAAAAATCTCTGAAACTGGAAACACTTATCTCCCTCCCTAGCTTTAAGCACCAACTGTCAGAGCAGCTCACAGATTACTGCACCTGTACATAGCCCACCTATAATTTAGCCCAAACAACTACCTCTTTCCCAACTGTATTTAATTTTATTTATTTATTTATTTTGCTCCTTTGCACCCCATTATTTTTATTTCTATTTTGCACATTCTTCCATTGCAAAACTACCATTCCAGTGTTTTACTTGCTATATTGTATTTACTTTGCCACCATGGCCTTTTTGCCTTTACCTCCCTTCCCACCTAATTTGCTCACATTGTATATAGACTTGTTTATACTGTATTATTGACTGTATGTCTGTTTTACTCCATGTGTAACTCTGTGTCGTTGTATCTGTCGAACTGCTTTGCTTTATCTTGGCCAGGTCGCAATTGTAAATGAGAACTTGTTCTCAACTTGCCTACCTGGTTAAATAAAGGTAAAATAAAAAAAATAAAAAATAAAATTAATGGACAGTCCAGTGTGCATCAGCTATGTAGCCAAGAGATCAGTGTCCAGGGGGCAGCGGTGGATGGGGCAGGGAAGCTGGACTGGCGAGTGTTATCCAGGTTAAAGAAAAACTAACAATGACTAGATAGCTTGTAGCTAGTTAGCTGGTTAGCTTCTGGAGGTTCTTGAGTGTGTTCTAAAAATAAAAAATAATAGCGATTCTGTATTACATTGGGTGAGGCAGGTTTCCGGAAGGTATAAACAAATTAAAAATCAAAAAGAGATAGAAAGTAAATATGGGTCCAGTGAGTGTTTGGAACGCGGCGATTCAGACGGTTAGCAGGCCTGTGCTAACAAGCTAACAGTTCGTAGGCCCGGGCTAAACAAGGTAGCAGTTAGCGGACCGGAGCTAGACAAGCTAGCAGTTAGCAGGCCGAATTAGCAAGCAGGGAGATAGCGAGGGCTAGAGAGTTAGCCTTTGGGGCACGTCGCGATGGGGTGAGTCTGTTTATTCCTCTTCATGCGGTGACATCGATAGACCGGTCGTGGGCCCGGGTATTGTAGCCCAGGAGTATGCTACGGTGGTAGCACAGGTGCGCTGGCCGGGCTAGCTTCAAGCTAAGTGGGTGGAAACGCTAGCCAGGAGTAATCATCCGGGGTTGCGGTTTAGCTAGATAGCTAGTTGTGAAGATCCAGCTGAAAAATGTTCCGTTTGCGGTGGGAATCCGGGGATGAATCCGGGGATGAAAAATAAATAGGTCCGTTAAGCTCTGGTTAGAGTCGCGTTGTTCGAACTGGCGAGAGCTTTCCGAGCTAAAGGTTGGCTGATGACCGGTTAGCTGAAGACCGCTAGCATAGCTGGTAGTTAGCTGGCTAGCTTCAGTTGAGGGGTTCCGAAGTAAATATAAATACTTTAGGAAAAATAGCTACATTGGGTGAGGCGGGTTGCAGGAGAGTATTTGGAAGCTTAGGTTTAGCAAAATGTTTTTAAAGAGATATGCGAAGAAAAATATGTAAACAACGAAAAAGAAACGATATATACAAGGGACACGATAGGACGACTTACTGCTACGCCATCTTGGGAGAGATGGACTTACTGTGACCGAGTCTGCGTCTCTCACATGGATAGGCATACCATTCCATGAAAATTGAGCTCTATAGGAGAAAGCCCTGCCTCCAGCTGTTTGCTTCGAAATGCTAGGGACAATAGAGGGACAGGTACACAGGTGTCCAATCACCTCGACCCTCATCTCACCCCAACAGACACTGTAATCTCTCACATCAATTGAGCTAACGCTTCGATTCCAATCAGTCAAATCCTTATCACCCCGGTGATCACGCAGACACACTGCCTCTGGGAAGCAGCAGACGACCAAGAGGCCTGGTCCAGGGCTGTCCTACCTCATTAGAATTGGGATGGGAATCATGGGGTCCCCCAGTCCCACACCACAGCTAGCACTATAGAGTAGCTAGCTAGCCTCTGGTAGCACCCACACTACATACATACCAGTGGACTATATAAATTAACTAGCTTGGGAAGCAGAGGTCAGGCCTGTCTATTCCCATTACAATGGAGATGAATGGGGTCCCTTAGTCCCACACCACAGTAGCTAGCTGTGGCCTATGCATAAGCTATAGCTTCTGATAAAGTTAATTCAGGTAGCAATAACAACAAGCACGGCTTATATAGTCTCTGTGGGTGTTAGGCGGTATAGTGGCGCAACACCAGATTTGTGGGTTGGATTCATGCATGGGCCATACTGAACGAGACAGCTCTGGATAAAACCGTCTGTCAAATGACCATATTTACACATACCGTACTGCCACTGCCAGGCCCTCAATCCACCCCCATCGACCCCACACGTGTGCTGGAGGTGCGGGACTCCTCCTTTGTCTTTCTACTACGCCACAAGAGTTAAGCTGCTGACGTAGCCTACAGTTTCTGTTCCTGTGAGAAAACTGCTTTTGTTGTGAGGAGAGGGGGGGGGGGGGGGGGAACGACGAAGACGCAAGCAGCACATCATCTTTTCTTTTTTACACTGACCGACCCAACCGGCCTGGCTGACTATTTTTTCCATTCCATTTTTATCTAGTCCGTGTCTATCCGTACTGGTCCGGGTCTCTCTCTCTCTCCCAGCAGCCCTTTCCCAGGCCAAACTCTTTTGACCTCCTGGGCCTTCTACCTCGGCCATCCCCTGGGGGTGTCTCGTTTCGACCCTTCCCACCCCGGACTGCCCAGCACTCCCAAAGCAAACAGACTCCCAACCCTGATAACATCACGCAGGCAGCATTTGCAGGCTGGATGGAAGGTCTGAGTGGACGACTGGAGGAAATGCTGCCAGGCTCAGGCTGAAGCTGACCTCCAGTCCAGCACGCACACGTACGAGCACTCGGACAAACGCACGCTCGCACGTTAGCCTGCACAAGCAGACGCACATTCATACACATGGACACACACACACCCACATAGAGGCCCACACACACATGGACCAACAATATATCACAGTGATCACTTACAAAAAGTCACACACAAGGGAACACACAGCCAAACGTATTTACACAAACAGCAATATGTCAAAAACACAATATTTCTAGTCATTCTGACACACGCACGTACACACACACACACACTCACACTCACACACACACACGTGCTGGTTCACACACTCCAGAGTCGGTCTGTGCTGGGGGTCTCCTCAGGGATCAGCCTGGAGTCTAAACCCTGGTGCTGCTTGCGCAACTAACATTCCCCTGCACTGTGTGTGTGTGTGTGTCTGTGTGTGTCTGTGTGTCTGTGTGTGTGTCTGTGTCTGTGTCTGTGTGTGTGTGAGACATCCACATCTTCTCTTAATGCCCCTCTTACACTATGACCTAAGAGCAACTTCTTCAAATGCCTGTGTCATGTTTATACAAGATATATTACCATAGACCATGGAGCTAGAGATCAGAGCACAGGGGACAAGAGCGGGAGACCTAACACATTCACACAGTTCAGAAAAACATGCTATATAGGGGGGTACCAGAGTGGTAGCTAGCAATAATAAACCATCAAGAATGAAAAACAGAGCCTACATTGTCTGGGATGTAAGGTTGAAAGAGCAGTTCAGCGATTTCACTTCTCATGGTGTGAACTAGTAGAGCAAAATGACTAGACACACTAGTTGAGATGCATCTTTAACATTGAGTCAAGGAGACTAAACATGTCCACGCAAGGTCGCACACACACACACACACACTGACACACCTCTACGGAAAAGTCCCACCACTTCTACAACTCCGTAACGGGAAAGTGTCTTTCTAGGCACAATGCATCTGGTATCACTTCTGCTAAAGCTGAGTTTCAGTAAGCGGGAAAAGCAGTGCAGCATGATTCACTGACCAGAGACAGGCGTTTTACCATCACCAGGGAAACCATGTGGCCATGACCACTGAGACCGAGCGGGACAAAATTCTTCCTAGTTTCTAGAATTAAAAAGAACACACACGATATGGGCGATATGGCCAAGATATCGTATCAGGATATTTTAAACAAATCAATACGGTATGGCAGTATTTGACGGGTATTTTCTGTTTCTGATTATTGCATGATCATATAAATTGGCAACAAATATATTCTGATTTGAATGTGATTTGGATGGGCTTTCTCCATTCTGATGGTTTGGTACTCAACCAAACTAGAACAAAACTGACAGTGAAGTAGTCCAATTTGTAGAACTTTTCATTTAATTTAGTCCCGCATCAAAATATGGTATTGTACACACACACACGCACACACACACACACACACACGCACACGCATACGCACACACACACTGCTCTGCTCTACCTCAATTACCTTGTACCCCTGCTTATCGACTCTGTACTGTTACCCAGTGTTGGAAAAAGTACCCAATTGTCATACTTGAGTAACAGTGAAGATACCTTCATAGAAAAGGACTGGAGATGAAGTGAAAGTCACCCAGTAATGTACTTAAGTATCAAAAGTCAAAGTGAAAGTATGAATCACTTCTTATTCCTTATATCAAGCCAACCAGATGGCTCAATGTTCTTGTCTTTAAAATGTATGTACAGCCAAGGGCACACTCCAACACTCAGACAACACTCATTCACAAATAAAACATGTGTCTTTAGTGAGTCCTCCAGATCAGAGGCAGTAGGGATGACCAGGGATGTTCTCTGTTTAGTGAGTCCTCCAGATCAGAGGCAGTAGGGATGACCAGGGATGTTCTCTGTTTAGTGAGTCCACCAGATCAGAGGCAGTAGGGATGACCAGGGATGTTCTCTGTTTAGTGAGTCCTCCAGATCAGAGGCAGTAGGGATGACCAGGGATGTTCTCTGTTTAGTGAGTCCTCCAGATCAGAGGCAGTAGGGATGACCAGGGATGTTCTCTGTTTAGTGAGTCCACCAGATCAGAGGCAGTAGGGATGACCAGGGATGTTCTCTGTTTAGTGAGTCCTCCAGATCAGAGGCAGTAGGGATGACCAGGGATGTTCTCTGTTTAGTGAGTCCTCCAGATCAGAGGCAGTAGGGATGACCAGGGATGTTCTCTGTTTAGTGAGTCCTCCAGATCAGAGGCAGTAGGGATGACCAGGGATGTTCTCTGTTTAGTGAGTCCACCAGATCAGAGGCAGTAGGGATGACCAGGGATGTTCTCTGTTTAGTGAGTCCTCCAGATCAGAGGCAGCAGATTGATGACCAGAGATGTTCTCTGTTTAGTGAGTCCTCCAGATCAGAGGCAGTAGGGATGACCAGGGATGTTCTCTGTTTAGTGAGTCCTCCAGATCAGAGGCAGCAGATTGATGACCAGGGATGTTCTCTGTTTAGTGAGTCCTCCAGATCAGGGGCAGTAGGGATGACCAGGGATGTTCTCTGTTTAGTGAGTCCACCAGATCAGAGGCAGTAGGGATGACCAGGGATGTTCTCTGTTTAGTGAGTCCTCCAGATCAGAGGCAGCAGATTGATGACCAGGGATGTTCTCTGTTTAGTGAGTCCTCCAGATCAGAGGCAGTAGGGATGACCAGGGATGTTCTCTGTTTAGTGAGTCCTCCAGATCAGAGGCAGTAGGGATGACCAGGGATGTTCTCTGTTTAGTGTGTCCTCCAGATCAGAGGCAGTAGGGATGACCAGGGATGTTCTCTGTTTAGTGAGTCCTCCAGATCAGTGGCAGCAGATTGATGACCAGGGATGTTCTCTTGATAAGTGCACGAATTGGACCATTTCCCTGTGCTGCTAAGCATTCAAAATGTAACGAGTACTTTTGGGTGTCAGGGAAAATGTATGGAGTAAAAAGTACATCATTTTCTTTAGGAATGTAAGTGTAGTTAAAATCACAGTTGTAAAGTAAAGTACAGATAATCAACAAAACGAGTACCTTAAAGTATTCTTACTTAAGTACTTTACACCACTGCTGTTACCCACGTACGCTGAGTGTACAAAACATTATGAACACCTGCTCTTTCCATGACATAGACTGACCAGGTGAATCCAGGTGAAAGCTACAGCACAACACATTATTCAGGTTACTTGTTCAATCCACTTCAACCGGTTTCCTGTGTGTAGCAAGAACGGTCCACCACGCAAAGGACATCAGACCAACTTGACACAACTGTGGGAAGTATTGGAGTCAACATGGGCCAGCATCGCTGTGGAACGCTTTCGGCATCTTGCGGAGTCCATGCCCGCACAAATTGAGGCTGTCCTGAGGGCAAAAGGGGGTGCAACTCAATATCAGAAAGGTGTTCCTAATGTTTTATACACTCAGTGTATGTAGCCATGTTATCATTATCATTATATAGCCATGTTATCATATAAATGGCAGCAGTCTTTATCGTCCTGTGTGATTCAGTCGGTAGGACCATGTTGCTGGCAACGCCATGGTTGTGGGTTAGATTCCGGCAGGGATCATATACTGTACATACACAGAAAAATGGATGCACTCGCTGAAGTGTGAGGAGCTTTGGATAGTTTGGATACAGTGTAAGTGGCATATTATTATTATTACTATAACAATAGTAAAGAATGCCAGGCATCTCTAAAGGCTTGGTTGGTGGATTTTGCAGGATGTTAAACTGTGCGTTTGGTCATTGTGTGTCACATACACACGCACAGTCAGACACACTCAGTCGCACAACTGGCTAGCATAGACGACATTACTGTCTGAGTGGAAGTGATCATGGTGTTCCTTCTGCACACACACACACACACACTGCTCTGCTCTCCCTGTGTGGCGGGCGCAAAAAAGCGGACCCTCTCGCGCCCCTCATCAACCCCCATCCCTCTCTCCCCTCCCCTCCAGAGCGGTTTCTACACCGGAGAACATAAACAGCTCTGTCTGCCCAGGGCCAGTTCTCATGACATCACCACACAGAAGGAATGCTCTCTCTGCTCTGCTCTGCTCTGTCAAAACCCTCAACCACCAGTTGAGGAGAAAAGCAAGAAGAGCCAGGTCTAGGAAGAAGAGCCAGGTCTAGGAAGAAGAGCCAAGTCTAGGAAGAAGAGCCAGGTCTAGGAAGAAGAGCCAGGTCTAGGAAGAAGAGCCAGGTCTAGGAAGAAGAGCCAAGTCTAGGAAGAAGAGCCAGGTCTAGGAAGAAGAGCCAAGTCTAGGAAGAAGAGCCAGGTCTAGGAAGAAGAGCCAAGTCTAGGAAGAAGAGCCAGGTCTAGCTCTCTCGCCCTCGCTCTCATATTTTCTCCCTCTCTGTCTCTCTCCATGTCACCCATTATTGTGTGTGGTCTCTCTTTCTGTCCTTCTGACCAGTGTAAAGGTGGAAGAAGAGCCAGGTCTAGTTCTCTATCCCTCATATTCTCTCCTTCATGTTCTCTCTCTAACCCACTCTTGCTTGTAGTCCCTCATTATTTTTCACCCTCTATCCATTTCCCATCTAACTCATGCATTCTTGTTTGCTATGTGTCTCCCTCTGTCTCAATCTCTACTGGCCTCGTACTGGCCCCTCAGTGAGACCTTTGCCATTTTGAAATTGTTAGACCATACAACATCCCGTCTAGTGAATACACTACAATGTGACTACAACACAGAACACTAGGAACACACAGACACAGAACAGTAAATCAGAACACACAGTGTAGATTAGCGAGGAGGGACCAGTCTAAAAATGAATCCTCAACCGGTGGAACACTGAAAATAAGATAAAAGATGTGTGCGTGTGGGGGGTGGGTGGGGGGGTGGGATGTAGTATGGGGGAAATTACGTACTACTTCATTGTATTGGTGTTTGGAATAAAAGCCCCATTGAATGTGTCCTCCTTCCTCATCTCTCTCTCTCTCTCTCTCTCTCTCTCTCTCTCTCTCTCTTTCTCTCTCTCAATTCAATTCAATTCGCTTTATTGGCATGACGTAACACTGTACATATTGCCAAGGCTTATTTTGGATATTTACAATATGAAAATCTCTTTCTCGCTTCTCTCTCTCGCTCTCTCTCTCTCATATATCGGAGAAATCAGGGGCAGGAAGCAGCTTGGCTCCCAGACAATGGAACACATCAAACCAGCCAGCCCAGGCCCTTTCGCAGGCAGGCTGGCAGTCACACACAGACACACAAATGCCAGCCAGCCAATCAAAACACATCGTACAAAAGCACGAACAGAGCAAGACAAACAGGACATTCCAGCAGCCGGGTGCTCGGGGATTCCTCGCCACGGCTAATCTGAATCGGAGGGACAGAGGGAGACAGAGAGAGAGAAGGAGCTGGAGGATCCAGTTTGGGGAGGATAGAGGGTAGGGGAGAGGGCGAGGAGGGGTGTGAACAGGAAGCGGCGTCCAGATTATTAACTCGAAAATGATCCCCCGGAACTTTAATGAAGTGACCTTGAGCAAGCCACCCCTCAGGGTCTGTCCTCGCAGAAAACAGACAAGATAGGGTTCCTTTCAGGCCAGAGGCTTGCTGACAGACATCAGGATATCAACATCAGCCTACTGTCTTATAGGATAGACAGTCATGAGAATCTACTTGAATCATGGGACAGCGGAGACCCTGATGATAAGCTGCACAGGTTCAATAACTTTAGCTTGTCGCACTAAGGGGTTTTCCACACTCCTTTGCCACACACACTAGAAGCAGGGACACATAGATTATCGGAGACACAAACTCTCTCTCTCTCACACACACCTCTTGATTTTCCCACTGACTCACACACAAGGTCTTTCACACACTCACACAAACACACCGTCCAGACACACTCTCTGTCCTTCTCTCTCTTGACTTTCACACACTTTCTCTGTCTCTCACTCTCTCTCGCTCTCTCTCTCGATCGACTTTCACACACACCAGCCAGAGACACATCAATCATCTGTGGTGCCCCAGGCTTTTCTCAGTTCCCAGACAGCCTGTCAGTCATTGTGTGTGTGTGTTTGTGCATGTGTGTTGTGGCTTCGCTCCGAGCCCGGTCTGTAACAGGAGACATGGACCCTTCGCCACACACAGTGGGAAATATTTAGGATGGTTTCCCTCGGAATGTCTTGGCGTGTCTGAGGAATGTCTCTCCCCCTCTAACAACCTCCCCCCTGACCGCAGAGACAGAACACTGATCCTAGCCCTGTTTTTCCACACCAGACAGATTCTGAGAAAACAGAAGTCCAGATAGGACTACCGCCTCAGCATTAATAAAGACGGAACTCTGAGAAACACACACACAGAGGAGAAATTCCTGGAAATTGTCACACTGTGAAAAAGTGTGTGTGTGTGTGTGTGTCCAGACTCTGACACACAGAAACAGACACCCACCTAGAGAAGGGTAACTTAAAACGTGTCTCCCTCTCTCACATTCTTCTTTTTTTGCACTTTTTTTCTCAGCCTGTTCCCCCCCCCTTTGTAGATCAAAGCTCATAGCACAGAGTTCTCCAATCGCCATTAATTCCCTTTCTCCCTTTCTCTCTCTCTCTCTCTCTCTCTTCCTTCCTCCCCCTCTCCCTATCTCTCTCTTCCTCCCCCCCCCCCCCTCTCTCTCTCTCTCTCTTCCTTCCTCCCCCCTCTCCCTATCTCTCTCTTCCTCCCCCCTCTCTCTCTCTCTTCTCACTCTCACGGTGTTCCAGTTCCTGCCGCTCTTGTTTTCACTTCCCCACTCTCACTCTACGGCTCGTGGGAACCTCAGTTCTGCAACGCTGTGCGTTTGGTCTAGGACTGGGGCTAGGCAGGCGAGCTGATGTTTATCTCACTGACCATCTTCACCGCGGCTTGCATCCCAAAGGGCACCCTTTCCCCTACATAGTGCACTACTTTTGACCACAGCACATAGGAATCTGATCAAAAGTAGTGCACTATGAGGGGAATCGGGTGGTACTTGTGACGCAGCCCGTCTCACCGCGCCAACAAACAAACAAAAAAAGGCCAGGGCAGACATCTGATGCATGCACTCGACTTAATTGTGCTTTGAAAATATAGATTGGGATGGGCATGGCAGGGCCAGAGTGCCGCATTCAAAATGGCACCCTATCCTCTGTAGGTCCTGCTCAAAAGTAGTGCACTATAAAAGGAAATAGGGTCCCATTTGGGACACACTCCGAGCAGTGGTGGAAAGTGAGTTAGGGAGTGGCGGACTGTGAACCTAACTCGACCACCTATCCCCTCCATGGAATTCAGGGAGCGGAAAGATATCAGAGATGAAATGATATGGGCACGTCAAGGTTAAATTCTACACATATCTGAAATGATAAATAGGTCACTGTATAGCTCACCAGAGCAGAAGTGAAACCTGAACGCCATACAGTATGGATATTACTCATTTAGGGTAAGAACTGTACAGCTCAACCCATGCCTGGAAGGGAGTCCTCAGTCCTCTTTCATGTTACTGAAGGAATCACAGATGATTTCCATGACTAACCCACCTTGGGAAACTTAGTTATCATTGTGGTCTGGCACAGATATATACAGAGACCAAAGGCAGGCAGACTGAAACAATTATCTGATCTAAGCTAACATTGCCTTCCCATCACTGCATTCATCTCACAGAAACTGTTAAAGATAGCCATCCATTTCCCCCTATGTAATGGCTGTCACATTGGTTGTTTCACAAACTGCTGCAGTCAGAGTTGAGAAGGCAATGATCTCTGGGTTTGAAAGACTGTGGTAAAGGTCAGCTTTAAAATGGAATCCAATCTACAGTATACTGGTATCACTGGTATTTGAATCTCTCTCTTTCTCTCTCTCTCTCACACACACACACACACACACACACACACACACACACACACACACACACACACACACTCCAACTCTTTCTCACACACAAAATAAAGTAGACCAGCGTTTCTTAAAGTATGGGTCGCGACCCAGAGTGGACCTGTTAATGGTGGGTTGATTTGGCCAAGTGCAACTGCAATCTCGGTTCACTGCACTCTCTGCTTATCAGCGGTCTCTGCTCCTTCGGCAGCAGTGCGAGTGGGAGATGCCCGTGTGCTTCGCTGTTTGCCAGATCTTTTTATCTGCAGTTTTCTTGAAGATCACTCCGCGACCCACACGCTGCAGCGCTGTCGTTCAAGCCATTGACTTGTTATTCCCACTCACCATCACTCACCGCTGTCACGAAACGGACTCATGCTAGCTACAAGTTCTAACTGAGCTCAATCGTCATGAAACTCAAATACGGTGATTACTTTTTGTCTCTTTCATACAAACTTTGAGAAATAACGAGGAGCGACCACAATGTGTTTTGTGTGTGGAAGTGCTTAGTAGTGAGTCTCTCCAAACTAACGAATTAATAAAACGACACATCCTGACCAAACATTCACAGCATGATGGTAAACCCAGGGAGTTCTTTGAGAACAGGGCAGAATGCTTCAGGAAACAGTGCTTCGACAGTGGAAAAGTCAGTCAGATAGCAAGGCATTGTTGTCGTTTATAACAGGTGATGATAAGCAGAAATAAGGGAGTACTAACTAACTCTCATGGTAGTAGATGTGAGTTTCTCTTTCAAACAATCCCCTGGCCTTGTACACAGCTAATAGCTAACGTTAGCCGAAGCAAGCTAACTAACAACCCTAAGAAACAGTACAGATGAAGAATTATCAGGCCTACTGTACATTTTAATGTAGAAATGATTGTTGAAAACAGGTCTAGGTTGGAACGGTTGCTGTTACAAGTAATATTTTTTATTCTGAACTGGAATAAACTGATTGAAGCAAGATGCTTTTTGAGACAAACACTCACATAGTTCTGGGTTGCTCATCTGCAGCAGGAAGCGGTCTTCTGCCTGACTGAGAAAGCAGTAGATGTTCTGATCCAGTTTGGCGCCACATACAGTGGGGCAAAAAAGTATTTAGTCAGCCACCAATTGTGCAGGTTCTCCCACTTAAAAAGGTGAGAGAGGCCTGTACATTTTTATCACAGGTACACTTCAACTATGACAGACAATATGATAATTTTTTTCTCCAGAAAATCACATTGGAGGATAAGAAGTATTTGGTCACCAACAAACAAGCAAGATTTCTGGCTCTCACAGACCTGTAATTTCTTCTTTAAGAGGCTCCTCTGTCCTCCACTCGCTACCTGTATTAATGTCACCTGTTTGAACGTGTTATCAGTATAAAAGACACCAGTCCACAACCTCAAACAGTCACACTCCAAACTCCACTATGGCCAAGACCAAAGAGCTGTCAAAGGACACCAGAAACAAAATTGTAGACCTGCACCAGGCTGGGAAGATTATTAGGAAATGGAAGACATACAAGACCACTGATAATCTCCCTCGAACTGGGGCTCCACGCAAGATCTCACCCAGTGGGGTCAAAATTATCACAAGAACGGTGAGCAAAAATCCCAGAACCACACGGAGGGACCTAGTGAATGACCTGCAGAGAGCTGGGACCAAAGTAACAAAGCCTATCATCAGTAACACACTACGCTACCAGGGACTCAAATCCTGCAGTGCCAGACATGTCCCCCTGCTTAAGCCAGTACATGTCCAGGCCCGTCTGAAGTTTGCTAGAGAGCATTTGGATGATCCAGAATGAAGATTGGGAGAATGTCATATGGTCAGATGTGTTTGGAGGACAAAGATTGCTGAGTTGCACCATACCTACTGTGAAGCATGGGGGTGGAAACATCATGCTTTGGGGCTGTTTTTCTGCAAAGGGACCAGGACGACTGATCCGTGTAAAGGAAAGAATGAATGGGGCCATGTATCGTGAGATTTTGAGTGAAAACCTCCTTCCATCAGCAAGGGCATTGAAGATGAAACGTGGCTGGGTCTTTCAGCATGACAATGATCCCAAACACACAGCCCGGGCAACGAAGGAGTGGCTTCGTAAGAAGCATTTCAAGGTCCTGGAGTGGCCTAGCCAGTCTCCAGATCTCAACCCCATAGAAAATCTTTGGAGGGAGTTGAAAGTCCGTGTTGCCCAGCAATAGCCCCAAAACATCACTGCTCTAGAGGAGATCTGCATGGAGGAATGGGCCAAAATACCAGCAACAGTGTGTGAAAACCTTGTGAAGACAGAAAACGTTTGACCTCTGTCATTGCCAACAAAGGGTATATAACAAAGTATTCACTTTTGTTATTGACCAAATACTTATTTTCCGCCATAATTTCCAAATAAATTCATTAAAAGTCCTACAATGTGATTTTCTGGATTTCTTTTCCTCATTTTGTCTGTCATAGTTGAAGTGTACCTATGATGAAAATTACAGGCCTCTCTCATCTTTTTAAGTGGGAGAACTTGCACAATTGGTGGCTGACTAAATACTTTTTTGCCCCACTGTACCTATGCAATTCAGGGTTCTCAAGTACAGAAACAGCGTCAATGCTGAGCATAACCTCAGTGTTGTACTGTCAAGAACTGAGCTAAGAATAGACATGCTTGTTGAAAACTTCAACCAGCCACACGCCTCTCATTAGGACTACCTGGTTAAATAAAGGTGAAATAAATAAATAAATAAAATAAAAGTACTGTGCGTATGTGTGTGTTCTGTGTTAGGTCATCAACTAGTTTATTCCAGTTCAAAATAGAACATGTATTTTAAGAGTGTCACGACTTCTGCCGAAGTCGGTTCCTCTCCTTGTTAGGGCGGTGTTCGGCGGTCGACGTCACCGGTCTTCTAGCCATCGCCGATCCATTTTTCATTTTCCATTTGTTTTGTCTTGTTTTCCCACACACCTGGTTTTCATTCCCTCATTGCGTGTTGTGTATTTAACTGTCACGGGGGGGCCGTGTCTTTGTGCAGAATGGTTTGTTGTAAGTGCTTGTGCACATTGCTGTCTGGTGTGCGACGGGTTTCGTACCCATACGTTGTTATTCTGGATGCCGGTGATTTTGAATATTAAACTGCTCCGGTTATTACCCAGTTCTGCTCTCCTGTGTCTGACTTCTCTACCAGCAGTTACGCACCCCTTATAAAGAGCAACAGTTACAACCTAGACCTTCTATCAACAATCATTTCTACAGTAAGATGTACAGTAGGCCAGATACATTTTGTACTGTTACTGAGTGTTGCACGATCAAAAGGCCTGTGTGTTCTGTTATAGATCGGTGTGATGGGATCCATCCGTTCATTCCAGTTCAGAATTCAATTATTCAGAATTAAAATTATTTATTGTATTTTAACAGAAACAGTTCCAACCTAGACAGGTACAGTTGAAGTCAGAAGTTTACATACACTTATGTTGGAGTCATTAAACCTAGTTTTTCAATTACTCCACAAATTTCTTGTTAACAAAATATAGTTTTGGCAAGTCGGTTAGGACATCTACTTTGTGCATGACACAAGTCATTTGTCCAACAATTGTTTGCAGACAGATTATTTCACTTAATCACAATTCCAGTGGGTCAGAAGTTTACATACCCTAAGTTGACTGTGCCTTTAAACAGCTTGGAAAATTCCAGAAAATTATGTCATGGCTTTAGAAGCTTCTGACAGGCTAATTGACATCATTTGAGTCAATTGGAGGTGTACCTGTGGATGTATTTCAAGGCCTACCTTCAATCTCAGTGCCTCTTTGCTTGACATCATGGGAAAATCAAAAGAAATCAGCAAAGACCTCAGAAAAAGAAATGTAGACCTCCACAAGTCTGGTTCATCCTTGGGAGCAATTTCCAAGTGCCTGAAGGTACCATGTTCATCTTTACAAACAATAGTACGTAAGTATAAACACCATGGGACCACGCAGCCGTCATACCGCTCAAGAAGGAGACATGTTCTGTCTCCTAGAGATGAATGTACTTTGGTGAGAAAAGTGCAAATCAATCCCAGAACAACAGCAAAGGACCTTGTGAAGATGCTGGAGGAAACCGGTACAAAAGTATCTATATCCACAGTAAAACAAGTCCTATATCAACATAACCTGAAAGGCCGCTCAGCAAGGAAGAAGCCACTGCAACAAAACCGGCATAAAAAGCCAGACTACGGTTTGCAACTGCACATGGGGTCAAAGATCGTACTTTTTGGAGAAATTTCCTCTAGTCTGATGAAACAAAAAAAGAACTGTTTGGTCATAATGACCATCGTTATGTTTGGAGGAAAAAGGGGGAGGCTTGCAAGCCGAAGAACACCATCCCAACCGTGAAGCACGGGGGTGGCAGCATCATGTTGTGGGGGTGCTTTGCTGCAGGAGGGACAGGTGCACTTCACAAAATAGATGGCATCATGAGGAAAGAAAATTATGTGGATATATTGAAGCAACATCTCAAGACATCACTCAGGAAGTTAAAGCTCAGTCGCAAATGGGTCTTTCAAATGGACAATGACCCCAAGCATACTTCCAAAGTTGTGGCAAAATGGCTGAAGGACAACAAAGTCAAGGTATTGGAGTGGCCATCAAAGCCCTGCCCCACTGAGAATGTGATGAAAGAAATAAAAGCTGAAATAAATGATTCTGTTAAGGTTTTCTTGTGTCGAAGGAGAGGACCAAAATGCAGCGTGGTTATTTCGATACATCTTTAATAAAAGATAAACACGAACAATACAAAACAATAAGTGAAAAACCTAAACAGCCTATTCTGGTGCAAACAAACACAGAGACAGGAACAATCACCCACGAAACACTCAAAGAATATGGCTGCCTAAATATGGTTCCCAATCAGAGACAACGATAAACACCTGCCTCTGATTGAGAACCACTCTAGGCAACCATAGACTTACCTAGACAACTATACTACACCACAATCCCATAAACTACAAAAAAACCAAGACAAAACAACACCACAATAAATACCCATGTCACACCCTGGCCTGACCAAAATAATAAAGAAAACACAAAATACTAAGACCAGGGCGTGACAGATTCTCTCTCTATTATTCTGACATTTCACATTCTTAAAATAAAGTGGTGATCCTAACTGACCTAAGACAGGGAATTTTTACTATGATTAAATGTCAGGAATTGTGAAAAACTTATTTTAGTTTTATTGTATTTGGCTAAGGTGTATGTAAACTTTCGACTTCAACTGTATGTAAGAGTGTTTTTACTGGGGAAAAATGAACATGAAAATATATTTATGGGTATTTCATTGTTATTTTTATGTTGTCTATATAGCTTTTTTTTTTAGGCATAAGGGCAGTGAAATGTACCGATATTTGCATATTTGCATATTTTCCTAAGCTTGGGTCCCAGGCTGAAAAAGTTTAAGAACCCCTGAAGTGGATACTCACCTTTTCTCTCTCTTTCTCACACACACTCAGACACCCAACGTGAAACAGCCAAAAGAGAGTGGGAAGGAGAAAGAGATATAGAAGGAGCTAGACAGACAAAGAAAAAGGAGATTACTGAGATAACAGTCTTTTCTCAGGCCGTGGGTCGGCAGTGGAAGGGTTAATCATTGGCCGTGTGTATCAATGGGCCACACAGGGGGTTTAGAGGGGGTCCAGCACCAGGAATGTCCTCAAGTGTCTCCCAGAGAGAGAGAGAGGCTTTCAGGGGGAGGGGGTCTGAGTTGAAACGGCTGGTCAAGAAAGACACCCATCCACTGTGTGTGTGTGTGTGTGTGTGTGTGTGTGTGTGTGTGTGTGTGTGTGTGTGTGTGTGTGTGTGTGTGTGTGTGTGTGTGTGTGTGGAACAGGGGACCGGGAAGACAGGGCTCAGTAGGGTTTTGGTGGGGGGGGTTTGAGTTGAGCTGGGCCTGGTCAAGAGAAAGACACCCATCCACAGCTAATCAAAGGACTTTACAATCAGATAACAAAGGGGTTAACTTCGCCTGGGTGGGCTTCCAACACACCACCAGCCCCAGGGATGCAGCGAGAGCTCTCACAAATACCCACCCTTCCCAATATCAGCCCCTCTCCCCCTTTGTATCACGCATTCCTTCACATGACTTGACCTCACTCATCTTAACTTCACTCATTGTTTCACCCCATGACAGTATATATGGCATTTCACCTCTGTTTTATGTAGTTGAACTCTATCTATTTATCAAGACGATAAACTGAACTTTACTTAGTTTATGATAGTGGTTTTGCTATGCAGCTTCTTAGGGGTTAAATTGGGAAAATGGTATCAGATCTGTTTCCAAAATGTATTGCTTTTTTCGTGATAGCAAAACAACTCTCAGACTAAACTAAGGTCCTCTCTCTTCCCAAACTCGCCAGATACCATATAAGGGGAACAAGCAGTGTGGTCAAAGACAGAACCATTTGTGACAAACAGTCTCTGCCTGGGACAAATGGTGGATGGAGGTATGGGGGGGTGGGGGGGTATTTGTGCAGTAGTCAGTAAGTGCCCACCACCAGCTCAGAAGGCACAGGTGGTTACAGACAAGTTGACACATTTGAGAGGGAAGGATGAAATCTGTTCTGTAGTCTGACTGAACTGGACCCCATTGGCGTAGTTTTCGGAGCCATCAGAGCTAAAGGCTCGGACACACCAACAGCGTTTGACGGCCGAGAGTACTTAGCACCTCTGAACAGAGTGTGGGCCGTAGTTTAGGAAGCCGAGTGCAAACCGATATTTTATGTAGAATCTTTATTTTGTAAAGTGGATTCCCCCCCCCTTAATACACATAAAGTAGAAAACAACAACAATTGATCAACAATTACTACATTTCCAAAGTAAATGTAATCATTATGGATCTGGCCCCATAGAACAGTTAAGGGCTCCCGAGTGGCGCACTGCTATTCAGTGCAAGAGGCGTCACTACAGTCCCTGGTTCAAATCCAGCTCTTCCATTTCATCCTCTCTTTTCTCTATCAATCTCTTTCGGTACGCTCTATCGGGCATATTTCACGTCCTTGCTCTGCTCTACATCCATCTCCCTCTCCCCCATCCTCCTCTTGGCCTCTTCTCCTCTCTGTGGCTGGGCTGTCTGTCCTGTCGGTTCCCAGCAGTCTCCTCCTGTTTACAGCACACAGTAAATATCCCATTGTTCCAGTGATTACCACAGTAGGCACATCAAACATTTTGATTCACAGGATACTGGTCTCCAGCGCAACTACATCTCTCTGCTACTTCCTGACACACTCAGCTCCATTCCACCATTCCAGGCCATTACATTTGTATTAAAGATACTGTACTGGACATCCCCTTGAAGGACAAATCATTCTGCTAACACGTCATCCCTAAGAACATGCCTGACTAACAGCCATGTGTTATTGATTATATACCATGGTTTTTTAAATACAATTCATGACTAATACATTAAACATAACTACACTGAATTACCATGAACTTTCATGCCTTATTCCATACATATCCCCTGAGCAACCAATGTTTTTTTCTGAGAGAGATTCACACTCTTCATTTTCACATCCTTCTTTAACCCTTAACACGCTTTGGAATGTTTCTTACAGAAGAAGTATGAAAAGCATATGCATAACCATGGTAGAAATTGAAAGCGAACAGTTTGGAGAGGATGGTAACGAAATCAAAATACTCTGGAGACATTCAGTAACACGATCAGGATATTCCTGGAGAATGTGGGGTAGGTGAAACATAAGACAACAAAAAAAGATTACAAGGGTTTGAGTGAGAGGACTAACTAAGTGGCCACACACCTCTCCAATGCAAAGTAATTGTTATGCACCTTTATGACTCAAAGAACAGTCTTCAACTATAATGTGCTTTTTTTTACTCTCCTAGCTGTGCCTTTGAGGAGCTAGAGCAAGCACACTTGTAGTGTTTTTGTTTGGAACGCAACCCTGCATCCACGTCCTCACACAACAACTGTTGTTGTTCACGCAATCCAAAACCGGCCCATTATACACCGCAATCTGGGTCAGGTGGGCATCACTTGAAAGCTTGCTTTATTGCCAATAGGACTAGATAAGTCATAAAATACAATATATATATAAAAAATTAAAAATGTTACCTTTATTTAACCAGGCAAGTCAGTTAAGAACAAATTCTTATTTTCAATGACGGCCTAGGAACAGTGGGTTAACTGCCTGTTCAGGGGGAGAACGACAGATTTTGTACCTTGTCAGCTCGGGGGTTTGAACTTGCAACCTTCCGGTTACTAGTCCAACGCTCTAACCACTAGGCTACGCTGCCGCCCCCAGAAACAGGTGAGAAGTTTGGTGAGCAGAGTGCGTGGGAACGCAGAGAAGTATCTTCCCAATAGACAAACGACAAACCCTGTTCAGAACCCAGGGTATGACGCCATGTCATCTTGCAGTGGTATACCAATCATACTGATCACAAACGTTGACACTGTGTATGGCATGAGTTTTATGACATGGAAATAGGAAGTGCTCACTTGGACTCACAGGTGTTGGGCTTGCTTGTATTTATTGTCATCCTCAACGTCTCATTTCTCTAAAACTCCTAGTCTTCTAAATTTACAGCATGGAGGGGTGGGAGCAGCTTTGTGTCGCGTGAGGTGCTCCAGTTCAAAGCGGCTGTCGGTGTGAAGCGCAGAGACAGAGCTCTGACGTCATGTATGGCATGTTACTGTGTGTGTGTGTGTGTGTGTGTGTGTGTGTGTGTGTGTGTGTGTGTGTGTGTGTGTGTGTGTGTGTGTGTGTGTGTGTGTGTGTGTGTGTGTGTGTGTGTGTGTGTGTGTGTGTGTGTGTGTGTGTGTGTGTGTGTGTGTGTGCGTGCGTGCATACGTGCATAATTATTCCTGTGTGGACATTTTGTTGGTCCCCACAAGGTAAAATGCTATTTCTAGGGGGTTTAGGGTTAAGGTTATAATTAGTGCTAGAGTTAGGTTTAGGGTTAGGAGCTAGGGTTAGGGTTAAGGTTAGGTTTTTGGGTTAAGGTTAGGGTTAGGGTAAGAGTACAGGTTAGAGTTAGGGAAAATAGGATTTTGAATTGGACTGAATTGTGTGTCCCCACACGGTTAACTGTACAAGACTGTGTGTGTGTATGTGTGTTTGTGTGTGTGTGTGTGTGTTGGAGTGTCAGTGTAGTATGTGTGAGTGTGTGGGTAGAGTCTAGTGGGTGTGCATAGAGCGGTCTAAGACTGTGTGTGGTCTAAGACACTGCACCACAGTGCTAGCTGTACCACTAGAGATTCTGGGTTCGAGTCCAGGCTATGTCGCAGCCGGCCACGACCGGGAAACCCATGGGGCGGCACACAATTGGCCCAGCGTCGTCCGGGTTATGGGAGGGTTTGGCCCGGTACGGATGTCCTTGTCCCATCGCGCACTAGCGACTCCTGTGGCTGGCCGGGCGCAGTGCACGCTGACACAGTCGCCAGGTGTATGGTGTTTCCTCCGACACATCGGTGCGGCTGGCTTCTGGGTTAAGTGGGCATTGTGTCAAGAAGCAGTACAGCTTGGTTGGGTCGTGTTTCGGAGGACACATGGCTCTCGACCTTCGCCTCTCCCGAGTCCGTACGGGAGTTGCAGCGATGGGACAAGACAGTAACTACCAATTGGATATCACGAAATTGGGGGTAAAAAGTACCAAAAATGATAAAAATAAAAGAGGGGGTGCAACTCAGTATTAGGAAGGTGTTCTTAATGTTTTGTACACACAGTGTATGTCTCTATGTGTGTGTGTCTGTGTGCCTCTATACCTCTATCCCTCTTGTGCAGCCACCCTGTGGTCGTCAGAATTCTGCAGTAGCAGCACGTTGACCCCAAGACAGTGCAGGTAGCGCCCCAGACCCTGCAGCATGTTGTCACACACCACACGCAGCTGCCATGGGGGGACATGGGATCCCTGGCTCTCCTCCCTAGGCTGGGGTCTCTTATTTCAGCCTAGGCTTGGTGTTGGGCCTTGGGGTGAGGATGGGGCCACGGAGTCCTCCTGACACCCCTGATAACATGGAGAAAGAAAGAGACCATATTAAACCTGACTAGAAACTCCCAGGTTGCCGTCTAACAGGTACAAAATATATTCGGTAACACTTTACATGAAAGATACCTACAGTATATAAGGACTTCATAGCATTAAGCCTTACATAACACATTCATATGCCAAAGACTCATATTCCTTCGTTCCATGTTGTAGAATAAGACTATTGAAGCCCTTGGTTGCGGGAACTTGTCATGAATTGTGTTGTAATTTAATTGTATTTGAAGCACCAAAGTGTAAATTTCCCCAGGCCTTCCGATCAAGGGAGTATTCAATTTGTAGCCAAAAAACTGCAGCCATGACAATCCTGGCTCACCCTAAACAAAAACAAAACAGTGGTGTCATGATGTGGAGTAGTAGTTAACCTCTGACCCTCAGAGACTGGCCTGCTTCTTCTCTTCTTTCTCCTCTTTACTCTTCTCCATCTGAAGCGAGGAGATGGAGCAAAGGTCTTGTGGCAGCCCAAAGCATGCTGGATACTGGGAGAGGGCTGAGTAGACGTCCCAAAAGCATCGACAGCTATAGAGAGACAGAGAAAAGAGAAAGAGATAGAGAGAAGAGGGTCAGAGAGAGGAGAGAGAGAGGGTGTGGGTGAAAGAGAAAGTGAAATAAACAATAGTAAACAGTAAAAAATAAAATAGTAAATGAACAGTAAACATTACACTCACAAAAGTTTCAGAGGAATAGAAACATTTTAAATGTCATATTATGGCTATGGCTTTTGTTTGGCTTTTGTTTATTTTTTTTATCCACAGGGCCGTGGGGTGAGGCAGGGATGCAGCTTGAGCCCCACCCTCTTCAACATATATATATATATATCAACTGGCAAGTGCACTAGAACAGTCAGCAGCACTCTGCCTCACCCTACTAGAATCTGAAGTCTACTGTTTGCTGATGATCTGGTGCTTCTGTCCCCAAGCAAGGAGGGCCTAGTGCACAGATTCTGTCAGACGTGGGCCCTTACTGTAAATCTCAGTAAGGTAAAATAATGGTGTTCCAAAAACGGTCCAGTTGCCAGGACAACAAATACAAATTCCATCTAGACACTGTTGCCCTGGAGCACACAAAGAACTATACCTACCTCAGCCAAAACATCAGCACCACAGGACATTTCCACAAAGCTGTGAACAATCTCACAATTATTATTATATTAATGTATTTTTTTACCTTCATTTAACTAGACAAGGCAAGATGGGCTTTCTACACCATCAAAAGGAATATAACATTTGACATCCCAATTAGGATCTGGCTAAAAATACTTGAATCAATTATAGAACCCATTGCCCTTCATGGTTGCGAGGTCTGGAGTCCGCTTACCAACCAAGAATTCACAAAATGGGACAAACACCAATTCGAGAATGCATGCAGATTTCTGCAAAAATATCCTCCATGTACAACGTAAAACATCAAATAATGCATGCAGAGCAGAATTAGGCCGATCACCACTAATAATCCAAATCCAGAAAAAAGCTGTTAAACTGTTAAACAACCACCTAAATAGAAGCGATTCCCAAACCTTCTGTAGCATAGCCATCGCCTACAGAGAGATGAACCCAGAGAAGCAAGCTGGTAGTGGGGCTCTGTTAATTAACAAACGCAAACAGACCCCACAGGGCCCCAGCACAGCAACAGCAACACAATTAGACCCAACCAAATCATGAGAAAACAAAAAGATAATTACTTGACACATTGGAGATAAATGACAAAAAAACAGAGCAAACTGGAATGCTATTTGGCCCAAAATAGAGAGTACAAAGGTGACAGAATACCTGATCACTGTAACTGACCCAAAATTAAGAAAAACTTTGACTATGTACAGACTAATTGAGCATAGCCTTAGGCAGAGGTTGCCTTAGGCAGACCTAACTCTCAAGAGAAGACAGGCTATGTGCACACTTGTCATAAAATGAGGTGGAAACTGAGCTGTACTTCCTAACCTTCTCCCAAATGTATGACCATTTCAGAGACATATATTTCCCTCACATGACAGACCCACATAGAATTTGAAAACAAATCCAATTTTGATAAACTCATATCTACTGGGTGAAATACCACAGCGTGCCATCACAGCAGCATGATTTGTGACCTGTTGCCACAAGAAAAAGGCAACCAGTGAAGAACAAATACCATTGTAAATAAAACCCATATTTATGTTTATTTTTGAGTGTAATGCTTACTGTTTATTTTTTATTGTTTATTTTACTTTTGTTCATGATCTACTTCACTTGCTTAGGCAATGTAAACATGTGTTCCCATGCCAATAAAGGCATTTGAATTTAATTTAATTGAGAGAGAGAGAGAGAGAGAGAGAGAGAGAGCGAGAGCAAGAGTAAGAGAGAGAGAGACTTACTGGTCTGAGACCAAACCACACGACTAACAACATTGGACACTCTATCCCATCCTGGAATATCCCAGGCCTGAAGTCATCTGCATTTGGCCTAAAGAGCAGGAACCTGGACTTCAAAGAAATTATCACGTTTCAGGAGAAGACTCAGATGCAGACATTGCCGAAGTAACAGAAGTTTATTACTAGAACAGGCGGCATGCAAAACTACAGGTCAAGGGCAGGAGGAGGTCAATAATCCAGATCAGAGTCCATAAGGTACAGAACGGCAAGCAATCTTGGGGTCAGGGCAGGCAGAAAAAACTGGGCAAACTAGAAAACAGGAACTAGAAAAAGACTGGAGCAAGGGGAAAAATGCTGGTAGGCTTGACGAACAAAATGAACTGGCAACAGACAAACTATAACGACACAAGGTGAGACCCAAATGCAGACACAGAAGGCAGATGGTTCGAGTCTCTGATATTTATTGAACAACGAGGGGCAGGCAAGAGGCAGGTCTGGGACAGGCAAGAGTTCATAACCAGGTCAGAGTCCAAACGATACAGGGCGGCAGGCAGTCTCGGGGTCAGGGGCAAGCAGAATGGTCAGGCAGGCGGGCTCAGTGTCAGGGAAGGCAAAAGGTCAGAAGCAGGAGGATAAAAAAAGAGATACTAGGTCAAAACCGGAGCTTGGAAAACCGCTGGTTGACTTGGCAAGACAAGGCAAACTGGCAACAGACAAACAGAGAACACAGGTATAAATACCCTGAGGATAATGGGGAAGATGGGCAACACCTGGAGGGAGATGGAGACAATCACAAAGACAGGTGAAACAGATCAGGGTGTTACATAAATCAGAAATACATACATCGTCATCCTACAACAAACATGGTACAGAGGAGATGGACCCACTGGTTGTCCTATAGCTTACAGAGAGCTGGTAGTCCCATCTTCCAAACTACCTGGTGTGAAACAGGGAAGGGACTCAAGGGGTATGCTAATTTGGTATAGAGGCAGACCTAACTCACTCTATTAAATTAATCAAAACAGGAACATTTTACATTTGGCTAGAAATTCAAAAGGAAATGATGTCAACAGAGAAAAATGTCCTCCTGTTTGCTACCTATATCCAGGTGACAGCATTCCCTCCCCCATATGCCCCCCTAGGCACCACTACCACTAAATAATCAACAAAAATGTGTCACAACTCCTGCAGCTCTTTTGCACGCTGGGTATGTACATAGTCAATGGTAGGCTTCGAGGGGACTCCTATGGTAGGTACACTTGTAGCTCATCTCTTGGTAGTAGTACTGTAGACTACTATATCACTGACCTCAACCCAGAGTCTCCACTGACACCCCTATCAGATCACAGGAAAATCACAGTATACTTGAACAGAGCAATACTTAATCATACTTAATCAGGAACTGAATAATATTAAGAAATGCTATAGATGGAAGGAAAGTAGTGTGGAAACCTACTAAAAAACAATTGGGCAACAACATATACAATCCCTTTTAGACAACTTCCTGGACAAAACGTTCCACTGTAACAGTGAAGGTATAAACTTGGCAGTAGAAAACCTAAAAGTATATTTGACTTCTCAGCTACCCTATCAAATCAAAAAATGTCAAACAGAAAACCAAAGAAAATGAACAACAGTGACAAATGGTTTGATGAAGAATGCAAAAACCAAAGAAAGAAATTGAGAAACCTATCCAACCAAAAACATAGACACCCAGAAAACCTGAGCCTTCACTATGGTGAATCACTAAAACAGTACAGAAATACACTACTGAAAAAGAAGGAACAGCACATCAGAAATCAGCTCAATGTAACTGAAGAATCCATAGACTCTAACCACTTCTGGGAAAATCGGAAAACACTCATGAAAACAACAACACGAGGAGTTATCTATCCAAAACGGAGATGTATGGATAAACCACTTCTCCAATATTTTGGGCTCTATAACAAAGAACAAACAGCAAAAACATATACATGATCAAATACAAATCTTAGAATCAACTATTAAAGACTACCAGAACCCACTGGATTCTCCAATTACATTAAATGAACTACCATGACAAAATACAAACCTCAATGAAATGATAAAATATATAGACCACAAATTCCAATTGGCTATACTCTTTAACATCATCCTTGGTGCTGGCATCTTCCCCAATTTTTGGAACCAAGGTGTGACAATGTTGCGTTAGGAGGTAGGTCAGGCGCAGGAGAGCAGAGATGTCTGAAAGGCATACTTTTAATAGGCAAGTTCACCAAGGTATGGCGTAATCCAAAAGTCAAACGCCCTCGACAACAGAGACACCCGTTACTCAAGCAAGGAGGAACAAACAAAGCTCCTAAAATAACACACTCTCATTAAATGCGTGAAACAAAAAATTGGGCACAACCTAACCGAGCTAAATCACAAAATAAAACAATCCCGCACAAACCTAGGCAGGGTAAATAGGCAGGGTAAATATATACACACAGAAATTAAGGCAAATGAAACCATGTGTGAAGGAAGCACAGACAAAACAAACAGAAAAGGAAAAAAGGTTTCGGTGATGGCTAGTAGACCAGCGACGGCGACAGCCGAGCACCGCCCGAACAGGGAGAGGAACACCAGGGCCTCGCTGCGGTCAGCGCTTGCCTTCTGCCGCCCTTCGGCCCGTTTAAGGTACCCGTGGGCAGCCTCCCAGGTTTCCCTCGAGCGCCTCACCCAATCATCCACCACAGGAGCCTCGGTCTGGCTCTGATGCCATGGTACCAGGACCGGCTGATACCCCAACACGAACTGGAAGGGAGTTGAAAGTCCGTGTTTCCCAGCAACAGCCCCAAAACATCACTGCTCTAGAGGAGATCTGCATGGAGGAATGGGCCAAAATACCAGCAACAGTGTATGAAAACCTTGTTAAGACTTACAGAAAACGTTTAACCTCTGTCATTGCCAACAAAGGGTATATAATAAAGTATTGAGAAAAACCTTTGTTATTGACCAAATACTTATTTCCCACCATAATTTGCAAATAAATTCATTAAAAATCCTACAATGTGATTTTCAGGAATTGTTTTCTAATTTTGCCTGTCATAGTTGAAGTGTACCAAAGATGAAAATTACAGGCCTCTCTCATATTTTTAAGTGGGAGAACTTGCACAATTGGTGGCTGACTAAATACTTTTTTGCCCCACTGTACTTCGCCCACTGGCCGGTCCTGGCAATAGGACCACAGAAATCTACCCACATCCTGGTTCACTCTCTCAACCTGCCCATTACTCTCGGGGTGAAAACCCGAGGTAAGGCTGACCAAGACCCCCAAACATTCCATGAACGCCTTTCACACCCTGGACATGAACTGGGGACCCCGATCAGAAACAATGTCCTCAGGCACCCCGTAGTGCCGCAAGACGTGAGTAAACAGGGCCTCCTCTGTCTGTAGGGCCGTAGAGAGACCGGGCAAGGGGAGCAGACGTCAGGACTTGTGAGCCCACCAGATCAGCATGTCCCAAACCTCCAGCGGAACGTACACCCGTCCCACTGGACACTGTGGTGGAGTAGGCTCTACACGTGATGCCCGCTCGATGTCTGAGTCCACCTCCCACCTCACCGGTGCCACTAGACAAGAGGCCAGAATGATGGGAGTTGATCGATGGACCGCTCCTCTGTATCATACAGTCGGGACAGTGATTCTGCCTTAGTGTTCTGGGAACCTGGTCTATAGGAGATAGTAAACCTAAATCGGGTGAAAAACATAGCCCACATTGCTTGACGAGGGTTCAGTCTCTTCGCCCCCCGTATGTACTCCAGATTACGGTGGTCAGTCCAGATGAGAAAAGGGTGTTGAGCCCCCTCAAGCCAATGCCTCCACACCTTCAGAGCTCTGACGACAGCCAACAACTCCAGATCCCCCACGTCATAGTTTCGCTCCGCTGGGCTGAGCTTCCTCAAAAAGAAAGTACATGGGCGGAGCTTCGGTGGCGTACCCGAGCGATGTGAGAGCACGGCTCCTATCCCAGCCTCGGACTCGTCCACCTCCACTATGAATGCCAAAGAGGGATCCGGATGGGCCAGCACGGGAGCCAAGGTAAACAGAGCCTTCAGGTGACCAAAAGCCCTGTCCGCCTCAGCCGACCACCCCAGACGCACCGGTCCCCCTTCAGCAGTTACGTAATGGGAGTAGCCATCTGCCCAAAACCCCGGATAAACCTCCAGACTGCTGGAGCATTCTTCAACCCGTACGGCATGACGAGGTACTCATAATGGCCGGATGTGGTACTAAACACTGTCTTCCACTCATCTCCCTCCCGGATACGCACCAAGTTACGCGCTCCTGAGATCCAGTTTTGGGGAAAAGCGTGCCCCATGAAATGACTGAATCGCCGTGGCAATGAGAGGTAGCCGGTAACTGTACCCCACCGTGATGGAATTTAGACCTCTATAGTCAATGCACGGATGCAGACCTCCCTCCTTCTTCTTCACAAAAAAAGAAACTCGAGGAGGCAGGTGATGTGGAGGGCCGAATGTATCCCTGCCCCAGAGATTCACAGACATATGTCTCCATAGCCACCGTCTCCTCCTGTGACAGGGGATACACGTGACTCCTGCTGCACTACCAGGAGATTTATCTCACAATCGCCTCCCCAACCAAGGAAGGCCTACAGCAGCACCTATATATTCTGCACAGATTCTGTCAGACGTGGGCCCTGACAGTAAATCTCAGTAAGACAAAAATAATGGTGTTCCAAATAAGGTCCAGTTGCCAGGACCACAAATACAATTGCATCTAGACACCATTGCCCTAGAGCACACAAAAAACCATACATACCTCGGCCTAAACATCAGTGCCACAGGTAACTTCCACAAAGCTGTGAATGAGCTGAGAGACAAGGCAAGATGGGCCTTTTATGCCATCAAAAGGAATATAAAATTCGACTTCCCAATTAGGATCTGGCTAAAAATGCTTGAATCAGACATAGAGCCCATTGCCCTTTATGGTTGTGAGGTCTGGGGTCCGCTCACCAACCAAGAATTCACAAAATGGAACAAAAACCAAATTGAGATTCTGCATGCAGAATTTTCCTAAAATATCCTCCATGTACAACGTAAAACACCAAATAATGCATGCCCTCCTGTTCAGCCTGTACATTAATGATCTGCCTTCTGTCTGTACTGGGTCTGAAGTTCAAATGTATGCAGATGATACAGTGATATATGTGCATGCAAAGAGCAAACAACAAGCTGCACAAGAACTCACTACTGCAATGGTCCAGGTTACAAAGTGGCTCAGTGACTCGTGTTTGCATCTCAATGTGAAAAAAACTGTTTGCATGTTCTTCACAAAGAGGGCAACAGATGCTACTGAGCCAGATGTCTATGTGTCAGGGGAGAAGCTCCAGGTGGTATCTGATTTTAAGTACCTTGGCATCATACTTGATTCCAACCTCTCTTTTAAAAAGGATGTGAAAAAGGTAATTCAAATAACCAAATTCAACCTAGCTAATTTCCGATTTATACGAAATTGTTTGACTACAGAGGTAGCAAAACTGTACTTCAAATCTATGATACTCCCCCAATTAACATACTGCTTGACTAGTTGGGCCCAAGCCTGCTGTACAACATTAAAACCTATTCAGTCTGTCTACAAACAGGCTCTCAAAGTGCTTGATAGGAAGCCCAATAGCCATCATCATTGTCACATCCTTAGAAAGCATGAGCTCTTGAGTTGGGAAAATCTTGTGCAATACACCGACGCATGTCTTGTATTCAAGATCCTCAATGGCCTGGCTCCCCCTCCACTCAATATTTTTGTTAAACAGAAAACCCAGACATATGGCAGCAGATCCACAAGGTCTGCCATGAGAGGTGACTGTATAGTTCCCCTAAGGAAAAGCACCTTTAGTAAATCTGCATTCTCTGTGAGAGCTTCCCATGTCTGGAATACACTGCCATCAGACACACATAACTGCACCACATATCACACTTTCACAAAATGCTTGAAGACATGGCTAAAGGTCAATCAGATTTGTGAACATGGTCCCTAGCTGTGTGTTGCCACTCCATGTTGTCTGTTGTCTGTAGCTTGTGAGGTGTGGAAACACTTTGTTGCTTTTATGAATTTTGTCTTGCTGCTTTTTGTTTTATGCTGCTCTATCTGTATGCTACGTCTTGCTTGTCCTATGTTGCTCTGTCTGTATGCTACGTCTTGCTTGTCCTATGTTGCTATTGTCTATATTGTAATTGTTTTTAATAACCTGCCCAGGGACTGCGGTTGAAAATGAGCCGGTTGGCTAAAACCGGCACTTTTACTGAAATGTTGATTAATGTGCACTGTCCCTGTAAAAATAAAAATAAACTCAAACTCAGAGTAAAATTAGGCCGATACCCGCTAATTATTAGAATCTAGAAAAGAGACGTTTCTACAACCACCTAAAAGGAAGCGATTCCCAAAACTTCCACAACAAAGCCATCACCTACAGAGAGATGAACCTGGAGAAGAGTCCCCTAAGCAAGCTGGTCCTTCACAAACACAAACAGACCCCACAGAGCCCCATTAACACAATTAGACCCAACCAAATCATGAGAAAACAAAAAGATAATTAATTACTTGACACATTGGAAAGAATTTACAAAAAAACTGAGCAAACTAGAATGCTATTTGGCCCCACACAGAGAGTACACAGTGACAGAATTCTTGACCACTGTGACTGATCCAATCTTAATGAAAGCTTTGACTATGTACAGACTCAGTGAGCATAGCCTTGCTACTGAGAAAGGCCACCATAGGCAGACCTGGCTCTCAAGAGAAGACAGGCTATGCGCACACTGCCCACAAAATGAGGTGGAAACTAAGCTGCACTTCCTAACCTCCTGCCAAATGTATGACCATATTAGAGACACATATTATCCTCAGATTACACAGATACACTAAGAATTCGAAAACAGACCCAATTTTGATAATCTCCCATATCTACTAGGTGAAATACCATAGTGTTGCCATCACAGAAACAAGAGTTGTGACCTGTTGCCACACGAAAAGGGCAACCACTGAAGAACAAAAACCATTGTAAATACAACCCATATTTATGTTTATTTATTTTCCCTTTTGTACTAATTGCACATAATATGAAATGTGTAATGTCTTTAATCTTGAAATTAAGAGAGGGGAGAAAGGAAAGAGGGCTAGAAGCAAGGCGTGAGAGAAAAACACTGTGAAAAAATACAAGATTCAGAGATAAGACAGACAAAGATAAGACAGAGAACATCAAAAGAGAGAGACAGAGAGATAAAGGGACAGACGATACTATCTCTTCAGAGACAGACAACGTTTCAGTGTCCACACTAGGATACGGCTGAAGAATGAGGTCATATACTGTATCGGGCATGTATTCTAAGAAGTATGATAGCAATAATGGTCATTAGAACAAGGCTTAAGTTCACTTTATTTGCCTTTGCAGGAATTATTCTCAAATATTCTCACAGAATGCTAAAGAATATGACAAAAGGCTGCTCACCTGCGTAGCGGGGCTGGCTGTACTGGAGCATTCGTCTCTCCCAGTTGGTGTGTGTGTGTGCCTGCCTACGTGTGTACCTGCGTAGCAAAGCTAGTGTGTGTGTGTGTGTGTGTGTGTCTGCATAGCAAAACTAGTGTGTGTGTATGTGTGTGTGTCATGTGTGTGTGCCTGCCTGCCTGTGTGTGTGTGTGTGTGTGTGTGTGTGTGTGTGTGTGTGTGTGTGTGTGTGTGTGTGTGTGTGTGTGTGTGTGTGTGTGTGTGTGTGTGTGTGTGTGTGTGTGTGTGTGTGTGCGTGTGTGCGTGTGTGTGTGTGTGTGTGTGTGTGTGTGTGTCTATACAGTGCATTCGGAAAGTATTCAGACCCCTTCCCTTTTTCCACATTTTGTTACATTACAACCATGTTCTAAAATTGATTAAATGCAATGTTTGCTCATCAAACAACACATAATGCTCTATAATGACAAAGTGAAAACAGGTTTTGCAACTTTATTAAAAATAAAAACAGAAATACCTTATTTGCATAAGTATTCAAACCCTTTGCTATGAGACACGGCATTCAAATCAAATCAAATGTATTTATAAAGCCCTTCTTACATCAGCTGATATAAGACATTGAGCTCAGGTACAGCCTGTTTCCACTGATAATCTTCGAGATGTTTCGACAACTTGATTGGAGTCCACCTGTGGTAAATTCAATTCATTGGATATGATTTGGAAAGGCACACACCTGTCTATATAAGGTCCCACAGTTGACAGTGCATGTCAGAGAAAAAAACAAGTCATGAGGTTGAAGGAATTGTCCATAGAGCTCTGAGACAGGATTGTGTCGAGGGAGAGATCTGTGGAAGGGTACGAAAAAATGTCTGCAGCATTGAAGGTCCCCACGAAGTGGCCTCCATCATTCTTAAATGGTAGAAGTTTGGAACCTAGAGCTGGCAGCCCGAACAAACTGAGCAATCATGGGAGAAGATCCATGGTCAGGGAGGTGACCAAGAACCAGACGGACACTCTGACAGAGCTGCAGAGTTCCTCTGAGGAGATGGGTGATCCTTCCAGAAGGACAATCATCTCTGCAGCACCCCACCAATCGGGCCATTATGGTAGAGTTGCCAGATGGAAGCCACTCCTCAGTAAAAGGCACATGACAGCCTGCTTGGAGTTTGCCAAAAGGCACAGAAAGGACTCTCAGACCATGAAAAACTCAATTCTCTGGTCGGATGAAACCAAGATTGAACTCTTTGCCCTGAATAACAAGTGTCACGTCTGGAGGAAAACCTGGCACCATCCCTACGGTAAAGCATGGTGGTGGCAGCATCATGCTGTGGGGATGTTTTTCATTGGCAGGGACTGGGAGACATGTCAGGATCGAGTGAAAGATGAATGGAGCAAAGTACAGAGAGATCCTTGATGAAAACCTGCTCCAGAGCAGACCTCAAACTGGGCCGAAGGTTCACCTTCCAACAAGACAACGACTCTAAGCACACATCCAAGACAACAAAGGAGTGGCTTCGGGACAAGTCTCTGTATGTCCTTGAGTGGCCCAGCCAGAGCCCGGACTTGAACCTGATCGGGCATCTCTGGATAGACCTGAAAATAGCTGTGCAGTGGCGATCCCCATCCAACCTGACAGAGCTTGAGAGGATCTGCAGAGAAGAATGGGAGAAACTCCCCAAGTACAAGTGTGCCAAGCTTGTAGTGTCACACCCAAGAAAAGTCAAGGTAGTAATCGCTGCCAAAATGTCAAAAAGACTGTTTTTGCTTTGTCATTATGGGTTATTGTATGTCACTTGATGAGGATGAAAAAAACAATTAAATCAATTTTAGAATAAGGCTGTAACGTAACAAAATGTGGAAAAAGTCAAGGGGTCTGAATACCTTCCGAATGCACTGTACCTACCTTATCGTATCTGACTCAGCGTCTGCTGTCGTCTCTCCCAGTTACACAGCTGTTCCATCTTATCCAGGGATTTCCCCAGGACCTGCTGTTGGGCACTCCTCAATCAGCACCCCATGAGATCCCCCGCTGTTACCACAACTGCTAACATTATGCTGGATCTGGGGATCACACACACAGGATACAGGCCAATGTTTAGAATATTGTAATAACATTGATAATAACAGGGCCCATTTTTACTTAATCTTATGACCACAAAGTAAATCCATTCTGCCACCTCTGGTATCTTGGCCCTTCCACCCCTACAGGACGTCAGCTCCCGCTCAGCCCAGTGCGAGCTCTTCTCTGTCCTGGCACCCCAATGGTGGAAACAGCTTCCCCTGAAGCTAGGACAGCAGAAAACATCTAAAACCCTACGTCTTCAAAGAGTATCTTAAATAAACCCAGAGCAGTGCAGCTGAAGAACCTTTTGAGGATCTGAAGACCCATGCAAAATCTTTTCGGTCTCCTGAGGGAGAAGAGGCTTTGTGGTATCCTCTTCATGACTGTCTTAGTGTGTTTGGACCATGATAATTTGTTGGTGATTTGGACACCAAGGAACTTGAAGCTCTCAACCTGCTCCACAGCAGCCCTGTCGATGAGAATGTGCTCGGTCCTTCTTTTCCTGTAGTCTATGATCATCTCCTTTATCTTGACCACGTTGAGGAAGAGGTTGTTGTCCTGGTATCACACTGTCAGCTCTCTGACCTCCTCCTTATAGGCGTTGTCAGTGATCAGGCCTACCACCGTTATGTCGTTGGCAAACTTTATGATGGTGTTGGAGTCGTGCCTTGCCACGCAGTCGTGGGTGAACAGGGAGTACAGGAGGGGGCTGAGCACGCACCCCTCAGGGGCCCCCAGGTTGAGGATTGGCGTGGCGGATGTGTTGTTACCTACCCTTACCACCCTTACCACCTGCGTGCGGCCCGTCAGGAAGTCCAGGGTCCAGTTGCAGAGGGAGGTGTTTAGTTCCAGGGTCCTGGAAAGAGGACAAAATGACACCGGTTGGCCTATAGGTGGCACTGTTTTAAGCAGTCTCATTTAAACCCTCATATCCGTCACCTTGTTTGAACTAGAGCAGGGCTTGGCATGAACCTTTTTTGGAGACTGATTTTTTACTTGTCCAAAAGCTCATCATTCGTCCCTCCAAAAATGGGTCTGTAACACAATTTTTACATCATTGTTTGATGCAAGGTACCACTTTACAAAATAAAATGTATTGCAAAATTTTTACCATAGAGAATCAGACCAAAATGTAGGCTACATTTAGTCTTGTTTGCATATTTAAGCCCGTCTCAAAATACAACACTGCCCCTTTAAGGCTCTTTTGGAGGATGGTTGGCCACCCTTGGTAGCCTATCAAGGATCGATATTAAGGGCTTTCCGTCATCCTTGGGACAATAAAAAAGAGACTCTGGGGCCGTTCTGGGATGACAGATCCAAAATTCATATAACCACTGCACATTAAAACATTTAAAAAAGCAATGAGGCTGATGCAACAGATCAGACTGTTGCATCAACGCACACATGGCTGTAGGCTAGGCTACTCCCGCTCCCTGTCCCCAGTCTACTAACCACCGGTCCTGGTAACCCATCATTATGCACACCTGGCAACCATCATTACTCACACTTGCGCTACATCATGAGTCACACCTGGACTTCATCACTCCCTGATTACATCCCCTTTATCTAGCACCCAGTTGTATCACACATTAGGTAGTATTGTTTCCTGTTTTCTTGTTTAGACTCTACTCCTGGTTTATATTCACTCCATGTTTATTCCCATTAAACTCACCGACTGCACCTGCTTCCTGACTCTCTGTTACAGAATACTACCTCACAGAATGGAAGCAGCAGCCAACTGAGACATCTCTCAGATGGTTGGCGAACCGGGGGACCTACTTCGCCAACACCACAACCAGCAGGCACAACTAGGGATGGCTATGGATGAGGTCCTCTGTGTTATTCAACATCTAGATCTTCCTCAAAGGACGTCACCCCCAACGAGGATCTTCTACCATGAGCCGACCCAGTGAGCCAGCACCCCAACCCATTCAGCAGTCTTCCCAGGTCAGTGATGCCAGTTTGTCCCTTCCGGACAAACATTATGGGACTCCATCCAAATGCCGTGGCTTCCTCCTCCACTGCTCCCTCTATTTTTCTCATCAAACGGGAGCCCCCATCGCCGAGAGGTTTAAGGTTTCCATGGTTATTTCCCTGCTGACCAGGCGGGCGTGTGCTACGGCCGTCTGGGAGAGAGGAGAGGAAGAGCTGGGATCCTATGGGAGGTTCATTGCTCTGTTCAGAGGAGTCTTCGATTTTCAACCAGGGGGCTGAGCACCTACTCCAACTATGGCAGGAGGACCAGACTGCTGCAGAGTACGGCCTCACCTTCCGTACAGTGGCAGCATCCAGAGGATAGAATGAGCCGGCACTCCGCACCTTATTCAGAAGAGAATTGTGCGAAGAGGCCCAGACGAAGTTGACTTGCAAAGACGACACCCTCTCATTGGACGCACTCATCACGGTGGCCATCCATCTGGATAACCTCCTTCGGGAGTGTCAGCACTCCCATCAACTCTCTCCCTCATTCGTCAACCAATCTGAGTCCGAGTCTGAACCCATGGAGGTAGGGTCCACACGCCTCCCGCGCCTGAGCGTCGCCTTCCAAGACAGCTGGGGCTCTGTCCCTATTGTGGTCAAGAGTGGCACCAGCTTCAACGGTGTCAGCTACGTCCCAACACGGGAGCCACCAGAGCAGAGGAACGGCCCCATCCGTTTCCTGGGGTAGGTGTGAGTATTCCATCATCACTTTCCATCAAACTGTTTTTAGTACCATTTTCACTAGCTGGCTGTCCCTTGTGTTGTTTCTACAGCTCTAGTGGACTCTGGTGCCACGGGGAATTTTATTGACCAGGCCCTTGCCTCCTCCCTGAACATAAGATCAGACCCGCTCTCCTCTCCGTTTCCGGTTCAAGCGCTGGATAACCAACCACAGGGATCTGGAACAATGACACACATCACAGCACCACTCCCCATCACCGTGGCACCCCAGCACCAAGAAAACCTTTTCTCATCATCCAGGCACCCTTACGCAAAGTCGTCCTCAGCCTCCCGTGGCTCCCACTCCACGACCCCACCATTTCCTGGTCACGGATGGAAATCACGGCCTGGGAACCCGGATGTCAGAAGACCTGCTTTCCCTTACCCTGTGGTTCCACGTTGGTTGAGAGTCGTGTGGTTGGCCTCCATGTCTTTATTAAATGTTTTTTGTTAAAATAACATGTTTTTGACGATTTTTGAAACACGCATTGCCGTCTCCATGCTGTCTGCGCCTATACCGTGGTTCTCCCATCCTCCTCCATTTTTCAAGTCACCAGCCTCCACTGACACACACACAGGGCCTGACTGTGAAGTTGATGTAATTGCATCTCGTTCTCACCGCCTCCAACTCTTTTCTGGTCCAGAGGACAGCGTTGTTCTTTCAGTGCTATGGGGTCAGCACCTGTAGGTCACACAAGTGATATGGGGTTACACGGACCAGTACTGACCTCTCACCCCAACCTGTCAACGGCTATGCGGTTACCAGCCTAATCCTTCACCCAATGCTAGAAAAACCCACCCATCCTATTGTGTTTCTCACTTTCCTTTCCCCCCCATTTTCACACACACTAGATACACCTAAATCTTGATGCATGGCAAACTGAACAAATAACATACACACACACATTAGCCTATTCCTCACTAACTACTCCTTCACAACATGTGTCACTAAACCTTAACGTTTGTATCACTGCTAAGAATAGCTGGGTTATCATTAACTCAAAAGAGTGAGATAGGATTAACAGCAGTTGTTGATGGTTACTGACTGATGTTTGGACTAGTTCTGCTTAGCTTTTGGTTTGATTTAAAGCCCTAATACCCACTGAGAAGACAGGGCACATTTTTGGAAGGCGGTGAGTTTAAAAAAAGGCCTGTTAACAAAAGGGAGACAAGGGGAGGTATAGGCCGGGTATGTTCCTAAACATTCCCAAATGCTCCTGCCTATCTCGCTCTCTCTCTCTTTCATGCTGTGTGGGCTCTGACTCCCCCCTCCACCCCACCCCCTGTCTCCCTCCTTCCCAGGCCGAGTATTCCTATTCCCCTCTCCCCACCGCTATCTGTTTGTCTCGGATATCCCCAGGAAAGGGCAACGCGGTGGTCATGGCGTAAAACATCCAGCCTTTCTGACGGACAGCCTGGGGAAGCAGACCAAAGGGTTTCTCTCTTCCCTCTCTCGCCACACTTTAACTCTCAGGTCCTCACAGATCGGAG
The DNA here is from genome assembly GCF_002021735.2 of Oncorhynchus kisutch. Taxonomy (NCBI): domain Eukaryota; kingdom Metazoa; phylum Chordata; class Actinopteri; order Salmoniformes; family Salmonidae; genus Oncorhynchus; species Oncorhynchus kisutch. The sequence continues at coordinate 5,050,766 of NC_034196.2, forward strand.
ATGGCTAATGCATGCCTAACAGCAGAGAGACAGAGCGGTGTGTATTGTAACGTAGCTCAGAACAGGTCTGGGAAGCACGGGTATGAATTGCACTAAGGAAATACACTTTTCACTGACTCCCCAGAGCAAAGCACAGCACAATGCATGGCGGTAGAGAATTGCATACTTCACAGAAATCTTCTTTCTATGTTGCTATTCTACCAGTTATACCCCCCCCCCCCCCCCCAACCATTCATCCAAATCCCACAGAAAAACAATACGGGGGGGGGGCTAAGGAATGTGGAACATGTAGCTTCTGAATTGTGTGGGTGAGCTACTGAGTGACAGGTAAGCAGAAGACTCCACCTGGGAGTGAGTGAGTTTGTTTGTGTGTAGAGGTCGACCGATTAATTAGGGCCGATTTCAAGTTTTCATAACAATCGGTAATCTGCATTTTTGGACACCGATTGTGGCCGATTACATTGCACTCCACAAAGAGCTAGCTAGCATTAAACTTATCTTGTGAAAAACAATCAATCTTAACATAATCACTAGTTAACTACACATGGTTGATGATATTACTAGTTTATCTAGCTTGTCCTGCTTTGCATATAATCGTTGCAGTGACTGTTAATTTATCATTGAATCACAGCCTACTTCGCCAAACGGGTGATAACAAACGCGAAAAAAAGCACTGTCGTTGCACCAATGTGTACCTAACCATAAACATTAATGCCTTTCTTTAAAATCAATACACAAGTATATATTATTAAACGTGCATATTTAGTTAATATTGCCTGCTAACATGAATTTCTTTTAACTAGGGAAATTGTGTCAATTCTCTTGCATTCCGTGCAAGCAATCAGGGTATATGCAGCAGTTTGGGCCGCGTGGCTCGTTGTAAACTGTGTGAAGACCATTTATTCCTAACAAAGACCGTCATTAATTTCCCAGAATTGTACATAATTATGACATAACATTGAAGGTTGTGCAATGTAACAGCAATATTTAGACTTAGGGATGCCACCCGCTAGATAAAATATGGAACGGTTTCGTATTTCACTGAAAGAATAAACATTTGTTTTTGAAATGATAGTTTCCAGATTTGACCATATTAATGACCTACGGCTCATATTTCTGTGTGTTATTATGTTATAATTAAGTCTATGATTTGATATTTGATAGAGCAGTCTGACTGACTGCTCTATCAGTGTGGTGGTAGGCAGCCGCAGGCTCGCAAGCATTCATTCAAACAGCACTTTCGTGGGTTTGCCAGCAGCTCTTCGCTGTGCTTCGTTAGCTTTTTTACATGGCACATATTGCACTTTTACTTTCTTCTCCAGCACTTTGTTTTTGCATTATTTAAACCAAATTGAACATGCTTCATTATTTATTTGAGGCTAAATTATTGATGTATTATATTAAGTTCAAACAAAAGAGTTCATTCAGTATTGTTGTAATTGTCATTATTACAAATAAATAAATATTTTAAAAATCGGGCGATTAATCGGTATCGGCTTTTTTTGGTCCTCCAATAATCGATTTAGGCGGTGAAAAATCATAATCAGTCGACCTCTATTTGTGTGTGTGTCATTCCACTCATAGACCTTTACACCTGCCATGACTATCCTTTCTGTCTCGCCAACATAGGCAAATACATACCAGAACATTGTGTATTTGAGCCTGGTGTCTGACTCTGAACTGATGTATGTAGGTCCCAGACAAGTGTTTGTTTGGCTTTACTAGTACTGACCCACTGGTTGCATAGCCTGGCTCATTCCTCTCCAGTGGGTGGCGCTGCATTGTCAGTCTGAGGGGTCTCACGCCCCTGAGGGGGAGGAGGGGATACAAAGTGAGGGAGGGGGAGACAGTAGTGGGGGGAGACAAGCACGTCAACTTAGAGTTGTGAAAAAAAAACATACCGGTAGTTCGGTTCCGCAAAAAACGGGAACACTTGCTCAGGTCTGTGGAATACAAACATCCAAGGCAGCTGGGGACACACCTAGACTGGCATTCTAGGCAATATTAACCACACCTGATTGGTGGGAATTGTCATAATAATGAGGAGACACTTCCTGGCTCCAAGGACTTTTATTTCGTTATGGACTTCAGTTTGGTTATGCATCCCAAACTATAACACTTTCATCCACATTAGAAATTCAGCCTTTTTTAAAATTTGTGTCTCATCAAATCATTTTCACATTTCTGATTGTTTTTTCATTTAAACCGCATAGTTGCTAGTATAATTCCAGAGCCTCTCAAGAGCTGCATTTACAGTGCATACCCCTTCACTTTTTCCACATTTTGTTAAGCTACAGCCTTATGATAAAATTGATGAATTCATCAATCTACACACAATACCCCATAATGAAAAAGCTAAAAAAGGACCAAGGCCCTTCTCCCCCATTTGCTCAGTTTGGCCAGGTGGCCAGCTCTAGGAAGAGTCTTTGTGGTTCCAAACTTCTTCCATTTAAGAATGATGGAGGCCACTGGGTTCTTGGAGACCTTCAAAGCTGCAGAAATGTTTTTGGTACCCTTCCCCAGATCTGTGCCTCGACACAATCATTTCTCTGAGCTCTACAGACAATTTCTTTAACCTCATGGCTTGGTTTTTGCTCGGACATACACTGTCAACCATGGGACCTTATATAGACAGGTGTTTGCCTTTCCAAATCATGTCCAGTCCAATTGAATTGACCACAGGTGAATTCCAATCAAGTTGTAGAAACATCTCAAGGATGATCAATGGAAACAGGATGCACCTGAGCTCAATTTAGAGTTTCATAGCAAAGGGTCTGTATACAGTGCCTTGTGAAAGTATTCGGCCCCCTTGAACTTTGCGACCTTTTGCCACATTTCAGGCTTCAAACATAAAGATATAAAACTGTATTTTTTTGTGAAGAATCAACAACAAGTGGGACACAATCATGAAGTGGAACAACATTTATTGGATATTTCGAACTTTTTTAACAAATCAAAAACTGAAAAATTGGGCGTGCAAAATTATTCAGCCCCTCTACTTTCAGTGCAGCAAACTCTCTCCAGAAGTTCAGTGAGGATCTCTGAATGATCCAATGTTGACCTAAATGACTAATGATGATAAATACAATCCACCTGTGTGTAATCAAGTCTCCGTATAAATGCACCTGCACTGTGATAGTCTCAGAGGTCCGTTAAAAGCGCAGAGAGCATCATGAAGAACAAGGAACACACCAGGCAGGTCCGAGATACTGTTGAAATTTAAAGCCAGATTTGGATACAAAAAGATTTCCCAAGCTTTAAACATCCCAAGGAGCACTGTGCAAGCGATAATATTGAAATGGAAGGAGTATCAGACCACTGCAAATCTACCAAGACCTGGCCGTCCCTCTAAACTTTCAGCTCATACAAGGAGAAGACTGATCAGAGATGCAGCCAAGAGGCCCATGATCACTCTGGATGAACTGCAGAGATCTACAGCTGAGGTGGGAGACTCTGTTCATAGGACAACAATCAGTCATATATTGCACAAATCTGGCCTTTATGGAAGAGTGGCAAGAAGAAAGCCATTTCTTAAAGATATCCATAAAAGTGTCGTTTAAAGTTTGCCACAAGCCACCTGGGAGACACACCAAACATGTGGAAGAAGGTGCTCTGGTCAGATGAAACCAAAATTGAACTTTTTGGCAACAATGCAAAACGTTATGTTTGGCGTAAAAGCAACACAGCTCATCACCCTGAACACACCATCCCCACTGTCAAACATGGTGGTGGCAGCATCATGGTTTGGCCTGCTTTTCTTCAGCAGGGACAGGGAAGATGGTTAAAATTGATGGGAAGATGGATGGAGACAAATACAGGACCATTCTGGAAGAAAACCTGATGGAGTCTGCAAAAGACCTGAGACTGGGACGGAGATTTGTCTTCCAACAAGACAATGATCCAAAACATAAAGCAAAATCTACAATGGAATGGTTCAAAAATTAACATATCCAGGTGTTAGAATGGCCAAGTCAAAGTCCAGACCTGAATCCAATCGAGAATCTGTGGAAAGAACTGAAAACTGCTGTTCACAAATGCTCTCCATCCAACCTCACTGAGCTCGAGCTGTTTTGCAAGGAGGAATGGGAAAAAATTTCAGTCTCTCGATGTGCGAAACTGATAGAGACATACCCCAAGCGACTTACAGCTGTAATCGCAGCAAAAGGTGGCGCTACAAAATATTAACTTAAGGGGGCTGAATAATTTTGCACGCCCAATTTTTCAGTTTTTGATTTGTTAAAAAAGTTTGAAATATCGAATAAATGTCGTTCCACTTCATGATTGTGTCCCACTTGTTGTTGATTCTTCACAAAAAAATACAGTTTTATATCTTTATGTTTGAAGCCTGAAATGTGGCAAAAGGTCGCAAAGTTCAAGGGGGCCGAATACTATCGCAAGGCACTGTACCTATATAAACAAGGTATTTCTGTTTTTAATTTTTAATATATTGTTCAAAAATTTCGAACAACCTGTTTTTGCTTTGTCATTATGGGGTATTGTGTGTAGATTGATGAGGAAAAAAGTCTGTAAAGTAACAAAATGTGGAAAAAGTGAAGGGATCTGAATACTTTTCGAAAGCACTGTACATGGCTCTGTATAAAACTAAAATACTGACAGACTCATAAAACCCCAAACTTTTATTTATTAACTTAACTCTCATCTTACATATTTCATCATTTCACTCTTGAGCAAGTTATTAACCGGCGCTTAAGCCTGAAGGTCTAACTCTCTCTCTCTCACGCATACACACACACACACGCACACACCCTCCCTGTGGGAACAGCAGCCCAAGAAAGGGCAGGCTGCCAGCTGGCTATGAGACATGCTTTTGAGGCTGAGGATGTTTTTTTTAGGTCTGGAGTCTGGACTGTTTCTCTCCCTTTCCCTCCCTGGTCCCTGTGGGAGGTTCTTGGCTCTCACTGCTCACTTCTACAGCAGTGGGGGATTCTGCAGGGCGCTCTGCTGTACTCTGCTACCACCTATTGGCAACTATTGAGCAGTACAGCATGGTGAGGTCCTCCTAGGTGAGTTAATAAAGTGTATAATAATGCAGTGCCTTCAGAAAGTATTCATACCCCTTGACTTAGTCCACATGTTCTTGTGTTACAGCCTGAATTCAAAATGTATTACAAAAAAAATTCTCACTCATCTACACACAATACCCCATAATTAAAAAGTGAAAACATTTACATTTTACCAATTATACCAAATGAAATACAGAAAATCTCATTTACATACGTTTTCACACCCCTGAGTAAATACTTTATACCACCTTTGGCGGTGATTACAGCATTGAGTCATCTTGGGTATGTCTTTGCACTTTGCACATCTGGATTTGGGGATTTTCTCCCATTCTTCCTTGCAGATTTTTTTCAAACTATGTTAAATTAGATAGGGAGCGGTGGTGAACGCAATCTTCAAGTCTTTACACAGATTTTCAATGGAATTCAAGTCTGGGCCACTCAATGACTTTCACATTCTTGTTCTGAAGCCATTCCAGCGTTGCTTTTGGCTGTATGCTTGGGGTCATTGTCCTGTTGGAACTTAAATGTATGTCCAAGTCTACGGTCTTTTGAACTCAGAAGCAGGATCTCGTCGAGGATTTGCCTGTATTTGGCTCCATTCATTGTTCCCTCTGTCCCCGACCAACCCTATTTATTGACGCTAACTGCTTTAGCGCCTATTGACGAAAGTATGTTCTTTGCGGTGAGCTTTTGGTTAAGAGCTCTGGCACTCGGTCTGAAAGTTAACATACATCGGATATCAGCGAGAAATAATAATACATTTTTAAAAAAAGGTTAAATTGACACACACCTCGTTCGGGTTTCGTGTCCCCACACGCCATGTCGCCATAGTTACAGCGCTTGTTTGCGGAATACAAGAGGCGACATGTGCTAATTAACTATCTAAGCGTACTCCAAACACTTGTGTGTAAACCTAACCCCAGAGAGGAAGAGAGAGGCCCGACTCTGGGAAAATCTGTCTCCCTCCAGCAGGTGACATTTTTTCGTTTTGCCCACCAAGCAGGTTTTATGGAGGTCGATGAGTGTCTCGAATTTGGTCAACAAAAAATGTTATGGAGAGACATGTATCTTGTCAGTATATTCATAATCTTTGGTAACTCAGGAAGTGTAGTTTCGTCGGATGGAGCCCCCCTTAGCTGTATGGATCTGTGCAAAACTGCTACAGTGTCTTTTTTTATTTTAATGATTTTTTCTCGCTGATGAATGTTTCGAAAGCAATGATTATTGACGTTTCTCAATGTTAAAACACAGCGTTGGGATTGTGGTTCACATGAAGTAGTCATGGGCAAAGCTAATGGCTGAAACTGTAAGAAGGTAGAATGCCACTTAGAGTTTGAGAGCTATCCCCGAACATGTCTAGATAGATAGCCCAGCCTGCTGCTAACTAGCTACTAGGTAGCGTTTATAGCCTTTATTTCATGTGTGAATGTTAGATCTGCCATGTTTTTACATGGTGTTAGGGTCGCGTAAATTCGAATCTGGTATCAGGATAAATATGACAATGAGTCACCGATTGTATACTATGTATTTTTTATTAGCTAAGCAATAAGTGGTAAATGCAATTTTCGTATATACGGGCTCTCTGTCCCACCTCGCAGGGCAAAACAGAGAACTGACAAGATGTATGTAAACAGTATTCTTTATACTGTGATAGACAGTTCCAACCCGTCTGTTGGCCTATCACAGTAGAGGCTGGGCGTGGTTTAAACGCATCTCCTTTGCGCTCCTTATAAACGACGCGACATTTTAAAAACATTTTTGCAAAGGGAAAAGTCTACAAAACTTAGTCCACACTGTTCATAACATACTATAGATCGTGCATTGTTTCCCTATAACGCACAGTATTTTTGCACTGTAGCATTCAATGGCTATAGTTCATTCTTACATGTTCTATGTTGGAGCTGCTTTTGAACGCAAAAGTCAAATTGAAAACATTATTGGCATTGTTGAATTCGATTTTCATAACGGCAAGCGAGGACTGATTATGGTTTAGTTCGCTTAACTAGCAAGTCTGTTTGTTTGGTTACCACGGCAACTACTGTAGCTATCTAGTAAACTTGCCAGCTACTTCGGTGGATGTTTAACACATTTTATAGCAGCAAATGTGTTAATGTATAGCCATGGTATAAAATGGATAATCAACTCGGGGCTCTATGCATTCACCGAAAAATAATGCAATTCCGTGGAAGGTCAGTTCCACTCCAGTAGCACGTCATGGAACAAACCTTCCACGTTGTTCATTGTTTCCCATGGAACGCATAGCCCCCTCGTTGATTATCCCTTACACAATGTATAGTAATCGTGGTCATCAAATACACATTTTAAAAACACCAAAAACAGATTTACCACGTGATCAAAGTTCCACAACACGTGGTACTTCAATAAAAAAACATGGAGGATGAAGTTGATTGAGGAGGCTGCTGTATTTTTGTGTTCTGATTTACTCAAATATCACAGCTGTTAGTTTGGCTAGATCATTGCGTGTCTTGGGAAGAATTTAGGCCGTATATTTTCTCCAGTGTGACAGGTTCTAGAACTCAGTGGCGGTGTTTTGGAGCGGCTCGAGGAGGAGCAGCAGCAGCGATGGAGGGGTTCGGGACTATAACCTTCCCCATGTTAGCAGACGAAGAAGAGAGCTGCAGTGCCTCTGCTGTACCAAGTAACGGTAGCTTTTACAGCACTCCACTGCAGGTATTGTGGGGCTAAAGGCCAATACACTTTACCAATTGATTCGTACTAGACGGGTAGCAACGGAGCTAACGGTCAGTCATCCAGGGGAGAAAAAAAAAACCTCAGCACGCTAGTTTAGGCACCCCGCTTCTCAATAGCTGCGAGCTATTCGACACCCTTGCCGAATGATCTCTGATAATACTAGCTGCAGTATGCTGTTGGCTAGTTAACAATTCCATTTCATTACACAAAGTCAACAATGGAAACGAGTCTGAGTTGGTATTGAGTCCATCTGTAATGACTGATCTTACAGTACAAAGCTCTTTCGCTTTGGACCAGTGCAACTAACGTTAGCTACCTAGCTTGCCTAGTAAATCAGACTGTGTGTGATAGCTAACTGTAGATTTCCATTCTGGGATTCGAAAGAGGCCACTAGCTAGCTCTAGCTGAGTCTGCTAGCTCAGCAAAACGACACACAGCCAGTTTTCGCCACTGTAGTGTAGATGCTTACCAATATTGCACGGCGAATTGGTGCATAGAACACTAGTTATCGTTACACCATATACTTCTCAAATCTAATTTTATTGGTCACATACACGTTTAGCAGATGTTAGTAGTACTTGCTGTATTGTTGCTTTAGCCAGTCAAGCAGTAACTAGCTACTTAGCTATCTCAGGTACCATGAATGATAGAAGCACCCATAACTAGTATGTGTGTCACCTCTTGCCGGAAGTATCCATACAGTATTGTCTTGACAGCTGTAGCTAGTGGGTGGTACATATTGTTGTTATTGTTAGCGTGTTATGCAAAGCTACACCAGCTGTGCTTTTACATGTCCGTTTGCACATCCATTGTACACACATCACCCGAACAGAGTTACTGCATTGCATCATCAAGGAGGATGAGATTTCAGCGGCAATGGAGGACAGGCAGTATTGGGAGCCCGGACCCACTTTTCAGTCCGACCAGAGCCCGTTTTCATAAAGCATCTCTGACTAGGACTGCTGCTCAAGGTTCAGTTTTGCCTTTAAAATCACAACGAATAAGATTACAGGGAGGACCATATCTCATATACGCACTCTTACTCTGAGACACTTTTTGAATACAGGCCCTGATGATTGTAGCTTTAATATTCTGCTGCAGAATGTAATGTAACAGATTTTCTGATATCAGTCATAATAAGCTATTTTGTTTTTCTCCTCTGTGACCATGGTGGTGTAGAGTTCATGCCATCTCTGTCCCAGAGCCAGCAGCAGAATATAATATAAAGATAATTGATTGATATCCAATCACATTTAGTTCTAAATCCCTTCTTACATCAGCTGATGTCACCAAGTGCAGAAACCTAGCCGAAAACCCCAAACAGTGCAGATGTAGAAGCACGGTGGCTAGGAAAAACAGGAACCTAGGAAGAAACGTAGAGAGGAACCAGGCTCTGAGGGGTAGCCAGTCCTCTTCTGGCTGTGTCGGGTGGAGATTATAACAGAACATGGCCAAGATGTTCAAACGTTCATAAATTACCTGCAGGGTCAAATAATAATAATCACAGTGGTTGTAGAGGGTGCAACAGGTCAACACCTCAGGAGTAAATGTCAGTTGGCTTTTCATAGCCGAGCATTCAGAGTTAGACAGCGGGTGAGGTAGAGAGAGTCGAAAACAGCAGGTCCGGGACAAGGTAGCACGTCCTGTGAACAGGTTCCATAGCTGCAGGCAGTACAATTGCAACTGGAGCAGCAGCACTACCACTTGGACTGGGGACAGCAAGGAGTCATCAGGCCACGTAGTCCTAAGGCATGGGCTCAGGTCCTCCAGTAGGGGAGGGGGAGAGAGAGAATTAGAGGGAGCGTACTTAAATTCACACAGGACACCGGATAAGACAGGAGAAATACTCCAGATATAACAGACTGATCCTAGCCCCCCGACACAAACTATTGCAGCATAAATACTGGAGGCTGATACAGGAAGTGTCGGGAGACACTGTGGCCCTGTCCAACGATACCCCCAAACACGGCCAACCAGGCAGGATATAACCCCACCCACTTTGCCAATGCACAGCCCCCACACCACTAGAGGAATATCATCTGACCACCAAATTACTACCCTGAGACAAGGTTGAGTATAGCCCATGAAGATCTCTTCCACTGTACGAATCCAAGGGCGGCGCCAACCCGGACAGGAAGATCACATCAGTGACTCAACCCTCCTAGTAGGGTCAGAGGCAGAGAATCCCAGTGGAGAGAGAGGAACCGGCCAGGCAGCAAGGGTGGTTTGTCGTTCCAGTGCCTTTCCGTTCACCTTTACACTCCTGGGCCAGACTACACTCCATCATAGGGCCTACTGAAAAGATGAGTCTTCAGTAAAGACTTAAAGGTCGAGACGGAGTCTGTGTCTCTGACATGGATAGGCAGACCATTCCATAAAAATGGAGCTCTATAGGAGAAAGCCCTGCCTCCAGCTGTTTGCTTAGAAATTCTAGGGACAATAAGGAGGCCTGCGTCTTGTGACCGTAGCGTACGTGTAGGTATATATGACAAGATCAAATCGGAGAGATAGGTAGGAGCAAGCATGTAGTGCTTTGTAGATTAGCAGTAAAACCCTGAAATCAACCCTAGCCTTAACAGGAAGCCAGTGTATAGAGGCTAGCACCAGAGTAATATGATCATATTTTTGGGGGTTCTAGTCAAGATATCAGTCTTCTCCCCTCTGTGACCCCAGGGTGCAGCTGCATGTCCATGGCATCTCTGCCAGAGCCAGCAGCAGTGGGTTAAGGCCTCCATCAGTTGTTCATAACAAACAACTCTTTTTCCTCTCTGTGACCAGGGTGTTTTCGTTAAAGAGTGCATGGCCTCTGCATCAGAAGACCGTATGGTGTCCCTGTGCCAGAGTCAGCAGCAGTGTGTGAAGGCCTCCATCGTGTCCAGCTGGCAGCTGGTGGAGGCTCAGGACCAGCTGTGTGGGCTGGAGCTGCACGGCTCCGAAAGTGTTGAGCAGGAGCATGCCCGCGCCATTGCCAGCCAATCAGAGCTCTCCCAGACGGAACAAGAGTGGCGCCGGAAGGAGAACATGCTGGGAGGCAGCAGGAGCCCTGTGCTCAGTGCTGACAGCAGCCAGGATGTGTTTGACAAGGTAACTATGGAAACCTACACACACAAATTGAAACACAAATCAAATCCAATTTTGTTTGTCACATACACATGGTTAGCAGATGTTAATGCGAGTGTAGCGAAATGCTTGTGCTTCTAGTTCCGACAATGCAGTAATAACCAACGAGTAATCTAACCTAACAATTTCACAACAACTACCTTATACACACAAGTGTAAAGGAATGAATAAGAATATGTACATACAAATATATGAATGAGCGATGGCCGAACGGCATAGGCAAGATGCAGTAGATGGTATAGAGTACAGTATATACATATGAGATGAGTAATGTAGGGTATGTAAACATTATATTAATTGGCATTGTTTAAAGTGGCTAGTGATACATTTTTGACATAAATTTTTCCATTATTAAAGTGGCTAGAGATGAGTAAATATGTTGGCAGCAGCCACTCAATGTTAGTGATGGCTGTTTAACAGTCTGATGGCCTTGAGATAGAAGCTGTTTTTCAGTCTCTCGGTCCCCGCTTTGATGCACCAGTACTGACCTCGCCTTCTGGATGATAGCGGGGTGAACAGGCAGTGGCTCGGGTGGTTGTTGTCCTTGATGATCTTTTTGGCCTTCCTGTGACATCGGGTGGTGTAGGTGTCCTGGAGGGCAGGTAGTTTGCCCCCTGTGATGCGTTGTGCAGACCTCACTACCCTCTGGAGAGCCTTATGGTTATGGATGGAGCAGTTGCTGTACCAGGAGGTTATACAGCCCGACAGGATGCTCTCGATTGTGCATCTATAAAAGTTTGAGTGTTTTTGGTGACAAGCCGAATTTCTTCAGCCTCCTGTGGTTGAAGAGGAGCTGCTGCACCTTCTTCACCACGCTGTCTGTGTGGTTGGACCATTTCAGTTTGTCCGTGGTGTACGCTGAGGAACTTAAAACTTTCCACCCTATCCACTACTGTCCCGTTGATGTGGATAGGCGGCTGCTCCCTCTGCTGTTTCCTGAAGACCACGATCATCTCCTTTGTTTTGTTGACATTGAGTGTGAGGTTATTTTCCTGACACCACACTCCGAGGGCCCTCACCACCTCCCTGTAGGCCGTCTCGTCCGTTGTTGGTAATCAAGCCTACGACTGTAGTGTCGTCTGCAAACTTGATGATTGAGTTGGAGGCGTGCATGGCCACGCAGTCGTAGGTGAACAGGGAGTAGAGGAGAGGGCTCAGAACGCACCCTTGTGGGGCCCCATTGTTGAGGATCAGCGGGGTGGAGATGTTGTTACCTACCCTCACCCCCTGGGGGCGGCCCGTCAGGAAGTCCAGTACCTAGTTGCACAGGGCGGGGTTGAGACCCAGGTCTCGAGCTTGATGACGAGTTTGGAGGGTACTATGGTGTTAAATGCTGAGCTGTAGTCAATGAACAGCATTCTCCCATAGGTATTCCTCTTGTCCAGATTGGTTCGGGCAGTGTAGTGTAGTGTAGTGTAGTGTAGTGTAGTGTGGTTGCGATTGCGTCGTCTGTGGACCTGTTGGGGCGGTAAGCAAATTGGAGTGGGTCTAGGGTGTCCGGTAGGGTGGAGGTGATATGGTCCTTGACTAGTCTCTCAAAGCACTTCATGATGACGGAAGTGAGTCATTTAGCTCAGTTAACTTAGCTTTCTTGGGAACAGGAACAATGGTGGCCCTCTTGAAGCATGTGGGAACAGCAGACTGGGATAAGGATTGATTGAATATGTCCGTAAACACACTAGCCAGCTGGTCTGCGCATGCTCTGAGGACGTGGCTGGGGATGCCGTCTGGGCCTACAGCCTTGCAAGGGTTAACACGTTTAAATGTTTTACTCACGTCGGCTATAGTGAAGGAGAGTCCTCAAGTTTTGGTAGCGGGCCGTGTCAGTGGCACAGTATTGTCCTCAAAGCGAGCAAAGAAATTGTTTAGTCTGTCTGGGAGCAAGACATCCTGGTCCGCGACAGGGCTGGTTTTCTTTTTGTAGTCCGTGATTGACTGTAGACCCTGCCACATACCTCGTGTGTCTGAGCCGTTGAATTGCGACTACTTTGTCTCTATACTGACACTTAGCTTGTTTGATTGCCTTGTGGAGGGAATAGCTACACTGTTTGTATTCGGTCATGTTTCCGGTCACCTTGCCCTGATTAAAAGCAGTGGTTCGCGCTTTCACAAGATAAAAATACCAAGTTAGATGTTCCTGACAATAATAAAAGGGATGCGAACTTGCTACTTCTCGGCGACATTCTCTGTTTTGATCTCAAAATAGGTAATCCGTGTGAATCATGTAGATCCGGCTTGAAGGTCTGAGTGTTGAGGGCACCACACTTTTCTGGCTACAGTCATACACTACATGACCAAAAGCATGTGGAAATATGTTTGTTGACCATCTCATTCCAAAATCATGGGCATTAATATAGAGTTGGTTCCCTCTTTGCTGCTATAACAGTCTCCACTCTTCTGGGAAGGCTTTCTACTAGATGTTGGAACATTGATGTGGGGACTTGCTTCCACTCAGCCATGAGCATTAGTGAGGTCAGGCACGGATGTTGAGCGATTAGGCCTGGCTCGCAATCGGCGTTCCAATTCATCCCAAAGATGTTCGATGGGATTGAGGTCAGGGCTCTGTGCAGACCAGTCAAGTTCTTCCACACCAATCTCGACAAATCATTTTTGTATGGACCTTGCTTTAGGTAGTCATGCTGAAACAGGAAAGGGCTTTCTCCAAACTATTGTCACAAAGTTGGAAGCACAGAATCATCTGGAATATTATTGTATGCTGTAGCATTAAGATTTCCCTTCACTGGAACTAAGGGGACTAGCTTTAACCATGAAAAACAGCCCCAGAACATTATTTATCCTCCACCAAACTTTACAGTTGGCACTGTAAACTATGTTTACTATGCATTCGGGCAGGTAGTGTTCTCCTGGCATCCGCCAAACCTACATTTGTCCGTCGGACTGCCAGATGGTGAAATGTGATTCATCACTCCAAAGAACGTGTTTCCACCTCTCCAGACGATGCTTGGCATTGCACATGGTGATCTTAGGCATGTGTACAGCTGCTTGGCCATGGAAACCCATTTCATGAAGCTCCAGAGAAAAAGTTAATGTGCAGACGTTGCTTCCAGAGGCAGTTTGGAACTGTTGCAACCGAGGACAGATGATGTTTATGTGCTTCAGCATTCTGCAGTCCCGTTCTGTGAGCTTGTGTGGCCTACCACTACGCGGCTGAGCCGTTGTCGCTCCTAGACGTTTCCACTTCACAATAACAGCACTTACAGTTGACCGGGGAAGATTTCGCAGGGAAGAAATTTGACAAACTGAATCCTGCCTCCCTGCAATACAAACATGGATGCTACAAAACAAAACAATGATAAAACGTAACTCCTCCTCATAGGCACCAAATCCACCCTCACCAAAGCTGGCAACCTCACCATTGACAACACCACTGTATGTCTCTCCCTCCCTCCATGCACGCAACCTTGGCATCATCCTGGACTCCTCCTTGTCCTTTGACCACCACATAAGACACTGTCAAATCCTCATTCTTCCACCGCCGCAACATTGACAAAGTCAGGTCTTCCCTATCCCGTCCGGCCGTGGAAACCCTCATACATGAATTAATCTCCTCCCATCTTGACTACGCTCCTCTTCGGCATCAACTCAAGCTCCCTCCATAAGCTCCAAGTGGTTCAAAACTCTGAAGCCTCTCCTCACCCACATTAAGTTCTGGCAGCACATCACCCCTGTCCTCTGAACTCCACTGGCTCCCTGTCTCCCAGTGCATTGATTACAAGATCCTCCTTCTGACCTACAAAGCCCTTCACCACCCCACCCTTACCTCAGACCTTCTCCCCTACCAACCCACACGCGCACTCCGTTCCACCACAGCAGGCCACCTTGTCATCCCCAGTCGAAGTTAGAGCTTAGGCGACAGGGCCTTCTCCAGGGTTGCTCTGGAACTCCCTCCCTCCAGCCATCTGTGACTGAGTCCATCACTATCTTTCAGTCCCTCCTAAAGCCTCACCTCTTTGTCAAGGCCTACCCTTAAGCCTTTGACAAGGCCTACCCTTAAGCCCAAAAATACTAAATAGCCGTTTGGCTTAGAATACTGACACAACTGCGAATGCAAACAAAACAGAACAGTGGTAGAAAGTAGGCCTAGTAAACAAAATATCAGATCGATGAAGGCACGACACAATCTATATTTAAGATGGTTACATTAACAGTAAACAAAAAGGCAAATGGAGATCCAAATAACAAACACAGCCTACTACAGTGAGATGCTGTCTCGCCAAACAAATAGGCCTATAGGCTCGCTTCAAACATGGAGAACCATGAGTACAGCAACACGTTGTGATAGGGCCCACTACACTCGACTGACTTAATCAACTAACCAATGCCAGCCGACACCAAACACATTTCCAGACTAATGAATTTGTCAAAATATTCATTTATGTACTTGTTATTCTCTGAAAATATGCAACAATTATTTTTTAAACTCTTTTGGACCCTCGCAGGTTTGCATCCATGATAAAGCGACCTACCTGATCAGTACACATGTAATCTTTCTCCACGTACTGCGAGGGGAATCTCAATTGTATCTCCATGATTTCTTGTGTGCTCTCTTCTTGACACCTTAGGTTCTGAATAGGATGTGAGGAATAGAGTGTTACAGACTCAAGTGTTTCTCTTTTTTAAATTCCCCCCTATAGAGTATTATTAATTCAAGAAGTAAAAACGTTGAATTGGAGGATCATGACCAGAGCAAAACCTTTGTTCAGAAGTATGAACAGGAATTTAGATATTTCGGTGAGTGAAATGTTTCATCTACAGCTTGTCATAGTTCAGAATTGAGTTATGCAGATCCCGTGCATTGCTGGTGTTGTCCCTCTAGTAGGGCTGGGGGAGGAAGTGGTATTGGTCCAATGGTCTATTGTGATTGGTCAGGCATGTTGCGGAGGTGGGATGACAGCCAGCGGTTCCTGTCTGACCTGCCTCACCTCGTCTGTGAGGAGACTGCCAACTACCTGATCCTCTGGTGCTTCAGACTACAGGCTGAAGAGGTCAGAACAATCACACACGCACACTGTCCTGTTCTGTGTACAATAGTTGATACAATATATGGTATCTAACAGCCAATATCACCCTTGTGTTTCCTGTTCAGAGTTGATGCATAAACATTTTTTTGTTTGTTTTACAATTCGCATTTATTTTCAGCGTAAGATTTGTATAAATGCCTTGAAATTGTATGAGGGTTTATCAATAAGGCCCACCAGAGGGTGCTATTCTGTATGTATTCACAGTGAGTTAAGCAGGAAGTCCTGCCTCAAACGCCCCCATCAGTGGAGTGGATCAGGCCCGGAGTTCCGGCTGCCCTCTATTCGTTCTGCCATCTTAATTGCTGAGTCTAAGTAGGAATGTCTAGCGCCATTATCGAGGTGTTTTCACCCCACCTCGACAGCTACTCGCTGTAATAATGGGGGGGGCAACATGTCAGGAAACTAGGTTGAACTCACTGTCTGCATACGGTCAGTTGTTCCTAATGTCTAATAACCATTCCCTTCTTTTATCCTCAAGCTCACACGCAGAGTATCTGGATAAGAACTCCATATTTTAATATCAACCAGTGTTTCAGTCGGTCGCTGGGGCATGTGCCTTTCACTCCACTCCCCATAGTGCTATGGGCCTCGGTCAAAAGTAGTGCACTGTTTTAAGGGAATAGGGTGTCAAGAGTCTGGCGAAAGGCCTCATCTCCCCCTACCCTCACCCCTTGTGCTCAAGGGCATATCAACAGATTTTTCACCTAGTCAACTCGTGGATTTGAACCCGTGACCTTTCGGTTTCTGGCCTAACACTGTTAACAAGCTAGACTACCCTGCCGCCCAATATTAGAGGTCGTTGTAACAGTGAAAGGTTCCATCCTGTCCACTTTCCCCTGCCAGAAAGAGGCCTCTAAAAATATATATATATAAACCTGAATTTTTACAGTTCAGGTTTACAAACATTTACTTTATAGCATATCCTACACAGACTGTATTTATGATATACAGATGAATTCACTTTTTTCCCTTGTTGTTTTTATTCAACCACAGAAAGAGGCGTTGATGGAGCAGGTCGCTCACCAGGCTGTTGCTATGCAGTTTATCCTGGAGATGGCCAGCACCTCCCAGCAGGACCCCAGAGGCTGCTTCCGCCACTTCTTCCACAAAGCCAAAGTAAGCGTCTATCTATCCCGGGCACAGTTTTTTGATCGTGATTGGAACGTAGGCACACGGGTGTTTTTTAACAATGCACCGTAAAAAACAACGGCCAAAGAAGTCTTGGTTTCCCAAAAGACTGCACAGTACGCTCGTTACGACGTGAAACCCAACTGTGTCGCTTTTCTGTGCTGAAAATTATTATAGAATATCAGCGTAAGAGTTTGCTGTAGCTATTAAATGGCTATTCAAAGTCATCTTTAAATGTAAAAATAAAAATAATAATAATAATAATTACACTAGTTATACGAATATTGAATGTAGCCTAATGGCTTAATACTAGGTAGGTATATCGATTGCGCATACAGTACCAGTCATAAGTTTGGACAACTACTCATTCAAGGGTTTTACTTTATTACTATAATCTACATTGTAAAATAAAAGTGAAGACATCCAAACTATTAAATAACACATGGAATCATATAGTAACCCAACAAATTCAGAATATATTTTAGATTCTTCAAAGTAGCCAGCCTTTGCATTAATGACTGCTTTGCACACGCTTGGCATTCTCTCAACCAGCTTCACCTGGAATGCTTTTCCAACAGTCTTGAAGGAGTTGCCACATATGCTGAGCACGTGTTGACTGCGTTTCTTTCATTCTGCAGTTCAACTCATCCCAAACCATCTCAATTGGGTTGAGGTCAGGTGATTGTGGAGGCCAGGTCATCTGATGCAGGCCTCCATCACTCTCCTTCTTGGTCAAATAGCCCTTACACAGCCTGGAGGTGTGTAATTTGCCTCCACCCTATGGCAAAACGTGCAGAATTGCAGGAAATTAACTTTTAAAGCACAAGACTGTTCTCTTCGCTGTCACAACCCAGCTAAAATATTTAGCTTAGGAACACCTGCTCTTTCCATGACAGACCGACCAGGTGACAGCTATGATTCCTTATTGTTGTCACCTGTTAAATCGACTAAAAATCAGTGTAGATGAAGAGGAGGAGACGGTTTTGGGGAAACGGCTTGTAAAGCAGCCTTGGTATGTCTGCTGAGTCACTGTCGAGTCATTATACCACAAAGTAATTTGAAGAAAAATGGTTTACCCACCGTCTAACCAGTTGTTATTGATAAGCTAGGTTAAGGAATTATTCAACTTTTTGTATTGTAATTTAATGACCAAACTTGTTTTTCATTGTTTTTTGTTATTAAGTAACTCACATGTAAAAATATATATTTTTAAAATGCTGGACGAAGGAAGGTGTAAGGACAGTGATGTAATGTGGTCAGATGACCACTAGAGTGACAGGAGTCAAGACAAAGATTCCTACAACACAACAAGGCAATGATATACAGCTACATGATTTCAAGCCAACACACTATTGCATTCATGTGAAAACATTGTAAGCATTTCTGTATGATTTCCAGTCTGACATGTTGATGTGATTGTAAGTTCCTTCTGTAAACAGTGGTTTCATGCCAAAATATGTTGCATTTAAACATTTATCTATAACTGACACTTTTAATATATGCCATTTTAGAAGACATTTGTTGCATCCGTTATGATTCCAAGTTCCTCTTGTCAACAGAGGATGATCAAGTGAATATACTGTAATGCTGTTGCCATTTCTTTCTATGTAAGGCAGGACAAGAGGGGTACTTGGATGTATTCCATACTGAGCTAGAGGCCTTTAAGCAGAGAGTAAAAGAGTACACTGTCAAGTGCAAAGGAGAGACACTCCCTAACTTTACAGAGAACCAGAGCAGCACAGCACGCTGTCGCCCGGACCCCAGAGAAGTTCTAGAATCCTTACCCCCTGTAAGTATTCCGAATGACATCATTTACACGTGTGGCAAGTTTGATATATATATGGTACTTATATGAATGATTCTATTCCTATCATTCTGGAACAGGAACTGAAGTCAGGGTTCCAGCTGCAAGACATGCAGATTCTCCAGAATGTTCTCAGCACCATGAATCCACAGGTATTGGCTACACTTCTCACTACAGTTTCCACAGAGTCAGACACGTACCTTAGGCCTGTCAGATCTGTTTATTCAGCCACACTATTTGTTGATTTAAAAAATATATATCTTATGTAAACATTGATTGAGATAACCGATGGAAATATCCCAAGAGACCGTAACTCAAATTCATGCTCAAGTTCAAGCTGTGTGAAACCGAAGGTAAATTAACAGTCAGTGTGTTGCTTTAGAACAGAATTACTTTCTGGAGAGTGAGAGAGAGCGCGGGGGAGGGAGTGCGAGTTAAAGAATGAGATCACCCGCAACTGGCCACCTAAAGTCTGACTTCCTGCCAAATCCTAACAGACGGAGGGGAAATCAACAAATGTCCTCTCCTCCACAAATTATACTTGGTTAGCAGCAAGGGCTTAGTTGGAAGTCTAGATGTGGGCCAATTCCACTCCTGTTACATAAGCATTATAATCTGCTTGAGCATCAGTGTGTTAACCCCTGGATGCATCCTAAATGGTACCCTTTTCCCTATGTAGTGCACTATAGGGGAATAGGGTGTTACTTGTACATTCACTCAGAGCAGACACTTGAGCATCAGTGTGTTAACCCCTGTATGCATCCTAAATGGTACCCTTTTCCCTATGTAGTGCACTATAGGGGAATAGGGTGTTACTTGTACATTCACTCAGAGCAGACACTTGAGCATCAGTGTGTTAACCCCTGGATGCATCCTAAATGGCACCCTTTTCCCTATGTAGTGCACTATAGGGGAATAGGGTGTTACTTGTACATTCACTCAGAGCAGACAGGTCTACTCTCCAAGCCTCCCCCCACATGCTCACTAAACACTGGGCCTGTATTCAGTCTCAGAGTAGTAGTGCTGCTGATATAGGATCAGTTTAGCCTCTTAGATCATAATGCATGAGATTATATGGGCAGAGGGTTGGACCTGGTACTAGAGCAGCACTTCTATTCTGAGATGCTTGTTAAATACGGGCCCTGGAGAGTTGTTCCCTGGAGCTGGACATGGCAGACTCCTTTTTTAGATTGAGTGCTGCTGAAAGGTGTTACTACAGGGAACTTGGCGATAGGGAGTTATCAGTGTTCGCTATCAGATGCCCCACAGAGCAGGTGGATTAGGGTCGCAAACTACACTTCCCAGGGAGCAAGGCTTTTGGAACAGTCAACTTTTAGCACCAACCCATAGAAATGAACTCGTCATATTGTATAAGTGTGTCTGCTTTCTTCTTTAGACGAGTTATGCCTACCTGTACTGCAACATTTTGCATTATTTATTTTAGAATTCTCTGGGGAGTTGGAAGTTGCCCTTTACGTTCGGTCTCTGTCTGTACCTCCAGGTGGCAGAGTACCATGTGAAGCGCTGTCTGGAGGCTGGCTTGTGGACCAACCGAGAAGGGAGATGGTCCAAGGAGGACGCTACTTTAGAAACAGACGATCTGCGCATGATGGAGACATAACAAATGTCTCCACCTCCCCGTCATTTCCCCATCAGTTCATGACACTCAATAGAAATATTACAAAATGGAGGGGAGAAGGGCTGAGCTCCCACAGACTAATTTTTGTATGCCGCAGAATCTGCGCTGGAATGTGTCCTTGCACTTTATATTTTGTTCAAAACAACAAACATACAAAAATATTTAAGGGAAGACGATTGGTAGGTATTTTGAAGCGCTTACTGTATCTTTGCTTATATCGCTAAAGTATGTCATATCTTGAAGGGAGTGTAAAACGGTTTTCATCTACAGTAGGCTTGACTGGACCCGGCACAGTCCTTCCCTAGCAGGAGGGGGAAAACCTGAGCATTAGAATAAAACACGCTCGTTGTAAATAAAAGTACACGTTTTTTTAATTGAAGAAACAAAAGGCCTGTTCCTGGACTCGTGGTTCTGCAGTGGACGTATGTACACCTAGCGTATGTGGTCCAAGCTCTCCTAGAAACTTTCCTTAACTCCCGTGTGTCCAGTTTGTCATCATTAGGCCAAACATTGATACTACCACGGTGTAGCTATGATGACATAACGATGCAAAGTGATCAGTTGACTGCTGTGCCAAATTCTTGTTTTTGTTACTGCTCGTCACTCCACATCAACCAACCCTCAAAAGAAATGTGTCTGTCTTTATGTCCATCACAGAAGAATAAGCTTGTCAAACATATGTGTTTGGCTGCTAAACCTGCTCACAGACTTGATTGTGGAATAGAAAGAGATGGTAACTTTCTGGCTGACGTAGCGTGATTAACATCCTGTGTTAGGTTCTGCTTCGATGCTCTGTTTGGAATAGAGCATCTTTAAAACAATGTTGTTCAGGGGAAATGCTTTTCATACTTCAGGCCTACCAGCCAGATTGGGTACTTAGACTTTTGCAGAGCGTCCGAGGTCAACATTAAATGGAAAGCTGTTAGTTGCTTATCACAATAAATTTTTTATTCTATTAGTTTATTTTACATTTTGAAACAGATCGCCTGAATACAGTCTCTTCCAGCAAGTGAGACTTGATAATAAATAATACACTTGTTATGAAATAGAAGTTTAAGGTTCATAAAAGTATACACATTTACTAATGTAATTATTCCTTTGACTGATCATCAAAGAACAGGTAATGTGCTACAAAAATACTGCATGTAATATGCTGGTAAGACATTCAGCATACATTAATCAGATTACAAATCTAAACTCCCAAGGCATGGCCACAGTCAGAGAAAATATACAAATATCGTAATTAAAACTATGCATCAGGCTAATTGCAGCTTTTTTTGAGAGTATGTTATCACTCCCATGATAACTTATGAGCCTGGCATCCAAATCGATTGTATGACGTTTCACTTCACGGGAGTGCAACGTTTTAACCAGGCTAACAACTTCAAATGACAGCTACTCTAAACTACTGCGTTTCTGGTGACACGTGTTTCACTGAAATCATTGGCACTGTCTTTTTAACATTCATTAATTGCATGGTGATTCACTTTTTTGTTTTTATCATTTAAGAGACACTATATTGTCATGTCAACAATAGGCACTTGGCCCTAAAGATGAATTCAAGGCAACTTCAGCTAATATAACGGCACTTTTCCATTTACCCCATTATAGTTGTCCTGTACACCGACAGACCAAGGACGGGTATGAATTGGATACAAAACCACATCACCTGGCAACAAGCTACAATACAGACTTCTATGGTCATTGTTTGGCATGACTATAGAAGTTGGCCAGAGCACAAACAGATCTGGGACCAGGCTACATATGGAATGAACAGAGATAGAATGTGACATTAGTTGAATGTGTGGTTCTCATCCACATTGTAGTAGTAGTAAATAACATGGTCTTATATAGGCACTGAGATACTGTTACATTTTGGACCAAAGAGTTGAGTCCCATTAAAGTTGTGGTAAACTGATCCATTCTTTGCTTTCCCAACAACCTTTTTAATTTTGTAGGGAGAGTTTTTTGGACAGGAGGGCCTGAATGTGAGGCCAGATCTTGTTGGTTTCCGTTCCTGAGAATGTCTCCAACACCCCTTTACTCCTGTTGTCAGAAACAGTCATTAGTACCTCATGACAGACATGAAAGTTATCACAATAAACATAAGCAGTGAACCAGGTCATGTTCAGTAGGTAAAACATTTAAAAAACGTTTTGAAATGGGGAGGTACTACTACATTTTTCTCCAATGAGAACACATTTCCGCTAAATGTTTTGCTGCCGTATGCTCTACTGAATGTAACCCAGTTCTTAACTACATAATACTTTCAAGGTTGCCAACATAGATCATTCACAGTTTAACAAAGGGACAGGCAGTACTGTACAGTGTAATGCATGCACGGTCTGGTCTCATTTCTGAACCTGAATCCTTTGTTACAGTCCCAAGATATTTCACTTCTCAGACTGGCCTCTGTAGTTTAACAAAGGGACAGGCAGTACTGTACAGTGTAATGCATGCACGGTCTGGTCTCATTTCTGAACCTGAATCCTTTGTTACAGTCCCAAGATATTTCACTTCTCAGACTGGCCTCTGTAGTTTAACAAAGGGACAGGCAGTACTGTACAGTGTAATGCATGCACGGTCTGGTCTCATTTCTGAACCTGAATCCTTTGTTACAGTCCCAAGATATTTCACTTCTCAGACTGGCCTCTGTAGTAGGGTTTATTCATCTTTATCAATTTACCAGTGACGAAGAGCCCCAACATCTATTATCAATAACTTGGACGCTATAACATCCTATGTACACAGGGAGCGCTGCCTACTGTTTTTGCTTTTTTAATTGGCCAGTGAAATATGTAGATGTGATTTTCATCTTGACTGCCACACAATGCACTTAGCTATGCATTTAAATTCTAATTTCTATCTAATTGAGATGAATGTCAGTTTGTTATGCCACCTTATGTCCCAGCTTTGAAAGGGAAAGGGCAGATATATACTATAATGACCCGAGAAGGGCCACTACAACGTTATTATACAGTTACACCTTATATCATTTAACTAATATAACGGTATCAAATGTGTTGTACTAGACTGATATGTTTGGGACAGAAATCAAATGTGTGTATATATATATATATTCTCAGCAAAAAAAGAAACGTCCCCTTTTCAGGACCCTGTCTTTCAAAGATATTTTGTAAAAATCCAAACTTCACAGATCTTCATTGTACAGGATTTAAACACAGTTTCCCATGCTTGTTCAGTGAACCATAAACAATTAATGAACATGCACCTCTGGAACGGTCGCTAAGACACTAACAGCTTACAGATGGTTGGCAATTAAGGTCACAGTTATGACACCAAAGAGGCCTTTCTACTGACTCTGAAAAACACCAAAAGAAAGATGGCCAGGGTCCCTGCTCATCTGCGAGAACGTGCCTTAGGCATGCTGCAAGGAGGCATGAAGACTGCAGATGTGGCCAGGGCAATACATTTCAATGACTGTACTGAGACGCCTAAGACAGTGCTACAGGGAGACAGGACGAACAGCTGATCGTCCTCTCAGTGGCAGACCACGTGAAACAACACCTGCACAGGATCGGTATATCACACCTGCGGGACTGGTACAGGAATGCAACAACAACTGCCCGAGTTACACCAGGAAAGCACAATCCATCCATCAGTGCTCAAACTGTCCACAATAGGTTGAGAGAGGCTGGACTGAGGGCTTGTAGGACTGCTGTAAGGCAGGTCCTCACCGGCAACGTCGCTTGTAGGCAAACCCACCGTCACTGGACCAGACCGGACTGGCAAAAAGTGCTCTTCCCCGAGGAGTTGTGGTTTTGTCTCCCCAGGGGTGATGGTCGGATTCGCGTTTATCGTTGAAGGAATGAGAGTTACACCGAGGCCTTTACTTTGGAGGTGGAGGTTCCTTCATGGTCTGGGGTGGTGTGTCACAGCATCATCGGACTGAGCTTGGTGTCATTGCAGGAAATCTCAACGCTGTGTGTTACAGGGAAGACATCCTCCTCCCTCATGGGGTACCCTTCCTGTAGGCTCATCTTGACATGACCCTCCAGCATGACAATGCCACCAGCCATACTGCTTGTTCTGTGCGTGATTTCCTGCAAGACAGGAATGTCAGTGTTCTGCCATGGCCAGCGATGAGCCCGTATCTCAATCCCATTGAGCACGTCTGGGACCTGTTGGATCGGAGGGTGAGGGCTAGGGCCATTCCCCCCAGAAATGTCCGGGAACTTGCAGGTGCCTTGGTGGAAGAGTGGGGTAGAAAGAAAGAACTGACAAATCTGGTGCAGTCCATGAGGAGGAGATTCACTGCAGTACTTAATGCAGCTGATACACCTGGTATTGACTGTTACTGCTGATTTTGACCCCCCCCCCCCCCCCACCTTTTTTTTTCAGGAACACATTATTCAATTTCTGTTAGTCAAGTCTGTGGAACTTGTTCAGTTTAGGCCTGTTGCTGAATCTTGTTATGTTCAAACAAATATTTACACGTTAAGTTTGCTGAAAATAAACGCAGTTGACAATGAGAGGACGTTTCTTTTTTTTGCTGAGTTTATATGGCTCAGGTTTTCGACGCCACCTGTAGTACTCCAGCACAGGTCGTGTCTGGTTCTCGTATGCCTTTAGCCTCCTGGTGACGGTCTCTGGTGTGTCATCATCTCTCTGAATCAGAGGCTCTCCGGTGACGTCATCAAGGCCCTGTAGGCAAACCAAAACAGTCCATGAGTGTGTATAGAAGAGGTATATTGGACGATTTAGTAGCACAACATAATGCAGTGAAGGTCTGTATTTAAAAAAACTTTTCAATTATTAACTTTAGAGGCGACAAGTGCAGGACAAACGATTCAGCTGTTAAGCCATTGTCAATGTGTCCAACATACTGCCATAGTATGTAAATTGTAAACACCACAGCCCAAGCCTGTGTTGCCTATTATGAGACATGCAGGGAAAACCTGTAGTAGCAAAACATGACCTATGATGACCTTGCTTTACCTTGAGCTCTCAAAAAAATGACCACAAACTTTCAACTCCTCGTGTGACTATGATGACAAAAAACACTCAAAACAAGTGATCACATTGAACAAGATTTTTCCCACTCCTCGAAGACGTGAATAGACCCTTGAGAGAGCACACTGTTAAAATACAGTGCTTTGAAACACCAAAACTAGTGGCAACTGAGCTGCCACCAACTTGAAGGAGACAAAACCTTACCTTGGCTGGAGTATTGAAAGACATCATCCTGAGATGTTTTGAAACATGATGCAGTGTGTTGGTACAAAACATGACCTATGATGACCTTGCTTTACCTTGAGCAGTGTGTTGGTACACCACTTTAATCACGTGTTGTGCAACACCTTGCCAGGGACTGGGAGCACTACCAGAAAATGTTGAAAACACTAAGTTGGTGTTTCAAGTTCTGTTTAATGCCCAATTAGATACCTTCTTCTGGGGTATTTTCATTGATTATGTATCTGATCATTTGCCAGTTGAACCAATTCTGTCAGGATCTGTTGAGCACAGTGCTCAATCCGCCAGCAGTAACTGGATGTTTAGCAGCAAGCATTGCAGGATACTGTATTTTCCTCTACCATTAAAAGTTGGAAATGTGGGAGTGGGTCATCTTATTGAACTTCATTTTGCCGGACAGTTTTGATATCCATTCATCATGATCCATTACACATCATGGCACAAGCTGCTAATATAGAAGTATACTTTTTTGATTTCATACAGCGAGTACCCCTTCCTCCCGATTTGGCCCATACCTGGCGCGAACTCGGGACCTCTGCTTTGCTAGCACCTGACCGCCCTAATGAATCTTCTTAGCAGTCACACGCCACACAAAAAGCTAGCTATACGCTTCATGCTGAAGGGTATGTTTCACACATCCCCATGTGCTACACATATAACATTGTGTAAAATATATATATTTTTTAATGTACTTCCCACCATCCTCTAAAAACATATAGGAAGTGCAAGGAAATTAAAACCAGACCTAATTAATTCAATCACAAAATGTTCTCTCTTTGGTTATCATATAAAATATACTTTCAGTACAATTTGAGAAACATTAAGTTTGATTTATTCGTAACATTTTTGGTTAAATTAATAAATCATTAAATCAATTTCATTATTTATATTAAGTACATGTTGTTTTGTTTTTTGTTGTCAATTTCAATTCATCACAGAATTTGTTTTTTCTTTGTGGTTGAGTGTGTACAATCCCAATTTCATAATACTTATAGTGCATTCTGAAAGTATTCAGACCCCTTCCCTTTTTCCACATTTTGTTCCATTACAACCATGTTCTAAAATGGATTAAATAAATTTTTTCCTCATCAATCTACATACAATACCACATAACGATGAAGCGAAAACAGGTTTTTAGAAATGTTTGCAAATATATGCAAAATAAAAAACTGAAATCTTATTTACATAACTATTCAGATCCTTTGCTATGAGACTCAAAATTGAGCTCAGGTGCATCCTGTTTCCATTGACCATCCTTGAGATTTTCCTACAAGTTGATTGGAGTCGACCTGTGGTAAATTCAATTGAATGGACATGATTTGGAAAGACACACCTGCCTATATAAGGTTGCACAATTGACAGTGCATGTCAGAGAAAAAATCTACCAAATCAAATCTGTCACATACACATGGTTAGCAGATGTTAATGCGAGTGTAGCGAAATGCTTGTGCTTCTAGTTCCGACAATGCAGTAATAACCAACGAGTAATCTAACCTAACAATTCCAAAACTACTACCTTATACACACAAGTGTAAAGGGATAAAGAATATGTACATAAAGATATATGAATGTGTGATGGTACAGAACGGCATAGGCAAGATGCAGTAGATGGTATAGAGTACAGTATATACATATGAGATGAGTATGTAAACAAAGTGGCATAGTTTAAAGTGGTTAGTGATACATGTATTACATCAAGATGCAGTAGATGGTATAGAGTACAGTATATGCATATGAGATGAGTATGTAAACAAAGTGGCATAGTTTAAAGTGGCTAGTGATACATGTATTACATCAAGATGCAGTAGATGATATAGAGTACAGTATATGCATATACATATGAAATGAATAATGTAGGGTATGTAAACATTATATTAAATAGCATTGTTTAAAGAGGCTAGTGATATATTTTTACATCAACTTCCATTATTAAAGTGACTGGAGTTGAGTCAGTATGTTGGCAGCAGCCACTCAATGTTAGTGGTGGCTGTTTAACAGTCTGATGGCCTTGAGATAGAAGCTGTTTTTCAGTCTCTCGGTCCCTGCTTTGATGCACCTGTACTGACCTCGCCTTCTGGATGATAGCGGGGTGAACAGGCAGTGGCTCGGGTGGTTGTTGTCCTTGATGATCTTTATGGCCTTTCTGTGACATCGGGTGGTCTAGGTGTCCTGGAGGGCAGGTAGTTTGCCCCCTGTAATGCGTTGTGCAGACCTCACTAAAAACAAGTCACGATGCTGAAGGAATTGTCCGTAGAGCTGTGAGACAGGATTATGTCGAGGCACGGATCTAGGGAAGAGTGCGAATAAATGTCTGCAGCATTGAAGGTCCCCAAGAACACAGTGACCTCCATCATTCTTAAATGGAAGAAGTTTAGAACCACCAAGACTCTTCCTAGAGTTGGCCACGAGAACAAACTGAGCAATTGTGGGAGAAGGGCCTTGGTCAGGGAGGTTACCAAGAACCCGATGGTCACTCTGACAGAGCTCCAGTTCCTCTGTGGAGATGGGAGAACCTTCCAGAAGGACAACCATCTCTACAGCACTCCACCAATCAGGCCTTTATGGTAGAGTGGCCAAATGGAAGCCACTCCTCGGTAAAAGGCACATGACAGCCAGCTTGGAGTTTGCCAAAAAGTACCTAAAGGACTCGCAGACCATGAGAAACAAGATTCTATAGTCTGATGAAACCAAGATTGAACTCTTTAGCCTGAATGCCAAGCATCAAGTCTGAAGGAAACCTGGCACCATCCCTACGGTGAAGCATGGTGTGGGCAGCATCTTGTTGTGGAGATGTTTTTCAGCGGCAGGGACTGGGGGACTAGTCAGGATCAAGGGAAAGATGAACGGAGAGATCCTTGATGGAAACCTACTCCAGAGCGCTCAGGACTGCAGACTGTGGCAAAGGTTCATCTTCCAACAGGACAACGACCCTAAGCACACAGCCAAAACAACGCAGGAGTGGCTACGGGACAAGTCTCTGAATGTCCTTGAGTGGCCCAGCCTGAGCCTGGACTTGAACCTGATCAAACATCTCTGGAGAAACCAGAAAATAGCTGTGTAGCGACGCTCCCTGTCCAACCTGACAGAGCTTGAGAGGATCTGCAGAGAAGAATGGGAGAAACTCCCCAAATACAGGTGTGCCAAGCTTGTAGCCAAGAAGACAAAGGCTGTAATCGCTGCTGTAATCGCTGCTGTAATCGCTGCTGTAATCGCTGCTAACGGGGCTTCAACAAAGTGCTGAATACTTATGTAAATGTCATATCTCAGTTTCATTAGCTTTGTCAATATGGGGTAATGTATATAGATTGATGACAACAAAAAAATTATACATTTTAGAATGAGGTTGTAAACGTAACAAAATGTGGGAAAAGTCAAGGGGTCTGAATACTTTCTGAATGCACTGTACATTGGGTTTACATTCAAACCAGATATCAGGTTAGATGCACTACGTTTCATGGTTTCATTACACAATCATGGTGTTTTGAGTCTTACTATGTTTACAGTGTAGACCTCCTAGACCAAGCAGCCTCAAAGTGCAAAGTTAAGAGGCTGTTATCTACTAAAGTTCCATCCTGTTTGCAAAACTCACGTGAAACAGTTGGTCTTGACGCAGTTCGGGCTAGGCCCCTTAGATCTAGAGAAGGGATATCTTAACGCTACAGCATACAATGACATTCTAGACGATGTTATGCTTCCAACTTTGTGGCAACAGTTTAGGGAAAGCCCCTTTTCTTACTTTTAGTTTGTTCAGCACATTTTTTTTGCTCTATTTCTTGATCTGTATTGTTGGTTAAAGGCTTGTACAGTTGAAGTCGGGACTTTACATACACCTTCGGCAAATACATTTAAAATCAGTTTTTTATAAATCCTGACATTTAATCCCCGTTTTAGGGCAGTTAGGATCACCACTTTATTTTAAGAATGTGAAATGTCAGAATAATAGTAGAGAGTGATTTATTTCAGCTTTTATTTATTTCATCACATTCCCAGTGGGTCAGAAGTTTACATACACTCAATTAGTATTTGGTAAAATTGCCTTTAAATGGTTTAACTTGGGTCAAACGTTTAGGGTAGCCTTCCACAAGTTTCCCACAATAAGTTGGGTGAATTTTTGCCCATTCCTCCTGACAGAGCTGGTGTAACTGAGTCAGGATTGTAGGCCTCCTTGCTCACACATGCTTTTTCAGTTCTGCCCACACATTTTCTATAGGATTGAGGTCAGGGCTTTGTGATGGCCACTTCTATACCTTGACTTTGTTGTCCTTAAGCCATTTTGCCACAACTTTGGAAGTATGCTTGGGGTCATTGTCCATTTGGAAGAGCCATTTGCGACCAAACTTTAACTTAACTGATGTCTTGAGATGTTTCTTCAATATATGCACATAATTGTCCTGCCCCATGATGCCATCTATTTTGTGAAGTGCAACAGTCCCTCCTGCAGCAAAGCAACCCCACAACATGATGCTGCCACCCTTGTGCTTCACGGTTGGGATGGTGTTCTTCAGCTTGCAAGCATCCCCCTTTATCCTCCAAGCCTCCCCCTTTATCCTCCAAACATAACGATGGTCATTATGGCCAAACAGTTCTATTTTTGTTTCATCAGACCAGAGGACATTTCTGCAAAAAGTACGATCTTTGTTCCCATATGCAGTTGCAAACCGTAGTCTGGCTTTTTTATGGCAGTTTTGGAGCAGTGGCTTCCTCCTTGCTGAGTGGCCTTTCAGGTTATGTCATTATAGGACTCATTTTACTGTGGATATAGATACTTTTGTACCCGTTTCCTCCAGCATCTTTACAAGGTCCTTTGCTGTTGTTCTGGGATTGATTTGCACTTTTCACACCAAAATCTGTTCATCTCTTGGAGACAGAGATGATGGCTGCATCATCTCCATACTATTGTTTGTACAGATGAACGTCGTACCTTCAGGCGTTTGGAAATTGCTCCCAAGGATGAACCAGACTTGTGGAGGTCTTGGCTGATTTCTTTAGATTTTCCCATGATGTCAAGCAAAGAGGCACTGAGTTTGAAGGTAGGCCTTGAAATACATCAAATTGACTCAAATGATGTCAATTAGCCTTTCAGAAGCTTTTAAAGTCATGACATAATTTTCTGGAATTTTCCAAGCTGATTAAAGGCACAGTCAATTTAGTGTATGTAAACTTTTGACCCACTGGAATTGTGATACAGTGAATTATAAGTGAAATAATCTGTCTGTAAACAATTGTTGGAAAAAAATATTGTGTCATGCACAAAGTAAATGTCCTAACCGACTTGCTAAAACTATAGTTTGTTAACAAGGAATTTGTGGAGTGGTTGAAAAACGAGTTTTAATGACTCCAACCTAAGTGTATGTAAACTTTCGACTTCAACTGTAAGTAAGCACTTCACGGTAAGGTCTATTCGGCATTTAACATGTTCTAAATCCCTCCATTTAAATTGAGACCTCTGTTTTCATTTCTTCACATTCACAACAGTAAGTAAGAAGCTTGCCATAGCCTACTTGTAAATCATTTGTAAATAATTACCTTGTATTTTCCTGTTATGGTGAATTAAAGTTGGCTGTTTTAGCATGACAATGCCCCCGTGAACAAAGCGAGGTCCATACAGAAATGGTTGGTTGAGATCAGTGAGGAAGAACTTGACTGGCCTGCACAGAGCCCTGACCTCAACCTCATCAAACATCTTCAGGATGAATTGGAACACAGACTGCGCTGCGAGCCAGGCCTAATCGCCCACCATCAGTGTCCAACCTCACTAATGTTCCCACAGCAATGTTCCAACATAGTGGAAAGCCTTCCCAGAAGAGTGGAGGCTGTTATTGCAGAAAATGGGGACAAACTCCATATTAATGCCCATGATTTTGTAATGAGATGTTCAACGAGTGGGTGTCCATATACTTTCATTCATGTAGTGTAGCTAACATGCTAGCAAAATGTTCTGATAGACCTATCTGACAAGGTTTTGAGTAGCCAACTTTAATTCACCGTAACAGGAAAATACAAGGTAATTTACAAATGATTTACAAGTAGGCTATGTTAAGCTTCTTACTTACTGTTGTGAATGTGAAGAAATTAAATCAGTGGAAGGTCTCAATTTAAATTGAGGAATTTAGAACATGCAGCTGTCATGTTAAATCAAATCAAATCAAATACAATTTTATTAGTCACCTGTGCCGAATAGACCTTTATGTGAAATTCTTACTTACAAGCCCTTAACCAACAACTATTTCAATAAATAGTGTTAAGAAAATATTTACTAAATAAACTAAACAAGGAAAAAGTAAACCAATAAAATAACAATAACGAGGAAATATACAGAGGGTACCGGTACCGAGTCCATGTGTGGGGGTACAGGTTAGTTGAGGCAATTTGTACATGTAGATAGGGGTAAAGAGACAATTTGTACATGTAGATAGGGGTAAAGAGACAATTTGTACATGTAGATAGGGGTAAAGAGACAATTTGTACATGTAGATAGGGGTAAAGAGACAATTTGTACATGTAGATAGGGGTAAAGAGACAATTTGTACATGTAGATAGGGGTAAAGAGACAATTTGTACATGTAGATAGGGGTAAAGAGACAATGCATAAGTAAAAAATACTTTAAAGTACTACTTAAGTTGTTTTGGGGGGTATCTGTACTTTTGTATTTATATTTTTGACAACTTTTAATTCACTACATTCCTAAAGAAAATAATTTACATTTTACTCCATACATTTTCCTTAACTTACATTCCTAAAGAAAATAATTTACATTTTACTCCATACATTTTCCTTAACAACCAAAAGTACTTGAATGCTTAGCAGGACAGGAAAATGATCTAATTCACACATTTATCAAGAGAACATCCCTGGTCATCCCACTGTCTCTTTTCCCACTGTCTCTTTTCTGTCAGACTCACTAAACACAAATGCTTCGTTTGTAAATCTGAGTGTTGGAGTGTGCCCCTGGCTATCCATGCATTTTTTTTTTTAAACAAGCAAATTGTCCCATCTGGTTTGCTTAATATAAGGAATTTGGAACCAAACACGTTTAGACTTTTACTCAAGTAGTATTTTACTGGGTGACTTTCACTTTTACCTGAGTCATGTTCTATTAAGGCATCTTCACTTTTACTCAAGTAGTATTTTACTGGGTGACTTTCACTTTGACCTTTTCTATTAAGGTATCTTCACTTTTACTCAAGTAGTATTTTACTGGGTGACTTTCACTTTGACCTTTTCTATTAAGGTATCTTCACTTTTACTCAAGTAGTATTTTACTGGGTGACTTTCACTTTTACCTTTTTCTATTAAGGTATCTTCACTTTTACTCAAGTAGTATTTTACTGGGTGACTTTCACTTTTACCTTTTCTATTAAGGTATCTTCACTTTTACTCAAGTAGTATTTTACTGGGTGACTTTCACTTTTACCTTTTCTATTAAGGTATCTTCACTTTTACTCAAGTAGTATTTTACTGGGTGACTTTCACTTTTACCTTTTCTATTAAGGTATCTTCACTTTTACTCAAGTAGCATTTTACTGGGTGACTTTCACTTTTACCTTTTCTATTAAGGTATCTTCACTTTTACTCAAGTAGTATTTTACTGGGTGACTTTCACTTTTACCTTTTCTATTAAGGTATCTTCACTTTTACTCAAGTAGTATTTTACTGGGTGACTTTCACTTTTACCTTAGTCATGTTCTATTAAGGTATCTTCACTTTTACTCAAGTGTGAGATTTGTTACTTTTTCCACAACTGAGTAGCAGCAGTCTAGACTTGGCGATCCGGTACCGCTCGCCGTGTGGTAGCAGAGAGAACAGTCCTCTGACACCGCCTAGTATATAGGTCCTGGGTGGCAGGAAGCTTGGCCCCAGCGATGTACTGGGCTGTACGCACTACCCTCTGTAGTGCCTTACGGTTGGATGCCGAGCGTTTGGATGCTCTCGATGGTGAAGATGTAGAACGTTTTGAGGATCTGGGGACCTTTGCCAAATATGTTCAGTCTCCTGAGGGGGAAAAGGAATTGTCGTGCCCTCTTCACAACTTTCTTGGTATGTTTGGACCATGATAGTTTGTTGGTGATGTGGACACCAAGGAACTTGAAACTCTCGACCCGCTCCACTACAGCCCCATCTATGTGAATGGGGGCATGGTCGGCCTTCCTTTTCCTGTAGTCCATGATCATTACCTTTGACTTGCTCACGTTGAGGAAGAGGTTGTTGTCCTGGCACTACACTGCCAGGTCTCTGATCTCCTCCCTATAGGCTGTCTCATCTTCGGCGGTTGTCGTCAGCAAACTTAATGATGGTGTTGGAGTCGTGCAGTTGTGGGTGAAAAGGGAGTACAGGAGGGGACTAATCACGTACCCCTGAGGGGCCCCCTTGTTGAGGATCAGCATGGCAGACGTGTTGTTGCCAACCCTTACCACCTGGGGGTGGCCTGTCAGGAAGTACCGGATCCAATTTCAGAGGGAGGTGTTTAATCCCAGGGTCCTTAGCTAAGTGATGAGCTTTGTGGGCACTATGATGTTGAACGCTAAAGAGCCATGACCAGCCCTTCAAAGCACTTTATGGCTACCGACGTGAGTGCTACCGGGCGCTAGACATTTAGACAGGATACATTCGCTTTCTTAGGCATAGGGACTATGGTGGTCTGCTTGATACATGTACACTACCGGTCAAAAGTTTTAGAACACCTACTCATTCAAGAGTTTTTCTTTATTTTTACTATTTCATACATGTAGAAATAACGCATACGGAATCATGTAGTAACAAAAAAAGTATTAAACAAATCAAAATATATTTTAGATTTGAGATTCTTCAAATAGCCACCCTTGCCTTGATGACATATTTGCACACACTTGGCATTCTCTCAACCAGCTTCATGTCGTGCTTTGACAATGTAGGGGGATATACAGAAGATAGCCCTATTTGGTAAAAGACCAAGTCCATATTATGGCAAGAACAGCTCATATAAGCAAAGAGAAACAACAGTCCATCATTACTTTAAGACATGAAGGTCAGTCAATACAGAACACTTCAAGAATCTTGAAAGTTTCTTCAAGTGCAGTTGTAAAAACCATCAAGCGCTATGAAGAAACTGACTCTCATGAGGACCGCCACAGGAATGGAAGATCCAGAGTTACCTCTGCTGCAGAGGATAAGTTCATTAGAGTTACCAGCCTCAGATTGCAGCCCAAAAAATGCTTCACAGAGTTCAAGTAACAGACACATCTCAACACATCAACAACGAAATCCGCCCAAGTGGTTTCAATAGGCTCCTCCGTCGCGACGTCCCCTGAAGTCCCATCCGCTAGCCTGCTATCCGCGGCCCGCTAGCTGTCTAGAGCATATCGTACTGTTAGCTTAGGGGACCATCAGACAATTTCTTAGGCCACAATACCTATTTTTCCAATTGGCCTGGACCCTTTTAAGGCCTACACGGAGCCCTGCCAATCCAACACGACTGGTCTGCCGACGTAACCGTCTGAGGGGGCCACAAAAGACTTCTTCCGTCGCGACGTCCCCTCTAAGGCCCTTCTGCAAGCCTGCTATCCCCGGCCCGCTAGCTGTCTGAATCGCCGTGTCTCCAGCTCGCCTAGCCTCCCACTGGTCCCTATGATCTACCTATGCCTACGTATGCCTCTCCCTAATGTCAATATGTCTTGTCCATTGCTGTTTGGTTAGTGATTGTCTTATTTCACTGAAGAGACTCCAGCCCTGCTCAATATGCCATAGCTAGCCTGTTTGTTTTACCTCCCACACATGCAGTGACCTCACCTGGTCTAAATGATGTCTCTAGAGACAAAACCTCTCTCATCGTCACTCAGTGCCTAGGCTTATCTCCACTGTATTCACATCCTACCATACCCTTGTCGGTCCATTATGCCTTGAATCTATTCTTCCGCGCCCAGAAACCTGTTCCTTTTACTATCTGTTCCGAACGCACAAAACGACCAGTTCTTATAGCCTTTAGCCGTACCCTTATCCTACTCCTCCTCTGTTCCTCTGGTGATGTAGAGGTTAGTCCAGACCCTGCAGCGTCGAGCTCCACTCCCATTCCCCAGGCACTCTCATTTGTTGACTTCTGTAACCGTAAAAACCTTGGTTTCATGCATGTTAACATTAGAAGCCTCCTCCCTAAGTTTGTTTTACTCACTGCTTTAACACACTCTGCCAACCCGGATGTCCTAGCCGTGTCTGAATCCTGGCTTAGGAAGGCCACCAAAAATCCTGAGATTTCCATCCCTAACTATAACATTTTCCGACAAGATAGAACTGCCAAAGGGGGCGGAGTTGCAATCTACTGCAGAGACAGCCTGCAGAGTTCTGTCATTACTATCCAGGTCTGTGCCCAAACAATTCAAAGGTTCTACTTCTAAAAATCCACCTTTCCAGAAACAAGTCTCTCACCGTTGTCGCTTGTTATAGACCACCTTCTGCCCCCAGCTGTACCCTGGACACCATATGTGAATTGATTGCCCCCCCATCTACAGAGCTCGTACTGTTAGGTGATCTAAACTGGGACATGCTTAACACCCCGGTCGTCCTACAATCTAAGCTAGATGCCCTCAATCTCACACAAATGATCAATGAACCTACGAGGTACAACCCCAAATCTGTAAACACGGGCACCATCCTGACCAACCTGCCCTCTAAATACACCTCTGCTGTCTTCAACCAGGATCTCAGCGACCACTGCCTCATTGCCTGCGTCCCTAATTGGTCTGCGGTCAAATGACTACCCCTCATCACTGTCAAACGCTCCCTAAAACACTTCAGCGAGCAGGCCTTTCTAATCAACCTGGCCCAGGTATCCTGGAAGGATACTGACCTCATTCCGTCAGTAGAGGATACCTGGTTATTCTTTAAAAGTGCTTTCCTCACCATCTTAAATAAGCATGCCCCATTCAAAAAAAATTGAACCAGGAACAGATATAGCCCTTGGTTCACTCCAGACCTGACTGCCCTTGACCAGCTCAAAAACATCCTGTGGCATACTGCATTAGCATCGAATAGCCCCCGCGATATGCAACATTTCATGGAAGTTAGGAACCAATATCCACAGGCAGCTAGGAAAGCTAAGGCTAGCTTTTTCAAGCAGAAATTTGCATCCAGTAGCACAAACTCCAAAACGTTCTGGGACACTGTAAAGTCTATGGAGAATAAGAGCACCTCCTCCCAGCTGCCCACTGCACTGAGGCTACGAAACACTGTCACCACCGATAAATCCACGATAATTGAGAATTTCAATAAGCATTTTTCTACGGTTGGCCATGCTTTCCACCTGGCTACCCCTACCCCGGTCAACAGCCCTGCACCCCCCACAGCTACTTGCCCAAGCCTCCCCATTTCTTCTTCACCCAAATCCAGATAGCTGATGTTCTGAAAGAGTTGAAAAATCTGGACCCCTACAAATCAGCTAGACAATCTGGACACTCTCTAAAATTTACCGACACAATCGTTACAACCCCTATTACCAGCCTGTTCAACCTCTCTTTTGTATCGTCTGAGATCCCCAAAGATTGGAAAGCTATCGCGGTCATCCCCCTCTTCAAAGGGGGAGACACTCTAGACCCAAACTGTTACAGACCTATATCTATCCTACCCTGCCTTTCTAAGGTCTTCGAAAGTCAAGTTAACAAACAGATCACCGATCATTTCGAAACCCACCGTACCTTCTTTGCTATGCAATCTGGTTTCGGAGCTGGTCATGGGAGCTGGTCATAATCGCCATCAATAAAAGACAATACTGTGCAGCCGTCTTTATCGACCTGGCCAAGGCTTCCGACTCTGTCAATCACCATATTCTTATCGGCAGACTCAACAGCCTTGGTTTCTCAAATGACTGCCTTGCCTGGTTCACCAACTACTTCTCAGACAGAGTTCAGTGTGTCAAATCGAAGGGCCTGTTGACCGGACCTCTGGCAGCCTCTATGGGGGTGCCACAGGGTTAAATTCTCAGGCCGACTCTTTTCTCTGTGTACATCGATTATGTCGCTCTTGCTGCTGGTGATTCTCTGATCCACCTCTACGCAGACGACGCCATTCTGTATACTTCTGGCCCTTCTTTGAACACTGTGTTAACAAACCTCCAGACGAGCTTCAATGCCATACAACTCTCCTTCCGTGGCCTCCAACTGCTCTTAAATGCAAGTAAAACTAAATGCATGCTCTTCAACCGATCGCTGCCCGCACCTGCCCGCCAGTCTAGCATCACTACTCTGGAATATGTGGACAATTACAAATACCTAGATGTCTGGTTAGACTGTAAACTCTCCTTCCAGACTCACATTAAGCATCTCCAATCCAAAATGAAATCTAGAATCAGCTTCCTATTTCGCAACAAAGCATCCTTTGCTCATGCTGCCAAACATACATTTGTAAAACTGACCATCCTACCGATCCTTGACTTCGGCGATGTCATTTCTAAAATAGCCTCCAATACTCTACTCAGGAAATTGGATGCAGTCTATCACAGTGCAGTCCATTTTGTACACCAAAGCCCCATATACTACCCACCACTGCAACCTGTTGTCTTGTTGGCTGGCCCTCGCTTCAAATTCGTCGCCAAACCCACTGGCTCCAGGTAATCTATAAGTCTTTGCTTGAAAAAGCCCCGCCTTACCTCAGCTCACTGGTCACCATAGCAGCACCCAAACGTAGCACTCGCTCCAGCAGGTATATTTTACTGGTCACCGCCCAAAGTCTATTCCTCCTTTGGCTGCCTTAACTTCCAGTTCTCTGCTGCCAATGACTGGAACGAATTGCAAAAATCACTGAAGCTGGAGACTCATATCTCCCTCACTAAGTTTAAGCATCAGCTGTCACAGCAGCTCACAGATCACCGCACCTGTACATAGCCCATCTAGAAATAGCCCATCTGTAAATAGCCCATCTGTAAATAGCCCATCCAACTACCTCATCCCCATATTGGTATTTTTTATTTATTTAAATTTTGCACATTCATTTTCTACACATCTATCACTCCAGTGTTTAATTGCTAAATTGTAATTACTTCGCCACTACGGCCTATTTATTGCCTTACCTCCCTAATCATACCTCATTTGCACACACTGTATATATATTTTTTCTATTGTGTTACTGACTATACATTTGTTTATTTCATAATTGAGAATTTCAATAAGCATTTTTCTACGGTTGGCCATGCTTTCCACCTGGCTACCCCTACCCCGGTCAACAGCCCTGCACCCCCCACAGCTACTTGCCCAAGCCTCCCCATTTCTTCTTCACCCAAATCCAGATAGCTGATGTTCTGAAAGAGTTGAAAAATCTGGACCCCTACAAATCAGCTAGACAATCTGGACACTCTCTAAAATTTACCGACACAATCGTTACAACCCCTATTACCAGCCTGTTCAACCTCTCTTTTGTATCGTCTGAGATCCCCAAAGATTGGAAAGCTATCGCGGTCATCCCCCTCTTCAAAGGGGGAGACACTCTAGACCCAAACTGTTACAGACCTATATCTATCCTACCCTGCCTTTCTAAGGTCTTCGAAAGTCAAGTTAACAAACAGATCACCGATCATTTCGAAACCCACCGTACCTTCTTTGCTATGCAATCTGGTTTCGGAGCTGGTCATGGGAGCTGGTCATAATCGCCATCAATAAAAGACAATACTGTGCAGCCGTCTTTATCGACCTGGCCAAGGCTTCCGACTCTGTCAATCACCATATTCTTATCGGCAGACTCAACAGCCTTGGTTTCTCAAATGACTGCCTTGCCTGGTTCACCAACTACTTCTCAGACAGAGTTCAGTGTGTCAAATCGAAGGGCCTGTTGACCGGACCTCTGGCAGCCTCTATGGGGGTGCCACAGGGTTAAATTCTCAGGCCGACTCTTTTCTCTGTGTACATCGATTATGTCGCTCTTGCTGCTGGTGATTCTCTGATCCACCTCTACGCAGACGACGCCATTCTGTATACTTCTGGCCCTTCTTTGAACACTGTGTTAACAAACCTCCAGACGAGCTTCAATGCCATACAACTCTCCTTCCGTGGCCTCCAACTGCTCTTAAATGCAAGTAAAACTAAATGCATGCTCTTCAACCGATCGCTGCCCGCACCTGCCCGCCAGTCTAGCATCACTACTCTGGAATATGTGGACAATTACAAATACCTAGATGTCTGGTTAGACTGTAAACTCTCCTTCCAGACTCACATTAAGCATCTCCAATCCAAAATGAAATCTAGAATCAGCTTCCTATTTCGCAACAAAGCATCCTTTGCTCATGCTGCCAAACATACATTTGTAAAACTGACCATCCTACCGATCCTTGACTTCGGCGATGTCATTTCTAAAATAGCCTCCAATACTCTACTCAGGAAATTGGATGCAGTCTATCACAGTGCAGTCCATTTTGTACACCAAAGCCCCATATACTACCCACCACTGCAACCTGTTGTCTTGTTGGCTGGCCCTCGCTTCAAATTCGTCGCCAAACCCACTGGCTCCAGGTAATCTATAAGTCTTTGCTTGAAAAAGCCCCGCCTTACCTCAGCTCACTGGTCACCATAGCAGCACCCAAACGTAGCACTCGCTCCAGCAGGTATATTTTACTGGTCACCGCCCAAAGTCTATTCCTCCTTTGGCTGCCTTAACTTCCAGTTCTCTGCTGCCAATGACTGGAACGAATTGCAAAAATCACTGAAGCTGGAGACTCATATCTCCCTCACTAAGTTTAAGCATCAGCTGTCACAGCAGCTCACAGATCACCGCACCTGTACATAGCCCATCTAGAAATAGCCCATCTGTAAATAGCCCATCTGTAAATAGCCCATCCAACTACCTCATCCCCATATTGGTATTTTTTATTTATTTAAATTTTGCACATTCATTTTCTACACATCTATCACTCCAGTGTTTAATTGCTAAATTGTAATTACTTCGCCACTACGGCCTATTTATTGCCTTACCTCCCTAATCATACCTCATTTGCACACACTGTATATATATTTTTTCTATTGTGTTACTGACTATACATTTGTTTATTTCATGTGTAACTCTGTGTTGTTGTTTGTGTCGCTCTGCTTGGCTTTATCTTGGCCAGGTCGCAGTTGTAAATGATAACTTGTTCTCAACTGGCCTACCTGGTTAAATAAAAGTGAAATATATATATATATATTTTTAAACATCAACAACTCAGAGGAAACTGAGTGAATCAGGCCTTCATGGCCGAATTTCTGCAAAGAAACCACTACTAAAGGACACCAATAATAAGAAGAGACTTGCTTGGGCCAAGAAAGACAAGCAATGGACATTCGACCAGTGGAAATGTGGAGTCCAAATTGGAGATTTTTGGTTCCAACCGTCGTGTGGATCTCCTCATGTGTATTTCCCACCATAAAGCATGGAGGAGGGAGTGTTATGGTGTGGGGTTGCTTTGCTGGTGACACTGTCTGTGATTTATTTAGAATTCAAAGCACACTTAACCAGCATGGCTACCACAGCATTCTGCAGCGATACGCCATCCCATCTGGTTTGCGATTACTGGGACTATCATTTCTTTTTCAACAGGACAATGACCCAACACTCCTCCAGGCTGTGTAATGACTATTTTACCGAGAAGGAGAGTGATGGAGTGCTGCATCAGATGACCTGGCTTCCACAATCAACTGACCTCAGAGTGAAGGAAAAGCAGCCAACATATGCTCAGCATATGTGGGAACTCCTTCAAGACTGTTGGAAAATCATTCCAGGTGAAGCTGGTTGAGAAAATGCCAAGAGTGTGCAAAGCTGTCATCAAGGCAAAGGGCAAATATCTTCAGATATTCAATATATTTAGTTTAACACTTTTTTGGTTACTACATGTTTCCATGTGATATTTCCTCATTTTGATGTCTTCACTATTATTCTACAGTGTATAAAATAGTAAAATAAAGGAAACTCTTGAATGAGTAGGTGTGTCCAAAACTGTGTTCTTAAACTTTTGACCGGTAGTGTAGATATTACAGACTCAGTAAGGGAGAGTTTGAAAATGTCAGTGAAGACAGTCGCCAGTTGGTCCGCGCATGCTTTGAGTACATGTCCTGGAAATCCGTCTGGCCCCGCGGCCTTGCTCACATCGGCTACAGAGAGCGTAATCACAGTCGTCCGGAACAGCTGGTGCTCTCATGCATGCTTCAGTTTTGCTTGCCTCGAAGTGAGCATAAAAGGCATTTAGCCCGTCTGGTAGGCTTGCGTCACTGGGCAGCTCGCGGGTGGGTTTCCCTTTGTAGTCCGTAATAGTTTGCAAGCCCTGCCACATCCACAAGCATCAGAGCCTGTGTAGGATGATTCAAACATATCCATGTCGTTGTTCAGCCACGACTCAGTGAAACATTAGATATTATAGTTTTTAATGTCCCGTTGGTAAGAGCTCATCCAGTTAATTCTACAGTGATTGCACATTGGCCAATAGAACGGATAGTAAAGGCAGGTTACACACTCGCTGACGAATTCTCACAAGGCACCCTGATATCCGCCTCTTGTATTTCCTTATTTTCTTCATATGAATGACGGATTTGGACTTTGTCTGGGAGCAACATTACAGTTGAAGTCGAAGGTTTACATACACTTAGGTTGGAGTCATTAAAGCTCATTTTACAACCACTCCACACATTTATTGTTAACAAACTATAGTTTTGGCAAGTCGGTTAGGACATCCACTTTGTGCATGACACAAGTAATTTTTCCAACAATTGTTTACAGACAGATTATTTCACATATAACTCACTGTATCACAATTCCAGTGGGTCAGAAGTTTACATACACTAAGTTGACTGTACCTTTAAACAGCTTGGAAAATTCCAGAAAATTATGTCATGGCTTTAGAAGCTTCTGATAGGCTAATAAACATAATGAGGCAATTGGAGGTGTACCTGTGGATGTATTTCAAGGCTTACCTTCAAATTCAGTGCCTCTTTGCTTGACATCATGGGAAAATCTAAAGAAATCAGCCAATACCTCAGAAAAAAATGTGTAGAGCTCCTCAAGTCTGGTTCATCCTTGGGAGCAATTTCCAAATGCCAGAAGGTACCACGTTCATCTTTACAAACAATAGTATGCAAGTATAAACACCATGGGACCACGCAGCTCAGGAAGGAGACACATTCTGTCTCCTAGAGATGAATGTACTTCGCTGTGAAAAGTGCTAATCAATCTCAGAACAACAGCAAAGGACCTTGTGAAGATGCTGAGGGAAACAGGTACAAAAGTATCTATATCCACAGTAAAACGAGTCCTATATTGACATAACCTGAAAGGCCGCTCAGCAAGGAAGAAGCCACTGCTCCAAAACCACCATTAAAAAAATCCAGACTACGGTTTGCAACTGCACATGGGGACGAAGATCGTACTTTTTGGAGAAATATCCTCTGGTCTGATGAAACAAAAATAGAACTGTTTGGCCATAATGACCATTGTTCCGGTTGGAGGAAAAGTTGGAGGCTTGCAAGCCGAAGAACACCATCCCAACCGTGAAGCACGGGGATGGCAGCATTATGTTGTGGGGTTGCTTTGCTGCAGGAGAGGCTGTTGCACTTCACAAAATAGATGGCATCATGGGGGAGGACAATTATGTGCATATATTGAAGCAACATCTCAAGACATCAGTCAGGAAGTTAAAGCTTGGTCGCAAATGGCTCTTCCAAATGGACAATGACACCAAGCATACTTACAAAGTTGTTGCAAAATGGCTTATGGACAACAAAGTCAAGGTATTGGAGTGGCCATCACAAAGCCCTGACCTCAAACCTATAGAAAATGTGTAGGCAGAACTGAAAAAGCAAGGAGGCCTACTAACCTGACTCAGTTACACGAGCTCTGTCAGGAGGAATGGGCCAAAATTACCCCAACTTATTGTGGGAAGCTTGTGGAAGTCTACCTGAAATGTTTGACCCAAGTTAAACAATTTAAAGGCAATGCTACCAAATACTAATTGAGTGTAGGTAAACTTCTGACCCACTGGGAATGTGATGAAAGAAATAAAAGCTGAAATAAATTACATGACATTTCACATTCTTAAAATAAAGTGGTGATCCTAACTGACCTTAACCAGGGAAATTTTACTAGGATTAAATGTCAGGAATTGTGAAAAACTGAGTTTAAATGTATTTGGCTAAGGTGTATGTTAACTTCCGACTTCAAATGTATATCTTTTGCGTCAGACTCATTAAAGAAGAAATCTTTGTCCAGTTCGAGGTGAGTAATCGCTGTTCTGATATCCAGAAACTATTTTTATGTCATAAGAGACAGTAGCATCAACATTACGTACAAAATAAGTTACAAACAATGCGAAAAAACACCCCTCTGGCGCCATTCTTATCATATTCCACATCTTCTGTCTGAAATGAGTACAATAACGTTCAAGGACATTTTTATATGAATACCCAAATTTTGATAACATGAGTGTTAGATGGTTGCATGGTGGATTAGGACAATTAAGTGTTTTTAAAGAGCAGCTGTATATTCATATAAAGCTAGCTAACGACAAGAGCAACTGTGTTGGGAGAGATGGAACAAGACAT
Source organism: Oncorhynchus kisutch (assembly GCF_002021735.2). Classification (NCBI taxonomy): domain Eukaryota; kingdom Metazoa; phylum Chordata; class Actinopteri; order Salmoniformes; family Salmonidae; genus Oncorhynchus; species Oncorhynchus kisutch. Next base: position 5,094,965 of record NC_034196.2, read on the forward strand.
AGCTGCCATATCAGAGTTTTTACTATCCTGTTACATGGTTATTACATGTTTAATGACATTCTAATTACAGTGTAATTACACATTCTAAGACCTGTGTAAAACGTGGCCATACACATTTTAGAGCAGAAGCTTCACTATAACTCAGTAGTATCTACATTTCAGTCATTTAGCAGATGCTCTTATGCCTTGCTCAAGGCCATAACGACAGATTCACCACCTTGTTGGCTCAGGGATTCGAACCAGCGCCCTTTCAGTTGCTGGCCCAATGCTCTAACGGCTAGGCTAGCTGTCACCCTTTATCTAGCTGTCAAATACATCTGTGGCTCATTGACCCAACTTACAGCGATCTTGGGTGGGTTGAAGTCTATGTTGTAGACACGTCCGCTGGGCAGATGGAGCCAGCGAGAAGTCAGTCTCTGTTTGATGGTCTGGTAAGGCACGTCCAGGTTGATGACTGTGTTCACACTGCACACGTTGTCCAGAGACTCTGCCTGAGACACGGTACGGGGGAACCCTGCCAGACAGGAGAGACCCAGTCATAACCTTAGAGATATACGCCTAGTGTACAAAGCATTAAGGACACCTGCTTTATCCATGATAGACTAACCAGGTGAATCCAGGTGAAAGCTATAAGCCCTTATTGATGTCACTTGTTAAATCCACTTCAATCAGTGTAGATGAAGGGGAGGAGACAGGTTAAAGGAGGATTTTTAAGCCTTGAGACAATTGAGACATGGATTGTGTATGTGTGCCATTCAGAGGGTGAATGGGCAAGACAAGAGTCAAGTGCCTTTGAATGGGGTATGGTAGTAGGTTTGTGTCAAGAACTGTAATGCTGCTGGGTTTTTCACACTCAACAGTTCCCCCTGTGTGTCCATAATGGTCCACCACCCAAAGACATCCAGCCAACTTGACACAACTGTGGTAAGCATTGGAGTCAACATTGGCCAGCATCCCTGTGGAACGCTTTTGACACCTTGTAGAGTCCATTCTTCCGACGAATGGAGGCTGTTCTGAGGGCAAAAGGGGGGGGATGCAACTCAATATTAGGAAGGTGTCCTTAATGTTTTGTACACTCAGTGTATAATACACTAGTGTGGCTGATGTTATAGATCTTCATAGTTCGAAAACCCTGACAGGAAAGGAGGAGAGCCAGGCTCTTTTCCAATACATTTTTCCACGATTCTTTGCATCATCTCTCCTTGCCTCCTTCTTAACCATATACGGTGAGAAGCCCCAAAGTTCCTTCCCTCTGACCTTTTCCTCCAATGCCTAAGAGAAGGAGATGACAGGGAATCCGAGAAGAAAGGAGGTGAGGAATCATGGAAAGATTCATTGAGAGAAGATAGGTCACCTTATAACAGACTACCCTACCAGGAGCCTAGCTCGCCAAGCCTAACTGCTAAGGATAATGCATTTACATGTACCACACAACCAGGCTTAGAGTTCCGTTGGTGAGATGCTTTGTAAAAGGTCAAATCATTCTAACTCTTTATAGTACCCTAAACGTGATACATGTATGACTGTACAATTTGTCATTATCTTCCACTTGGACAGCCATTTTGAAATGGAAAACCGCCTTGGGCCAGGCTGAACATAAATTGATCAGATAGTCCATTCCCCTTCATCACATACAATATCAGTTGTCATATTAGTGGCCTAAGGTTTTTAACCCATTGAGAGACATTTTTATTCATAGTGGCTTTTTCCCACAAAAAGCATACAGTACATCTATTCATCTATAAAAACATCACGAAGTTGTCATAAATCGTGGACCGTCGTTGGAGGTTCTGGACCGTGGACCGTCATTGGAGGCTCTGGACTGGGAACTGTCGCCGGAAGCTTTGGACTGGGAACTGTCGCCGGAAGCTCTGGACTGGGAACTGTCGCCGGAAGCTCTGGACTGGGAACTGTCGCCGGAAGCTCTGGACTGGGAACTGTCGCCGGAAGCTCTGGACTTTGGAGGCGCACTGGAGGCCTGATGCGTGGGACCGGTACAGTTGGCACCGGGCTGATGACACGCACCTCAGGGCGAGTGCGGGGAGGAGGCACAGGACGCACTGAGCTGTGAAGGCGCACTGGAGACACAGTACGTATGGCCGGCACAGGATATACTGGGCCATGGAGGCGCACTGGAGGCCTGGAGCGTAGAGCTGGCACAACGCGTCCTGATTGGATGCTCACTTTAGCCCGGCAAGTGTGGGGCGCTGGCACAGGACGCACTGGGCTGTGAAGGCGCACTGGCGACACAGTGCATAGAGCCTGCGCAGGATATCCTGGACCGAGGAGTCGTACTGGAGACCAGGAGCGCTGAGCCGGCATACTGGCTGGATGCTCACTTTCGCACAGCAAGTGCGAGGAGCTGCCAAAGAACGTACCAGGTTGTGCACTGGAAACACATTGCGGATCTCCGGAAAACATGGTGGTCCCACGCTCCCCACGCGATTGTCTTGCTCCAGACACCAAAACATCCACTCTAACTCATCACTCCCCTCAACACTCCTCGCTCAGTCTATCCCAATATTCCTCTTGGCTCTCAGACTCGCCCCTCGGCTTCGCCAACCAACCCGTGTGCCTCTCGGGCTTCCGTCTTGGTCGTGAACTTTGATGTCGCCATTGATCCTCCTGCGTCTGCTTCCATGGAAGGCTTTCGTCTGCTGCCATTATCTCCTCCCAAGTCCAGGATGTCTTCTCCTGCGCTGGCCACGCTGCTTGGTCCGGTTGTGGTGGGATCTTCTGTCACATTCATCATCAGGAGTAGACCAAGATGCAGCGTGGTATGTTTTCATCCTTTATTTCGGAATAGAAAACTTCAAAGAACAAAAACAACAAAACAAACTAAACGTGAAGCTAGAATAATGCTCACAGGCAACAATACATAGACAAGATCCCACAAAGCACAATGGGAAAATGGCTACCTAAATATGATCCCCAATCAGAGACAACGATAAACAGCTGCCTCTAATTGGGAACCATACTAGGCCAATATAGACATATAATTCACCTAGATAACTCACCCTTAAATCACACCCCGACCTAACCAACATAGAGAATAAAAGCTCTCTATGGTTAGGGCGTGACATCAATCTGAAGGTTTTTGGAGTGTATGCCTTTTTACCCAAGCCTGTGTTGGTGTAACCTAGTTCCCAGGATAATTTCTAGAGAGCTGGTGATACTGGTGATACTGTGCCTAAAGATGAGCATAATAAGCGTGGTGTGTGTGTGTGTGTGTCTGTCTGTGTGTCTAAAGACCAGTAGTCTGATGAATGCAGGTGCAACTTACTGTTCATCAAATATTCACACCCCCTTTTCCACATTACAGCCCAAATTTTAAATGGACATTTTTGTCACTGGCTGACACACACAATAGCCCATAATGTCAAAGTGGAATTGTTTTTCGAAATTTTTACACATTAATTCCAAATGAAAAGCTGAAATGTCTTGAGTCAATAAGTATTCAACCTCTAAATAAGTCTAAATAATAAAATACAAATGTCTCCACACATACAATTGTAAGGTCCCTCAGTCGAGCAGTGCATTTCAAACATAGATTCAACCCCAAAGACCAGGGAGGTTTTCCAATGCCTCACAAAGGGCACCTATTAGTAGATGGGTAAAACAAAAGCAGACATTGAATGCTAATGCTCAAAATCATCTGCAATAATCTTCTCCTCATGAACCATACATCAGATTCACTCCAGCTTTTGCATTTAGACTCATTACATAAGTCTTTAATGGTTTACATACCTGCATTCAATATGGCTGCATTCTATCTAGAGATGCATGTTAGCACATATGCTACTCCTTAAAAATCTTCTCGTGAACCATAAATCAGATTGACTCCAGATTTGGTATATAGACTCAATGAATTAGCCTCTTAAGGAAATGGACAATGATTAGATGCTGCATTCAAAGATAACCAACCTACTGTACTAGTCAAACGTCACCTGTGTCAACCTTGTGGTGTTGAGAGATAAACATGGTAATGCTTTCACACGATAGAGTGCGTGCTTTGTTATCCACCTGATCTCGTGTCCTTTCTGTCATCCCGTGAACCCTGTTCATTCGGTGCTCAGAGCTATATTTGTTATTATAACCTTTTTCTATATTTCCCCATTTTTATCCCCTCTATCGGTTGCAGTAATGAGTGTGGTGCAGGTGCTTATTGCTTACCATCCAGCAGCCAGCTGCTCTGGTCTATGTTCCTCATCTCTGTCAGGATGAGACGGGAGATGACGTCATCAGGTACCAGCTGACCCTGGTCAATGCATGACTTCATCAGAAGACCCAGCTCTGCAAGGAGAGGAGACACAGTGGGGAAATAAAGCTCAGAGCTGTGATCTTTACTATTTAAAACATGTACACATTATGCACTTCATCAGAAGACTCAGCTCTGCCAGGAGAGGAGACACAGACACACAGAGCAACACAAAGCTAAGACCCAGCTCTGCAGGGAGAGGAGACACGGAGGAAGTTAAAGCTCAGAGCTGTGATCTTCACTATTTACACATATACACATTATGCACTTCATCAGAAGACCCAGCTCTGCAGTAGTCCGGAGAAGAGACAGAAAAACACAAGGATCAGAGCTGTCATCTTTACTATTTATTATCTCAGAAGACCCAATTCTGCAAGGATAAAACAGAAAGCTGTCATGGGCAATTCCACGATAACAGAATTGCGATGAGACTCAAGATATTTCACTTAAAATATATGCCAAACAAAAACCATTGATTTCAAAGTTTAACAAACCATGGTCTAACACAAGGACTACTTTTAACAATTTACATTTGACAAAAATACATTTCTTGAAGAACTGTGCATTATGGATATGAATGTCATTCTCTTCATGGAGATGTATCCTAAATAGGTACACAAAAGTAGAAATATATATTTGAATATATTTGGGTATAATTCTACACAATGGTTAATATTTTAATGAGTTCTGCCACCAAACAAGACAACATTTTATAATTGTGTAGGTGCTTACTGCTCCAGAGCGAAGGTTCACCTTCCAACAGGACAACGACCCTAAGCACACAGTCGAGACAACACAGGAGTGGCTTCAGGACAAGTCTATAAATGTCCTTGAGTGGCCCAGCCAGAGCCCGGACTTGAACCCAATTAAACATCTCTGGAGAGACCTGAAAATAGCTGTGCAGCGACCCTCCCCATCCAACCCGACAGAGCTTGAGAGGATCTGCACAGAAGAATAGGAGAAACTCCCCAAATACAGGTGTGTATTTATATATATATATATATATATATATATATATATATATATATAGATAGATAGATAGATAGATAGATAGATAGATAGATAGATAGATAGATAGATAGATAGATAGATAGATAGATAGATAGATAGATAGATAGATAGATAGATAGATAGATAGATAGATAGATAGATAGATAGATAGATAGATAGATAGATATAAATCCAAGCTTGTAACGTCATATCCAAGAAGACTCGAGGTTGTAATCGCTGCCAAAGGTGCTTCATCAATGAGTAAAGAGTCTGAATACTTATGTAAATGTACTGAGTAAAGAGTCTGAATACTTATGTAAATGTACTGAGTAAAGAGTCTGAATACTTATGTAAATGTACTGAGTAAAGAGTCTGAATACTTATGTAAATGTACTGAGTAAAGAGTCTGAATACTTATGTAAATGTTATATCAGTTTCTTTTATATACATTTGCGAAATATAGACGTTCATCTGATGGTCACAGATACCTTAAAAAATGATAGGGGCATGGATCAGAAAACCAGTCGGTATCTGGTGTGACCACCATTTTCCTCATGGAACGCGACTCACTTCCTTCACAAAGAGTTGATCAGGCTGTTGATTGTGTCCTGTGGAAGGTTGTCCCACTCCTCTTCAATAACTGTAGTGGCTGGATATTATTCTGTCATACACGTCGATCCAGAGCATCCCAAACATGCTCCATGGGTGACTTGTCTGGTGAGTATGCAGGCCATGGACATTTTTAGGTTCCAGAAATTGTGTACGGATCTTTGCAACAATGGCACGACAATGGGCCTCAGGATCTCGTTATGGTGCATTCAAATTGCCATAGATTAAATGCAATTGTGTTCGTGGTCCGTAGCTTATGCCTGTCTATACCATAATCCCACCGCCACCATGGTGCACTTGTTCATAACATTGACATCAGCAAACCTCTCGCCCACACGATGCCATACACACTGTCTGCCATCTGCCCTCTGCCCTGTACAGTTGAAACCAGGATTAACTTTACCGTGTATTCTCTACTAACAACATATTCTACCAAATCCTATCTTGTCCAGAACAGAGTTATATAGCTTACATAACCTATACACTAAGGACAAAAACATCCTGTATCTTTACCAAGTTGAGAAAAGACAAAATCTCCCCAATTTTACCTTTATTTAACCAGAAAAGCCAGTTAAGAACAAATTCTTATTTTCAATGACGGCCTAGGAACAGTGGGTTAATTGCCTGTTCAGGAGCAGAACGACAGATTGTCAGCTCGGGGGTTTGAACTCGCAACCTTCCGGTAACTAGTCCAATGCTCTAACCACTAGGCTACCCTGCCGCCTTGATTACGGTATGTACTGTACTCAAAGAAACTACAGGTAACTACCCAAATAAAGGAAACACCAACATAAAGTGTCTTAATAGGGCGCGCCAGAACAGCTTCAATGCGCCTTGGCATAGACTCTACAAGTGTCTGGAACTCTATTGAAGGAATGCGACACTATTCTTCCATGAGAAATTCCATAATTGGGTGTTTTGTTGATGGCGGTAGTAAACCTTGTCTCAGGCCCCGCTCCAGAATCTCCCAATAAGTGTTCAATTGGGTTGGGTTCTGGTGACTGAGACACACACTTTAAACCCCCTATGCTCCTTTGAGACCCCTTTTTCAAAGTCACTGAAATCTTCTAGTATCCCTCATTTACTCAAGTGTTTCCTTTATTTTGGCAGTTACCTATATATTTCTAATAGGTTTAGAAAAACTTCAGTAGATCATTTCCTATTTAGGCCGGAATACATTTCCCCCTCAGCCTTTCACTTAATTGGTCTTTGTCCAACAGCAGAAAGGAATTGCCTGACAGTCAGGGCAGGGGGTTGTGCAGAGCCATAGATGGTGCAGCATGACCCATATGCATGCTAATATAGCCTACGGTGGATCTCATCTCAGTCTAGAGCAGAGAGGCTGCACACTCCACACTGAAAATATGTGCTTTGGATATACAGGCTTGCATTATGTGAATTATTGGCCTTCTTTGAGGACTTGGCACATGGCTTGCTGTGCTTGTGTGTACTTACAAAATGTACAATACTAACTAGATCACAGATTTGTGGAAGATGTTACGGGCAGTAAAACTGAGTATTTTCGTCCTGTTTTCACTTGGGTGTTCTGAAATAAAACTCTATTGCCTTTTATGCCCCTCTTATCATTCCAGTGTAATCCAAAGGTGCGGGAGAGTGGGCGTGAAGTCCTTGAAGTCAGTTGTCCACTATAGGCTACTCTTCAGTTTATGATGTCCTCACATCTGATGGGACTTCAGCCAAGGTAAGAGCTGGAGCAGTGTGATAACATGTTGCAGTTACATACAGAACTACCTTGAACGTCACTGTAAAAAGCTCAGGTGGCAGCTATGTATCAGGTTACCTGTGGCACAGGTTTACGTTAGCTGTAGGTCTATGTGAAATACAGGTGTGTGAATTGTTTCAAACTAAAGCGGTTCTTTGTCACAATGACTGTTCTTTCCACTTAATGATATGTGATGGGGGTCTCGTCACTCCTCTTCAGGCTCGACCTAACTGCAGTAAGATACCAGGATGATTGTGGAACTGGACTGAACTGTTTCTCTTATCATAGTCCGACCAGAAACGCACTATTGGCTACTGTAGGGAGGAGCATTTTATTTCCAAGGTGTTGGTCTATTGTTATCTCTGTAATAGTTAGACAGGAAATTCCAGGGGTTTAGGCCAGGGGTCATTAGAAAAACTTTGAACTTTTTTGAACTGTTGATCTGCATCTTTCCCCCCAGCGGTCGGTTGATCAGCAACCACCCCACCATAATAGTAGGAGTGTGCGAACTCAGAGCTTTTTCCCAGGACTTTCATTACACGCTTCATTGCATCATCTTGTGGGTGACACTTTCTTTTTTTTTCTCTCTCTCCTTCTCTCTCTCTGTATGTTGCATTTTGTGCTTACATTACAAAACAATCTGATTGCATCACTATTAAAGTGGCAGATGCCACATTCATTTTTGGACTTGTAAATGTATGATATATACCCAATATTCTTGAAGAATATAACGTAGAAATGCTTCAATAGCTTAGTTCAACTGCCGTACCAAGGGCTCTAAATAAATAAAATAACAATTGGTAGCACTGGCGCTCCCAACCTAAAAAAGTTAGGAGCACAACATAAAATCTAGGAGCACCAGAATATTTTTTTTTTTTTTCATTGATTGAGATATAGCATATTGGGCCTATATAAATTCTAGGTATTATTGAAGCACATGTTGTGCTCATAGATATTAGAACCAGTAGATAGTGATAGAGCAGATGTCATCCACCTATTCCTATGTATTTGATTTTGAAGACGAATGGGGCTGAGTGACACAAAAAAAATATGCCGAAGATCATGGTGAAAGTGGCCGTAACTAGCAAAGGATCATGGTCGATGTAGTCATTTTCATCCTGCCTGAGAGAGTCAATCGGGAGCCTCCTCCTAGCCTGCTGGCCTGTGATTGGTCTGTGTCAGCACGTGGTCCTGTGTGACGACAAATGTAGTAGTCAGAATGCCACTGTGGCAGGTAGATGAAACAATTTGCCAGCCACTCACAATTCTTACCAGCCAATACATTTATTTTAGTTGTTCCAGGTTCCTGATTTTCCCGTTTTTCAGGTTTTCACACTCAAAATCTCACTTTTTCTAATAGAACAACAAATGTAGTTGTTGTTCTAAGTCCACAGCCATGCTTAAACCACATCAGGAGACCACTTCTGAGGTCTGGAAAAAAAATATATACATATTTTGGCTTGCACACCTCAATAGACTGGTGTTTGGCTGCCAGTGTTTCTGAACTACATGCGCAATAGCAGAGATTACAAAACAAAAGACCACCTGTTTAATAGAAATCATCATGATGGTCGATATTATTCTGTCAGGTAAGCCTACTTTGCAGTTAACATTTCATTTGGAAAGTTTTCTGGGAAAGCCTTTAGAAATGACTGTTTTGGCATCGCTAACTGGCGACACAAAGTGGTAGACACAGGCATTCCCATACCATTAAGTATTCTGAAAGTTGGAAGTAATACATACCACTGATCATTCTTTACAGGTAGTCTTTTAATTGAACGAATCTGCGCTCACTTTTTTTCTCTAGGCACAACTGCATAGGAGCACAACATAACATTATTTCACAACAGTATTTTCATAATTATCATCTGGGTGATGTTTTTCTCTGGTCGCACTGCTGATCCCAAAATAAAATGTCAGGTCACACAGCAAAATATCTAGGAGCATATGGTCGAACTTTAGAGTCCTGGTCGTACCCCATCAGAACGCAAAATATGGGATTGTTTTACTGCATTGTTTGTAAACAAAGTAAATGTAAACATTATAGCCTCAAAACATGGTTTAAACTATCATTTTGATATAATGAATGTTCAGCCCTTGCATCCATACAGGGCTGGCCCCTAGCCATGTGACACAAGTGTCTCCTAATCCCTCCTGTCTCAACCTCCAGTATTTATGCTGCAATAGTTTGTGTCGGGGGGCTAGGGTCAGTCTGTTATATCTGGAGTACTTCTCCTGTCTTATCCGGTGTCCTGTGTGAATTTAAATATGCTCCCTCTAATTCTCTCTCTCTCCCCTCCCGGAGGACCTGACTCCCGGGACCATGCCTTAGGACTACCTGTCCTGATGACTCCTTGCAGTCCCCAGTCCACCTGGTCGTGCCGCTGCTCCAGTTTCAACTGTTCTGCCTGCGGCTATGGAACCCTGACCTGTTCACCGGACGTGCTACCTTGTCCCGGACCTGCTGTTTTCAACTCTCTACCGCACCTGCTGTCTCTAACTCTGAATGCTCGGCTATGAAAAGCCAATTGACATTTACTCCTGAGGTGTTGACCTGTTGCACCCTCTACAACCACTATGATTATTATTATTTGACCCTGCTGGTCATCTATGAACGTTTGAACATCTTGGCCATGTACTGTTATAATCTCCACCTGGCACAGCCAGAAGAGGACTGGCTACCCCTCCAATCCTGGTTCCTCTCTAAGTTTCTTCCTAGGTTCCTGCCTTTCTAAGGAGCTTTTCCTAGCCACCGTGCTTCTACAGCTGCATTGCTAGCTGTTTATGGTTTTAGGCTGGGTTTCTGTACAGCACTTTGTGACATCTGCTGATGTAAAAAGGGCTTTATAAATACATTTGATTGATTGATAAGCGGTTGCTTAGGGCCCCCGGCCACTAGGGTGCCCCTGATCATGTATCTATTTTTGGGTCTTTCTATAAAAGAGGGTACCAGTGAGGATTTTCTACATTGGACAACTTGTTACAACTGTTGATAAGTCATTAATTATAATCAGCCATTTTGTTTCATGTCATTACATTAAGATATAGTGGTTATAATAGCCAATGGGGTCAGTGCCGTTTAAAATTCCATGAGCATGGCCTTATTTCTATTACAGCATATTGCATGACTGTCATTCACAATCCATTCACCTAGTTCAATGGAACAGTGATAGGTTTAGGCTACTAAATTATACTTCCCTTATACCCATGAGCTTGCTACAACCTAGCCTATAAATGAAAGTTTACAACATAGGTGACACAGTTCAAAATAAACATTTGAGGCGACAGACACATGGACAGACAGTGACACATTCAATACCATCTTCCACACTCTTGCCTGTATCTAGCTGATATAGGGTGTAATCATTAGTCTGTTGCAAACAAGAGTTTCTATTGGACAAATTCACGTATGTTTATCATGTTTAGTTCTGTATGCTTCCATTAAAGAAAAGTTCACTTTCATAGCAGCCAAGTTGTATTCCTTCTCGCAGCTATGCACTCTCCTCCTCTCACCTGTTCCCTTCACTTGTTGACTTCAATGCAAAACACATCAGCCGTATGTGACCAGGCAAAACAAAACTTTCCAAGCCAAAACATATCATAACCGCTACACACAGCCTAAACATCGTTGTCACCATATTAGCTAAAATAACATCATAGTCAACAGAGCTAATAGAACTAACTCGTTAGTAAACCTGCTACAATCATGCAGTAACGTTACAGTGTACAGTCAGTAAGCAGTTTAGCACTTACACCGGCGGTTAAATTATACATTGAACTTGAACCCTGTAAGAACCCTGGATCAAGCTGTCAGACAGTTTTTTGTATAGAGATCTCAGAAATGCAGTGTAACTATTTAACATTTATTTTCTTATGTTACGGGGTGAAAACAGTTTTCATGGGCACACAAATCCATAATAATTTATGCATTGCAAAATCTAATGCTTCTAATTGAGTCCCCTTACATTGATACTTAAAACCTAATTCGATACTGTAATGAACATGGTTCTTCCATAATAATGCATAATACTTGCGCATTTGGTGTCCAGCTGATTAGCTACGCCATGATATTTTCACACATCTGATCCAGGAAGAAATTTGCAAAATGACAGTCAAGTGATGAACATCTTTGGTGATTGCTAATGCAATGCAAAAACAGCCCAAGTGCTGGAAGAAAGGTGTTTGCGAGGATTGGTGAAGACAGTTGTGCCTGGATCCACGTTGGATCCAATATCCCTAGCGAATTGATGTTGAGCATCTGGTATTGTCTGCTTGATTTACAGCAGGGTCCTATTATATTTAACAGAGAAAGCATCAAGGTAATGCGTTCATGTTTTCGTGCCTCGGATTGGACACCGTCTACCGTTCATGTTTTCGTGCCTCGGATTGGACACCGTCTACCATTCATGTTTTCGTGCCTCGGATTGGACACCGTCTACCGTTCATGTTTTCGTGCCTCGGATTGGACACCGTCTACCGTTCATGTTTTCGTGCCTCGGATTGGACACCGTCTACCGTTCATGTTTTCGTGCCTCGGATTGGACACCGTCTACCGTTCATGTTTTCGTGCCTCGGATTGGACACCGTCTACCAGGCGCAATTGTGTAGGAAAGACTATTGTGCAACACCCAATGCTATTCCTATGAATTATTCTGGATATTATAACAAATTACATAGCCTAGTGGGCTTCTTCGCAATATGATTTGGTAATGAAATAACATGACAAACACATTTTGGTTGTCCATGTTACACCTGCAATTGTAAACAATACAAGGGGCTTCAAGTAACCTACATGAACTTGGAGATCAGAAATACAAGTACTGGAATAGGCGTACATTGAAAATCAGACATTTCCTCAATCTGGTGCTTGAAAGGTTCTTGTAATTGTAGCCAATGTATAAATTCTCCTGCTCCCATAAAATGTGATTTCATTTTTGATCCGTTTTTGTAAGAGATTTGTCCACTTTCGTTTGAAGGGTGTTGAGCTACTCTGTCACGGTAAAACCGCGTGTGGTTATTATGAGGAGGACAACATTTAATGTTGGCTTCTTTTAATCATTCCATTAAAAAAAACAGTTTTTTAGCCACTTTCTCATCATCAAAACAGCAATGGGGAGATTCAAACGGTGAGATTAATGCTATCACTATTCATGGTTTGTGTGCGCCTGAGTCGGCCAAAGGCTACAGAAAAATACATAATCGGCATGCATACAATCTATTTAGTCAGGTAAAACAACGTCCAATTTATTCTCACATGTGAAACTGCATGAAAATCTTGTGTTTCAAACCATTTTTAAATGTTGATCCCAATGTCACACATTGGCCCAATTATTTATGGAAGACCCATGTAAGTGTCGTCACTAAAGTGGCCAATGATATCAAGTCTAAGTAGGCAGCAGCCTCTGTTCTAATGATGTCTGTTTAACATTGATGGCCTTGAGATAAAGCTGGGACAGAATGAAAAACAGCTTCTGATACACCTGTACTGACCTCGCCTTCTGGATGGAAGCGGGGTGAACAGGCAGTGGTGGTTATTGTCCTTGATATTTTTTGCCTTCCTGTGACGTTGGGTGTTGTAGGTGTCCTGGAGGGCAGGTAATTTGCCCCCTGTGATGTGTTGTGCAGACCGCACCACCCTCTGGAGAGCCCTGCAGTTGTGGGCAGTGCAGTTGCCATACCAGGCGCTGATACAGCCCGACAGGATAGTGAGGGTTTTCTGTGACAAGCCAAATTGAAGGCGCTGTCACGACTTCTTCACCACACTGTCTGTGCATGGACAATTTCAGTTTGTCGGTGGTATGTATTCCGAGGAAATGAAAAACATTTTATTTTATTTCTACTTTCCACCTTCTCCACTGCTGTCCCGTCGATGTGGATGGGGGGGTGCTCCCTTTGCTGTCATGGGTGAACAGGGAGTACAGGAGGGGGCTGAGAACGCACCCTTGTGGGGTCCCAGTGTTGAGGATCAGCGGAGTGGAGATGTTGTTAACTATCTTCACCACCTGGGGGGCGGCACACCAGGAAGTCCAGGACCCAGTTGCACAGGGCAGGGTCAAGACCCAGGGACTCAAGCTTAAATGTGTATTTTATTTAACTAGGAAAGTCAGCTAAGAACAAATTCTTACTTACAACACTGGGACAATTGTGTGCCGCCCTATTGGATGAGGAGTTGAGGGTACTATGGTGTTGAATGCTGAGCTGTAGTCGATGAACAACATTCTCACATAGGTATTCCTCTTGTCCAGATGTGATAGGGCAGTGCGATGGCATCGTCTGTGGACCTATTGTAAGTCAATTAAAGTAGGTCTAGGGTGACAGGTAGGGTGGAGGTGTTATGATCCTTGACTAGTCTCTCAAAGCACTTCATGATGACGGATGTGAGTGCACTAGTCATTTAGTTCAGTTACCTTGGCTTTCTTGGGAATGGGAACAATGGTGGCCATCTTGAAGCATGGGGGGACAGCAGACTGGGATAGGGATGGATTGAATATGTCCGTAAACACACCAGCCTGTCAGCGCATGCTCTGAGAACGCGGCTAGGGATGCTGTCTGGGCCGGCAGCCTTGCGAGGGTTAACACACTTAAATGTTTTACTCACATCGGCCACAAAGGAGAGCTCAGTCTTTGGTAGTGGGCCGCGTCAGTAGCACTATATTGTCTTCAAAGCGCTCAAAGAAGTTGTTTAATTTGTCTGGAAGTTGTGAGGAGGGACCCAGGTGCAGAGAAGAGACCAGACAAGGAATCAGTGGTTAATGATAAACATAATACTTTACTGAGAAACAGTCACCGCAGGATCACAGTACACTTGAAAAACAAACACTAACTCTCAAAAACTCACTCAGGAAACAACCGCCGCACATGGTAAACAATTAACGCTTCTGCCAAGGACAACAGAAAACACACCTCTTTTAACAGGGAAATCATCATGCGTATATAGGACACAACTGAGTGTCGTTAATGTCTCTAGGACGGTCTCTGCCACCCTCTGGTGGAACCATGACAGTGAGTCTTTCTGGGTAAGTCTCTAAGAGCTTTCCACACCTGAATTGTGCAACATTTGCCCATTATTCATTCCAAAATGATTCAATCTCTGTCAAATTGGTTGTTGATCATTTCTAGACAAATATTTTCAGGTTCTGCCATAGATTTTCAAGCTGATTTAAGTCACAACTGTATCTAGGCCACTCAGGAACATTCAATGACGTCTTGGTAAGCAACTCCAGTGTATATTTGTGTCACACCCTCATCTGTTTCACATGTCGTTGTGATTGTCTCCACCCCCCTCCAAGTACGCCCATCTTCCCCATTATCCCATGTGTATTTATACTGGTGTTCTCTGTTTGTCTGTTGCCAGGTCGTCTTGTTTATCAAGTCAACCAGCGGTTTTTGTATCAGCTCCTGTTTTCTCCAAGTCTCTCTTTTCTCGTCCTCCTGGTTTTGACCCTGTACCCCTGCCTGCAGTCCTGTACCTTTGCCCAGTCTCTGGATTACCGACCTCTGCCTGACCTGGCCCTGAGCCTGCCTGCCGTACTGTACCTTTGCTCCTGTTGCTGTAATAAACATTGTTACTTCGACACAATCTACTTCCTGGTCTTACCTTTATCCTGGTCATTTGGCCTTGTGTTTTAGGTTATTGTCCTGCTGAAAGGTTAATTTGTCTTCCAGTGTCTGTTGGAAAGCAGACTGAACCACTTTTTCCTACAGGATTTTGCCTGTGATTAGCTCTATTCCGTTTCTTTTTATTATAAATACCACCCTAGTGACAAGCATACCCATAACATGATGCAACCATACCATGTCAGCTTTTTTTTCTCCTACGCATCTACCAATAGGTGCCCTTCTTTGCAAGGCATTGGAAAACTTCCCTGGTCTTTGTGGTTGAATCTGTGTTCAATGCTCGACTGAGGGACCTTACAGATAAATTGTATGTGTGGGGTACAGAGATGAGGCAGTCATTCAAAAAATCATGTTAAACACTATTATTGCACAGAGAGCAACTTATGTGACTTGTTAAGCAAATTTGTACTCCTGAACTTAATTAGGCTTGCCATAACAAAGGATTGAATACTTATTGACTCAAGACATTTCAGCTTTTCATTTTTAATTCATTAAAATGTCAAAAGACATAATTCACTTTCACATTATTATTTACATTATATTGAATATATTGTGGGGTATATAGTGTATCTGTATATTATGGGGTATTGCCAGTGACAAAAAAAAGGGCACTTGCCCAGGGCCTGACCTCCAGGGGGCCCCCATTGATTGTCTCCACTCAGATATCATATTAACATGGCATAAATCATGGCAAAATGTGTAGAATTTCAGAAAAATAGCTTTAAACTGCTCAAATGTATCTCCACCCCATGCTAAAATGCAAAAACTCCAACATTTTCTCAACTCCCATGTCAAAATGTGTAGAACTGAAGGAAATCTACTTTAAACAAATAAATAAATAAATAAATATATATATATATATATATATATATATATATATATTCGCCTTAGGGCCTCCAAAAGCCTAGTGCCGGCCCTGCATCGATAGCTCTTGGTTACATTTCTCCAGCCCCAATCCCTCAGTTTTTTACTGAAACGGGCGATAAAACGCGTTGTTATTGTTTCTACTGTTGATTGCGGCTTTAAACCATACATTCATATTGATTTAGATTTATGATTTTGGTTATTGAAAGTAACCCTATTAATAGCCAATCACACAAACGTAAGAACATGATAGCAACATATATCCTATCTAATGTGACAACTGCTTCGGTCATGCATGAGAACGACACAAGCAAGTTAGAACATTCTGACGACGTCGAGGAAACTGACTAATGCATTATGCATTACTTCAAAATCAGCCACAGCAGCCATTTCCGTTATCTGCGTAGGTGGGTTGGTTTAGAACTGCACCCTGATCTAATCTTACCTGTTTTGGCTTTAATGTTGGCCCTCAAAAGGTCCCCACTTGAAAGGTGCATTAATCCGAAACTTTTTACTATGCGCCCCGACACAGTGCCTTTCCCCGAGCCCGGAGGTCCCATGATAACCGCCCGGAATATCCTTTGTAGAAGCATTTTCCAATGTTGTGTTAATGTTGTAACCACCATATAATGACAAGTATTGTCCTTCCCATGAAACTGTTATTTGTGCATTTACACAAGGAAACTTCCGCTCAAGCGAGCTTGGATGTCTAAATCTTTCCACTGAGCGCAATCGTGCAATCGCCTACTGTGGGCGTCTCCTGTAGTAGTTTTAGCTTGTCCCTTCAAATTAGCCTTTTTTCTCCCTGAAAACCTTTACGCGGATAGAGGAGGAGGTAGTTCATAATGAGAAAACAGCTTCGACTGGCTGCATGGCTGGCTGCGCTGCACGGCTGGCTGCGCTGTACCGAGGGCACGTGAGGACGCTTCAATCCACACATCACATCCATCAAGACCAATGATGAACAATATAAACCAATGACCGTGAAATAAACCCTGGATTCATAGCCGCAGAAGTAAGGGTGTTGAGGGTACTGCAGCACCCACTGATAGATCAAGTATATATTTATATATTATATATAAAGACATTTTAATTAAAAAAAATAAAGACAAAAACCTACCAAATTAGTGCACTAGGCCTTTATTACTCCTGTTTTAGCAGAGACAAATACTCAGACAGAAACCTACCAAATTAGTGCACTAGGCCTTTATTACTCCTGTTTTAGCAGAGACAAATACTCAGACAGAAACCTACCAAATTAGTGCACTAGGCCTTTATTACTCCTGTTTTAGCAGAGACAAATACTCATCAGACAAAAATGTTATGCAGCAGTGCAGTTAAAGATAAAGAAAATATATAATAGAAATGAGGAATAGGCCTAAATACACAATGAATGGCGATGAACAATAATAATAATAATATACAGGGAGTACCAGTACAGAGTCGATGTGCAGGGGTACGAGGTAATAACATGGCTATATACAGGGAGTACCAGTACCGAGCCGATGTGCAGGGGTACGAGGTAATAACATGGCTATATGCAGGGAGTACCAGTACCGAGCCGATGTGCAGGGGTACGAGGTAATAACATGGCTATATACAGGGAGTACCAGTACAGAGTCGATGTGCAGGGGTACGAGGTAATTGAGGTAGCTATGTACATATAGGTAAGGGTAGACAACAGTGACTAGACAACATGATAGATAATAGACAGTAGCAGCAGCGTATGTGGTGTGTGTGTGCGTGTGTGTGTGTGTGTGTGTGTGTGTGTGTGTCTGTGTGTGTGAATGTGTGTGTAGCATCAGTATGCATTTGTGCACTTATGTGTGTGTGGGTGTATGTAGTATGTGTATGTGTGTTTTGGGGTGTCAGTGTAAGTATGTGGGAGTGTGTGGGTTGAGTTCAGTGTGTGTGTGCATAGTCAGTACATGCAAGTTAGTGCAAAAAAAGGGTCAGTGCAGGTAGTCCGGGTAACCATTTCATTAGCTATTTAGAAGTCTTATTCAGCAGTCTTATGTCCTGGGGGGGTAGAAAATGTTCAGGGTCCTGTTGGTTCCAGACTTAGTGCACTGGTACCGCTTGCTGTGCGGTAGCAAAGAGAACAGTCTATGGCTTGGGTGGATGGGATCTTTTACATTTTTGGGGGGGCCTCTCTCTGACACCAGGGAGCTCGACCCGCATAGATGGAAACAGAAAAGTCTGAGCCTTTTGAGTAAAAACACTGGGGTAAATCTAGCCCATTCATAGACACTAACTACCTTTGGCATCTATTCCTGATGGTATCTTCTGGCCGGGGGAGTTTTGTTCTGAACACTAACACGCAACGCTTGCGGTACGGTTTTGGAAACATCTTTCATATCAGTGAGAAATAATAACAAAAAAATGTCAAAAGTTAAATTACAACACACCTTTATAGGGTGTAGTGTTCCCGAACGGCGATATCTCCATTTTACAGCGTTTACGGAAATTGCTAATTACCTGTGCTAATTACCTATCTAACGTGCTTGAAGTGTAGGTTGTCGGCTGGAGGCACACAACCTGATGGATCTGTGCAAACCTGCTACAGTAAGTGTATATGTTTAATTTTTACAGATTTTTTGTTGATATGAAAGATAAGTTCCATATGTTTCAAAAAACAGATCGCAACCGATGATTATTGAAGTTTCTAAATGTAAAACCAGTGCTTAAAGCTGAGAATCCTTGGGATAAGGCAGAATGCCTTGTTTACTGTCTTGGGTTCTCGAGAACAATTGAATATCCTGTATGGAAATGTGCCATAAGGGTATGTGTTTTTTACATAGGCTTTTATTTTAACCAAAGACCATTTGGACAGAGAATAAATACATTATTGAATAATTACTGATATTTACCCACGGTCAAAATGTTTCTCATCACGGTGTGATGTATTTCTGTCACAGTGTGAGCCATTAACCCTCTCTGACTGAACTTTGTGTCCTGTGGTGTTTGATAAAGCTCGAGATAACGGGTTTAAAGCAATGCTAGGGCGCCATCTAGTGGTTAACACGAATACCACGTTTAAAATGCCCTTTATGTCCCTCGTGGCGTCCCGTAGTTAACCCTTTACTCTCTCGACTCCCCATATTGAACACACGTGTGGAAACAACAACAGCATGGCAAGCCAGGGACTCACTTACGATGGTTGTAATTTTTTCAGACAACGACTAGTGTTGTCAACTCTAAGTGGCAAAAGAGTCAAAATCAGAAACATACGATCTAAAGACGATAACCCAGGACTTAGAGGTAAGTGGCCTGCAAAACACCAATGTGGCTTCGCATTATTACATATGGCTAGCATTACCTAGCTAGCTGTTACTACGCAGTTAAAGTTCATCCATTCCAGCACGCCCAAGAGTAGACTAAATTGTTGCTTTTTGTCACAAATGCCATATAACTTAATCAACCAGCTAAGTTATTGGACAACATCTAATGCATGATAACAGTAGGACCATAGCTACATAACAATGAATATTCATGTGATCCTTTTTTGAGGGTTTTGTTAGTTAACATTAGCTAGGCAGCAGTCACTACCCAGCTAGCATTTGTGTTCAACCAAAGACTAACAGTCCTTTGGTTGAGCTCTATAGAAAATCATGCTTCTATAAACACACACCCTTAATTCTGCAAAATATCCCATAGCTGTTTGTAGACAGTCGAGTAAGTGCTGCATGTGCCTAATAAATAGATAAGGTTGTTATTGGGGTTGAGCACACTTTTATTGACATTATTTTGTGTATGTTCTAGATTTTGAAGCCAGCTTCATCCGGCTTCTGGACAAGATAACCAATGGGACCAGAATAGAAATCAACCAAACAGGTAAACCATGGGCAGATGGATACACAGACCCCAGTGTCTGTCGTGCTCACTACTGAATTCCAATGTCATTGGGTTTGTTTGTACTCTGCAGCCACCTAACTTTTGAATGCATGATGCATGCATATACACCAATCTGTCCTTGGCAGGACCTCAGTTTTACACACACTTCAGTCGTCGTCGTCACACACACACAGGTCTGCACATGTTTGAAGGGGCCGAAAACAGGTCATATTTTGTAAAATCCTGAGCCTGATTTTCTTTTCTGGTTGTAACATGAATGTTGCAGTTCAGCTCTTGAATGTTTTTTAATGTTTCCATATGTTTTGGAGACCGTGTCATTGATGTTGGAATGCAGCATTTGCGAGGCGTGATATGCACATGCTAGCGTGGGTGTAGCTGCATATGTTTACATGCTCCAAATGTCTGCTTTTGATGTTGTTCCTAGGCGTTTCTGCCTCCATTTTTCAACTCCTTAGACCCAGAGACCAGGCAGGCCAAACTGATATCCCTGTCCTGGGCCATGTTCATAATGGCACATCGTAGCAGGGCACACTGTAACAGAAAACAACAATCTGTGCTTCCATTGGACAACTGTATGTACTACCATCCAGTTTGAAAACATTCTTTCCACACTGAAAACAACCCTCTCCTCTCTGCCCTGTAGGTACGGTACTGTTCTACCAGCCGGGCCTGCTCTACGGTGGTGTGGTGGAACATGAGTGTAACACCCAGCGGTCTGTGGGTTACTACCTGGAAGCTCTACTCATGCTGGCTCCCTTCATGAAGAACCCTCTGAAGGCTGTGCTGAAGGGGGTCACCAATGACCCTACTGACCCCTCGGTTAGACCCATGTTCCCTTTCTTATATATACATGTGTAGCGGCTGGCTAAGGGGACAGTTAAAAAGATTTGTGGGGTGGGGGAGTGGTCCAAAATAGCAGAGGATTGACAAACGTATTTATTTTGGCTTTGTGTGGGTGTTTTTTAAATGTATTCATTGGGCACAGGGGAAGGTAATGTGTGTTTTCCCTGATTTACATTCACCTTTTTGTAAGTTTTACCATATTATTTCCTCCCCTCTAGCCACATTTCCTCATCTGCTTGCAGATCAAGGTGTTTTGGTACTTCCCTTATGCACTAGGCTTTTCCCTCGCGCTAACAATACCACCTGTCAATATCTTCTGACTGTCTATCCTGCTCTCTATCCACCATTCATGGTGACAACAGTGGTAGGTGGATAATTTGTCCAGAAGTGCAATAGGCTAATTAGCTTATGGCGGGTCATCATTCTCTCAAGTCGTCCTTTCCAGCAGCCCCCTTGGATCCCACTGCTGGATTGTTTCTGGTTCTCAGTAGGGTTGGTCCTGGTCAGTCCCTGGATGGAAGACCAGATGCTACTGGAAGTAGTGTTGGAGGGCCAGTAGGAGGCACCCTTCCTTCGGGTCAAAAAAAAAAACATATCCCAAATGCCCCAGGGCAGTGATTGGGGACATTACCCTGTGTAGGGTGCCGTCTTACGGATGGGGTGTTTACTTAATATGTGGTCACTAAATATCGCGTGGCACTTATCGTAAGATTAAGGGTGTTAACCTCAGTGTCCTGTCTAAATTCCCAATCTTTCCCTAATACTTTTTTTTTCATTTTCTTTTCACTACTACTACTCGCTGTTTATTATCTACGAATAGTCCCTTTACCCCTACCCACAGTACATGTACAAATGACCTTGACTAACCTGTACCCCCGCACATTGACTCAGTACCGGTACCCCCTGTATATAGCCTCCACATTGACTCAGTACCGGTACCCCCTGTATATAGCCTCCACATTGACTCAGTACCGGTACCCCCTGTATATAGCCTGCACATTGACTCTGTACCAGTACCCCCTGTATATAGCGTCCACATTGACTCAGTACCGGTACCCCCTGTATATAGCCTCCACATTGACTCTGTACCGGTACCCCCTGTATATAGCCTCCACATTGACTCTGTACCGGTACCCCCTGTATATAGCCTCCACACTGACTCTGTACCGGTACCCCCTGTATATAGCCTCCACATTGACTCTGTACCGGTACCCCCTGTATATAGCCTCCACACTGACTCTGTACCGGTACCCCCTGTATATAGCCTCCACACTGACTCTGTACCAGTACCCCCTGTATATAGCCTCCACACTGACTCTGTACCAGTACCCCCTGTATATAGCCTCCACATTGACTCTGTACCAGTACCCCCTGTATATAGCCTCCACATTGACTCAGTACCAGTACCCCCTGTATATAGCCTCCACACTGACTCTGTACCAGTACCCCCTGTATATAGCCTCCACACTGACTCTGTACCAGTACCCCCTCTATATAGCCTCCACATTGACTCTGTACCAGTACCCCCTCTATATAGCCTCCACATTGACTCAGTACCAGTACCCCCTGTATATAGCCTCCACATTGACTCTGTACCAGTACCCCCTCTATATAGCCTCCACATTGACTCAGTACCAGTACCCCCTGTATATAGCCTCCACATTGACTCAGTACCAGTACCCCCTGTATATAGCCTCCACATTGACTCTGTACCAGTACCCTCTGTATATAGCCTCCACATTGACTCTGTACCAGTACCCCCTGTATATAGCCTCCACATTGACTCTGTACCAGTACCCCCTGTATATAGCCTCCACATTGACTCTGTACCAGTACCCCCTGTATATAGCCTCCACATTGACTCTGTACCAGTACCCCCTGTATATAGCCTCCACATTGACTCTGTACCAGTACCCCCTGTATATAGCCTCCACACTGACTCTGTACCAGTACCCCCTGTATATAGCCTCCACATTGACTCTGTACCGGTACCCCCTGTATATAGCCTCCACATTGACTCTGTACCAATACCCCCTGTATATAGCCTCCACATTGACTCTGTACCAGTACCCCCTGTATATAGCCTCCACACTGACTCTGTACCAGTACCCCCTGTATATAGCCTCCACATTGACTCTGTACCAGTACCCCCTGTATATAGCCTCCACATTGACTCTGTACCAGTACCCCCTGTATATAGCCTCCACATTGACTCAGTACCAGTACCCCCTGTATATAGCCTCCACATTGACTCTGTACCAGTACCCCCTGTATATAGCCTCCACATTGACTCTGTACCGGTACCCCCTGTATATAGCCTCCACATTGACTCTGTACCGTAATACCCTGTATATAGCCTCCACATTGACTCTGTACCAGTACCCCCTGTATATAGCCTCCACATTGACTCTGTACCGGTACCCCCTGTATATAGCCTCCACATTGACTCTGTACCGGTACCCCCTGTATATAGCCTCCACATTGACTCTGTACCGGTACCCCCTGTATATAGCCTCCACATTGACTCTGTACCGGTACCCCCTGTATATAGCCTCCACATTGACTCTGTACCGGTACCCCCTCTATATAGCCTCCACATTGACTCAGTACCAGTACCCCCTGTATATAGCCTCCACATTGACTCTGTACCAGTACCCCCTGTATATAGCCTCCACATTGACTCAGTACCAGTACCCCCTGTATATAGCCTCCACATTGACTCTGTACCAGTACCCCCTGTATATAGCCTCCACATTGACTCTGTACCAGTACCCCCTGTATATAGCCTCCACATTGACTCAGTACCAGTACCCCCTGTATATAGCCTCCACACTGACTCTGTACCAGTACCCCCTGTATATAGCCTCCACACTGACTCTGTACCAGTACCCCCTCTATATAGCCTCCACATTGACTCTGTACCAGTACCCCCTGTATATAGCCTCCACATTGACTCTGTACCAGTACCCCCTGTATATAGCCTCCACATTGACTCTGTACCAGTACCCCCTGTATATAGCCTCCACATTGACTCTGTACCAGTACCCCCTGTATATAGCCTCCACATTGACTCTGTACCAGTACCCCCTGTATATAGCCTCCACATTGACTCTGTACCAGTACCCCCTGTATATAGCCTCCACATTGACTCAGTACCAGTACCCCCTGTATATAGCCTCCACATTGACTCTGTACCGGTACCCCCTGTATATAGCCTCCACATTGACTCTGTACCAGTACCCCCTGTATATAGCCTCCACATTGACTCTGTACCGGTACCCCCTGTATATAGCCTCCACATTGACTCTGTACCAGTACCCCCTGTATATAGCCTCCACATTGACTCTGTACCGGTACCCCCTGTATATAGCCTCCACATTGACTCAGCCTCGTTATTGTTACTTTTATTGCATTTAAAAAAAAACTCTAGTGTATTTTGTAAATATTTCTTTAACTTCGTTGTTGGTTAGGGGCTCGTAAGTCAGCATTTCACTGTACAGTCAACACCTGTTGGTTAGGGGCTCGTAAGTCAGCATTTCACTGTACAGTCAACACCTGTTGGTTAGGGGCTCGTAAGTCAGCATTTCACTGTACAGTCAACACCTGTTGGTTAGGGGCTCGTAAGTCAGCATTTCACTGTAAGGTCTACACCTGTTGGTTAGGGGCTCGTAAGTCAGCATTTCACTGTATGGTCTACACCTGTTGGTTAGGGGCTCGTAAGTCAGCATTTCACTGTATGGTCTACACCTGTTGGTTAGGGGCTCGTAAGTCAGCATTTCACTGTATGGTCTACACCTGTTGGTTAGGGGCTCGTAAGTCAGCATTTCACTGTATGGTCAACACCTGTTGGTTAAGGGCTCGTAAGTCAGCATTTCACTGTATGGTCAACACCTGTTGGTTAAGGGCTCGTAAGTCAGCATTTCACTGTACAGTCAACACCTGTTGGTTAGGGGCTCGTAAGTCAGCATTTCACTGTATGGTCTACACCTGTTGGTTAGGGGCTCGTAAGTCAGCATTTCACTGTATGGTCTACACCTGTTGGTTAGGGGCTCGTAAGTCAGCATTTCACTGTACTGTCAACACCTGTTGGTTAGGGGCTCGTAAGTCAGCATTTCACTGTACAGTCAACACCTGTTGGTTAGGGGCTCGTAAGTCAGCATTTCACTGTACAGTCAACACCTGTTGGTTAGGGGCTCGTAAGTCAGCATTTCACTGTACAGTCAACACCTGTTGGTTAGGAGCTCGTAAGTCAGCATTTCACTGTACAGTCAACACCTGTTGGTTAGGGGCTCGTAAGTCAGCATTTCACTGTACAGTCAACACCTGTTGGTTAGGGGCTCGTAAGTCAGCATTTCACTGTACAGTCAACACCTGTTGGTTAGGGGCTCGTAAGTCAGCATTTCACTGTACAGTCAACACCTGTTGGTTAGGGGCTCGTAAGTCAGCATTTCACTGTACAGTCAACACCTGTTGGTTAGGAGCTCGTAAGTCAGCATTTCACTGTACAGTCAACACCTGTTGGTTAGGGGCTCGTAAGTCAGCATTTCACTGTACAGTCAACACCTGTTGGTTAGGGGCTCGTAAGTCAGCATTTCACTGTACAGTCAACACCTGTTGGTTAGGGGCTCGTAAGTCAGCATTTCACTGTATGGTCTACACCTGTTGGTTAAGGGCTTGTAAGTCAGCATTTCACTGTATGGTCTACACCTGTTGGTTAGGGGCTCGTAAGTCAGCATTTCACTGTATGGTCTACACCTGTTGGTTAGGGGCTCGTAAGTCAGCATTTCACGGTAAGGTCTACATCTGTTGGTTAGGGGCTCGTAAGTCAGCATTTCACGGTATGGTCTACACCTGTTGGTTAGGGGCTCGTAAGTCAGCATTTCACGGTAAGGTCTACATCTGTTGTATTCGGCGCATGTGACAAATAACATTTGATTGGATTTGATACCTTCATGGCCACCTAATCATGCCCAGCTTCCAATTGGTTCATCCACCCCCCCCCCCCCCCCCCTTCTCTCCCCTGTAACTATTCCCTTGGTCATTGCTGTAAACAAGTGTTTTCTCAGTCAACGTATCTGGTAAAATATATAATAATGTGGCCACACTTTAAATGTGGCCTCTACCATCCGAGCATCTATTCCTCGCACTTCTATTCCTCGCACTTTCAATATAGACAAAATATTTAACATTTAAAGTGTATTACTTTATGTTTGGCATAAACACAACCAGTGACAATGTTTTAATCTGATTAGGCTACTTCAAAAGTCTCCTGTAGGTTGTCCAACATTTAATTCCAGCATCTGTGCACTGGTCATTTTGAGGAATGGAAAGAGACATTTTGTTACAAAGCACCAAAAAGTTGAATGACTTGCAGAGATTGTCAAGCCTTCTAAACTGGGTACAAGATGGGGAGGGATGAATTTTCTGTTTGTCAAGGTTTTAAGTAGCTATGGTTTTAGGGCTGTGACAATACCAGTATCGCAATATGTTTTTCATGACAAAAAAATGAAAACATGAAGCAGATCAAATGCTTTGGTCTCTAAAAACCTACTTTATGTAAAATATTGTGTTCTATAGTTTGGGAAATAATACATGTGAGACTGGATGACAAGATAATGTTTGTTTCCAACATTAGGGTAGTTTTCCTAAAGAAGTTAAATCCGCTATGTGTTTTGTTTCCTTGCCACGATATTAATGAGTATCGCCATACTGCTACGTTTCCATTTACTTGTCCAGTAGAGTTTTTTTTGTTGTTGTAGACATTTAGAAAGTTCGCATAGAAAATAGATGCAACAATTGCCTGCTAGGTTGCATTTCCATTTAACTATCTTGAAAAACCGCTGGACATAATGACGTCGCACTTTAAACTTAATGTCGAGTCAAAATGTAGGGCTTGAAGTGTTTCCATGACCTGTTTGGGCATATAGGCTGCCGCCAATTTCTTAATGCACAGTTGCCCTAAACGCCTATCTTGTTTCATACCTCGAGTAGCCTGTGAAAGCCAGCATGGATAGAATGCAATAATTGACTAATATTCAAATAATTCTCATGTGCCAATGTATCGCCACGGTCCATGCCATGGTGAAACTTGCACTCCTTTAGATCTGAAATGATTGGATGGTGAAACTTGCCGGCGTTTTGGGCATCTTAAAAGTCAGGTTGGGACAATCCATGTCCTGTAAAGAAGCCTGGTTTTTATAGTTGGGAAGGGGGGGGGGGAATGATTTTGCAAGCAGTAGGCATTTAGAATTACTGGTGGAGCTAATAGTTACACGATGACATCGCGTGCCCTGCGTACCTTCAAACTTATTCTGAAATCATCATTTATTCGAAACACCTTGTCGCTATAATGTTAGCCAAAAGAAAGATCCGCCCCTGTCGAACGAATTCAAATGTTGTCAATCTTTAGAAAATGTCTCATCTGCTGTTTCCATTTTATACTACCGTTCAAAAGTTTGGGGTCTCTTAGAAATGCCCTTGTTTTGAAACAAAAACCATTTTTGTCCATTATAACATTATCAAATGGATCAGGAATACAGTGTACTTAAATGACTATTGTAGCTGGAGACAGCTTTTACATTTTTTTAATGGAATATCTACATAGGTGTACAGAGGCCCATTTATCAGCAACCATCACTCCTATGTTCCAATGGCACGTTGTGTTAGCTAATCCAAGTTTATCGTTTTAGAAGGCTAATTGATCATTAGAAAACCCTTTTGCAATTATGTTAGCACAGCTGAAAACTGTTGTGCTAGTTAAAGAAGCAATGAAACTGGCTTTCTTTAGACTAGTTGAGTATCAGGAGTATCGGCATTTGTGGGTTCGATAACAGGCTCAAAATGACCAGAAACAAAGAACTTAGCGAGTTTCTGCCGTGCACTTTGAACATGTTAGAATAACTGTCCACGTTGACTTTTCCTCTGCCAACAAGACGAGTAACGAACAGCGAAATCACTAGCCTGTCAATCTGCTATAGTCAAACTTTAAGCTACCTGTGATATTGGTCAGCTTGTCGCTGAAGTAATAGCCTATTCCCAACAGACGGACAGTCGTGGGACAATGGATCCCAAATTCATATAACCAGTAGGCAGGCGTAGGTTACATAAAAATGCAACGGATCAGAACGTCTGATACAACGGATCAGAACGTTTAGCATAAAATGTTGATAAACTATTATTTCTTCACATAAGGGCAGCAATGCGCACAAGGCAGTAGGCTATGCGTGAATGTTCCATAATGCAATTAGCGGGGAAACACTGTTGTCAAACTACGCATGTGAGCGGTTTCATGTGACAGAGATGAAAATATCCGGTTTGACATTTAGAAAGAGGAGAGCTACTTTGATGCAAGTAAGACATGCGTCTAATGTATTAAAACATTCAGGTTTCAAACCACTAAGTATATGTTTTCCAGTTCATTGCAAAGTGGTGTGTGACGCGCTGATGAAGCCTTCCTTCCACGTCCGTTTGATGCAGCGTTCAAAAGAATACACCGAAGTCGGAGAGTTCAGAGTTCAAGACAACTGGGGAGGGGGAAACGAGCTCCGACTGGGGACGAATCGCTTTGAACCGTCATCCAACTCAGGCCTCTTTCTAGAGGTCTGACTTTTTGACCTGAAGATCACTGACTTCATGATTTGACCTAGTATTTTTCAGAGTTCCCAGTTGTCATGAAAAGCACCACAAGATGCATCAAAATGTAAAAAATAGGATTTCCCCTAGCTGATCATTGTCTGCAGCCAGCTTTGGTCGTAAAATAATGCAACAGTTAGGGAGAGTGAGCTTGTCCGTGGTGGTCGGCGATCCTTCAACCTTTTTGACTGTGCCACAAGTTAATTCAATGGGGGGAGGCATTGTTTTTGTTTGTAAAACAGAGTTGGAAAAGTGGCGGAATTGTCCTTTAAATTGTTATAATGCAGGGGGTTGTGATTTCCACTCGGTCACACATGCTGAATGGAGACGTGCTCGTAAACATTGTATCAGTGGAAAACCAAACCTCTTCTCTCGCCCTTCCAGGTTGACCAACTCAAGTATACGTCCATTCCTGTGATGAAGAGGTTTGGGATTGATGGAGAGGGGCTGGAACTGAAGGTAAAGGCTTTTAGAGCACATTCCTAGCATTACTGTGTATGGGTTTACCTGTCTTCATATGACATACAGTATAACTGCTATCTTTGTCTGGGACTCTTCGTTGGTATGTGGTGGAATGTGTTATTGGTATGTTTTATAGCATTTTTTTTGTGTGTGACTTTTTTTGCAACTTGCCAGGCTTTTGGAAGAATTGATTCTGAATGATTTTACCTGGTTAAATAAATAAAGACGATTGTGTTTCCTGTGTCCAGGTAGTGAAAAGGGGGATGGCTCCAGGTGGGGGAGGTGAGGTACTGTTTACGTGTCCCGTTCGCAAGACTCTCCGTCCCATCCAACTGTCAGAGCCTGGCAAGATCAAGCGGATCAGAGGAATAGCGTATCTTTTTCAGTCTCTTAATTAAATGTTTTGAATCTTTTGTCCTTTCTCTTATGGTGTTGTCGAGAGTCTTGACACCAGCAAAATGTATGGAAGTTAGGTCTTTTTGTCTTTGTTTACGTACTTGTATTTTTCTGTCATTGCCACCTTGCTTTACCTGGCTCATATAACACAACTTTATTGATCCGTTATATGGAGACAACAGAAATTGTTACACACCTTGACATTGATCGTACAGATACTCTGTTAGAGTCTCTCCACAGATGGCCAACAGAATAGTGGACTCTGCCAGAAGCATACTGAATAAATTCATTCCTGATATCTACATCTACACAGACCACATGAAGGGGGACAAGTCTGGAAAGTAAGTAATCTCCCAGCCTGTGTCATATTCATTCGTCCATAGCGTAGGAAAAGAAAGGTAAACCCTCTCCGTTTCAGTCAACCGTGGTCTTTCTCTGGTGCTGTGACTTTGGCCACTAGATGGGGCTATAGTTAAGAAACGCTGGAAGATTTACTTTTCAAGAAAGGAGGCGGCAAACTACTCAACTAGGGATGTTAATCGGCTAGCTGCCAAAAATACATTTGACCGGTCATGCTTATTGGTCTATAGGTTAATTTGCATAGTTTAGTGGAATGAAATTGAACCGTGTGTATTTTTGTTAGTTCGTCTAGTATCTTATTTATCACATGCACACCAGACGGTGGAAATTCAGTGGAATAATATCACCTGTCGAACAGCGAGAGGCAGCCGATTGCTGCTGGCGTGAGACGTGTTCTTATAAGCCCAGTCATTGCGCAACAATTCAAAATGCATGTTAAAAGTAGTTTTGATGGCGTTGATGAAAAGGAGGATCCCAGCTTTCTATTGATACCTTTTATTTTATTTCTCAACTCCTAATTGAAGCCCGTCCTGCATTCGAATGCCTAGGCAATACGTTTGGCTATCGGCATGTTATCTGCCACCGTGCAATTAGAGGCCGTGTGCATTTTCAAAACATATACTTCACTGTTTGAAACCTGGAAGTTTTACTTCAAATTATGAGACGATGTCTTACCCGCTTCAAAGTAGCCTAGCCAAAATCCGACCATAGAAACATGGAGGCAATTATTTTATAAGGACTTCCTCCATATGCCATTGAAAACAGGATTTCTCTCCCGTTCTATTGGTTTCAATATCAACTTTCTTTCGCTGTCCAGAAGCCGAAGGCACAATCCTAGTAATATTATCAACCCATCCACCGCATCGTTCGATTCACCCTCTATGTTCCTAACGGAGCTTTTCATCTCTCACATGTGGAACCACTCGCATCAGGTGTGCTGTTTAGAACTGTGTTTTCCAGTGAATTGCATTTTGGCAAATGTTTTACATTGCCTGCATCATTAGTAGTTGTTAAATAATATACACTACATGACCAAAAGTATGTGGACACCTGCTCATTCCAAAATCATGGGCATTAATATTGAGTTGGTCCCCCCCCCCCCTTGCTGCTTTAACAGCCTCCACTCTTCTGGGAAGTCTTCCACTCGATGTTGAAAGATTGCTGCAGGGACTTGCTTTCATTCAGCATAGGCGAGGTTGGGCACTGATGTTGGGCAACTATTCCTGGCTCGCAGTCGGCATTCCAATTTATCCCAAAGGTGTTCGAGGGGGTTGAGGTGAAGACAATGTCATTGTATGCTGTAGCGTTAAGATTTCCCTTCACTGGAACTAAGGGTCCTAGCCCGAACCATGTCAAATCAGCCCCAGACCATTTATTCCTCATCCACCAAACTTTACAGTTGGCAGTATGCATTGGTGCAAGGCAGCGTTCTCCTGGCATACATCAAACCCAGATTCATCCGTCAGATGTTGAAGCGCGATTAATCACTCCAGAGAATGTGTTTCCATTGAATGCTGTAACAATACATAATAAAATGATTAAAGTCCCATGATGGTAGTGACTGCCCAGTACTGCTTATCACTTATTAACCATTTATTCACATTACTTTACTGAAATGTTTTTGTTGTGTATATTTCATTTGTTTTAGGCCTATTTGATGTCTTGGAACAAAATAGCAAAGTCCTCATCTCTATAGAGCTGCTGACTATGCTGTCTGACAACCACTATTTTAGTAGTTCTTAGCGTAAATAAGGCATACGTTTATGACTGCTGAATACCAACTATCGATCTGAGATCATGTATTTTCGGGTAGAGGCACCTCACGAAACAACTGCTCTCTCCCTCGCGATTGTGCATTTTTCTGGCCCTTCTCTCAGACCAGCAGGTTCGGATTATGGTCATATATTATGGATTATGGTCATTGTAGTTAATTACCACATTTTCTGCGCTAAACTAGGTAGAAAATTGTAGGATCTGATTAATCTAGAGAAACTGCGCATGGCGCGCAGAAAAAGATGGAACGAAATGGAATTACGATAATGGAACAGATGTCGGGTCAGTTCGTTTTAAAAATGGAAAAATCACAGAAATGTTGGTTAATCGCTCAGCGCTAATGGTCGCACTAACAAAAGTGGTTCTAGTCCACTTCAAGGTTCAAGGGTACTGTTTCGAGTAGCAAATAGTAGCTAGCGTTTGACTTAGTGACGCATACACGCATTGATAAGGTTGTTTTCCCCAGAAAACCGTTCAATCACGGCCAATTTCTCTCCCTCAGGTCTCCGGGCTTCGGCCTGACCTTGGTGGCTGAGACCCTGAACGGGACGTTCCTTAGTGCAGAGCAGGTGTCCACCCCCCAGGGGCAGGGAGACCCTGTGCTGCCTGAGGACCTGGGAAGAAACTGTGCCAAGCTACTGCTGGAGGAGATCTACAGGGTGGGTGACACACACACACACACCATCAATCGAAACCCAAGCCAAAAGGTGTGGTGCACTTTAAAATAAAATGTTTTTATTTTTTAAAGACATGTTTTAGTAATTTAGCCGACGCTCTTATCCTGAGCTACTTAGAGTAGTGAATACACCCTTTTTTTTTGTACTGGTCCCACCCGGGAATCGAACCCGCAACCCTGGTGTTGCAAGCGCCATGCTCTACCAGCTGAGCCACTCAGGACTCCTGTCAAACGTTTTAAATCGACTTGTAGCCCTCAAGTCAAGTTGAAGCTCTTGTTGACTTTAGATGTACTATTTAACCTTTTATTTAACCATAAGGTCCCATGGAGATCAGAAGACCTTTTTCCCCAAGGGACACCTGGACTATCATGTCTAACTGTCATTACAGCGGTTGAGTACATACCGGACATTAAGTGTCTGGACTTGTTAATTCACACATTCAAATCACCATCTGTTTTAAGGCTAAATGTTTGCTATTCTCAGTGTGCGGTATTTACCCTCAGTGACGCAAACAGACTAACGGTCATTACAGCTGCTGAGTACATACCAGACATACCAGACACGTTTACTCTCACAGAGCGAGTGAGACATCTGTCTCTCAGATAGAGTTCAGACTCAGCTCATCGTTACAGGGAATGTGGGTAAACAGGCAGGACACTGTTTGTTTACATGTTGTGATTGAGTCAAGCCCTCAACTGTGTTACAGAGACGTATGTGTCTGACAGACCCTAATGTGCTGTGGACATCTGGGCCCGTATTTGCGAAGCGTCTCAGAGTAGCAGTGCTCATCTTGGATCAGGTTCCCCCTCTAAATCATTATGATTTAAAAGACTAAACTGATCCTAGAGCAACACTCCTTCAAGACGCTTTGTGAAAATGAGCCTTGACTTGTATGAGATTACCCGTGCCTGGTCAGTTTTCACGCACGAGTCAGAGACACAAAAAATCTGTTGTCTGTTATGTCGGTCTGTCTATAAAGTGACTGTACCAATCTAGACAACATTCTACTGCAGTGCTTTATGTAGCGAGAGTGATTTTATAGTTGATAGTTTCATGAATAAATATGTTCCACGTCTTTAACCAGCGCAATTCTAGAAGTGTTAATGTTGGGTAAGTGGTTAAGGCGATGGATTATAAATTGAGGTTAACGCTATGTCATTGTGAATGTTATCTATAAGTGGTAATATGATAACGATGTGATTCAAAACTCTCCTCACGTCTTTGAGAATGTACAACTCCCCCAAAGAAAAATACACTTTATCAAGAACAAGCAGCGGAGTCTGACTTCACTTTTCTCCTCCTGACTCACACTGGTCACCCCCTTTCATAAGAGCATGTGAATCCAGTTAGCCAGAAGAATTTGATTTGTTTTGAATGGTGAATATTGTTGCTCACTTCTCTACTAAGCTAGGCCCGTGGAGAGCGACTGCTTCAATCTCCTCATTGGCCAAGAGGAGGGAAGGGTAAGACTAGGAGATAGACGAGTCACTGGTGTCTCCTGGGAATGGTTGTTTGAAGCATATAAGGGTGGTTGAGTTTCTTTTGGAGGACATGCGATGCACACCTGTGTTTGTTCAGTGGCTAATCAGTAGTGCTGGCAGGCAGGCAGGCTGGCTGGCAGGCAGCGTAGTGGTCGTAGTAAACGGGAGATATGTTTTGGAGCGCCTGGTGAGATGAGGGACAAGGAGAGCGGCTGTAAGTAGTGGTCTTTTAATATTTGAATAGTTATTCCTCCCTTTTAGAGTTGAAATCAATACAATGCATTTGGCAAATTGTTAAATATGAAATGAAGTAAACTTGAACCTCTTGTTTTTAGATAATTTGATAGTATTCGTCCAGTAACTCACCCATATGTTACCTTAATGTCAGAATGTCTTCAGCCTTTCTGTGTGGTTCAGAGGCAGGCTACGCCTACGCATCTTAGACAGTGGATTGTAGCACTCCCTTTCCCTTCTTCAAAATATTAGGCAAAATCATTCAAGGTATTTTTCTGGACCTAGGTTACTATAATTCAATTTGACCATTTCTTTTCCATCAGTTGATGAGATGCCAAATACACTGGGGTCTGAAATTATTGACATCGTTGATAAAGACGAGCAAAATGACAAAAATAAATAATACAAATGCCCGAATTATATTGTATGCTTTAAAAAAAGGGAAATATATATTTTATACAATTGCTCTGAGAAATGTTGTTCAAGTAATTTAAAAAACCTCAAAGGTATGGACAAAAATTGACATGGCTGTTTTCAATCACCTCGCGAAGATAATGAGGCCTTTTCTTCCCAATTACAATCTTGTCTCATCGCTGCGACTCCAACGGGCTCGGGAGATTTGAAGGTTGAGTCATGCGTCCTCCGAAACATGACTCGCCAAACCGCGCTCTTTAACACCCACTCGCTTAACCCGGAAGTCAGCCGCACCAATGTGTCGGAGGAAACACCGTTCAACTGACGACCAAAGTCAGCCTGCAGGCGCCTGGGCCCGCCACAAGTAGTCGATAGAGCGCAAAAAAAATAATAATGACATGGAATTGTAAGAAAATCGTGTCTTCTAAATGAACTAGTGTAGCCCACAGCCATATGGCGTAGCCAGATCAGGGCCTAACAGAAGAACAGAGTATGCTATTCTGTTCTTCTGAAATATACATTTTCTTCACGTTGTGTTTCTTTTAGACTTGTCTAAGATAAATTATGGATTTATTGTGATTGTGTAGGCTATATTAAATGGATTTATTAGACGTTTTAGAATGTGGAAGCCAGGAGATGCTAAACGTGTTTAGGTTAATTAACATTCAATTACCGCGAGACCGGCAGTTATTTGCTTGACAATCACCGGCTGACAAAATGTAATGACCACCACAGCCCTACCCATGATGCAATGTTACTGTTTTAAATGGTAGGTCCAGCCTTATATGATTTAAACATTTTATTTTATGTCCTTATTCTGCTACATTTTTCATCAGGGGTCAGGACATATCTTTCCTAGACGGATCATCGGGTCAGACTGACTGTCTGGAGATTACAAACAGTGAATTGTTTGGATTCCCAGTAGTATCATGGAACACATAATGACTGGAGACAATGTTGCCTTAGTTATTTGAAAAACCGATTTAAGTGATTGAATCATATTCATGCTGATGATCAGATGTTGGGCATAAAGAAGGCCACTGACACTGCATGCTCAACATAGCACGGGATTCACAGCCAGACTAGTCTCTGTCTAACCTCTGTGCTCTTCAGTAAATCTAAGATGTTGGGTTGGGCAACTCTTTTATTTTTTCTAGGGTTGGGCAGCTCTGCTGTGTGCCCTGCAAGACTTTTACCGTGCGGCACCAATCAAGTTCAAACCCTCTGTCACCTCATGTCGTCACCATCGACGATGGCTGTCAATTATCGTCGATAGACAATGCTATCGCCCAACCGTACTAAAATGTCATATGTCGAGAAGCTACAAGGGGATTGACAGAGATGATTGGACTGTAACCTTGTCTGAGTACTGAGTACACTTCAGTATTAGAGTTTGTGTATTTGTTGTCTCTACCATGTTAAGATTGTTCATGTTCCAAGTTGGGTTATGTCAATTCTTTTTGAATAATAGAATGATCCGTCTAATCTGCTTTTTTTTTTGTTATCTTCTAAGTAAGGCCGTGATGCCACATTGAGCTTTTTGGGACCTCTCCCCTTGTGACTTCGGTGTGTTATGTTGTTGTTTCTGACGCACTGACACCCCCCCCACTCTGCGCTCTCTCTTTCAGGGCGGCTGCATCGACTCAGCCAATCAAAGCCTGGCTCTCGTGTACATGACCTTGGGTCAACAAGATGTATCTAAAGTGCTGCTCGGCCACCTCTCTCCATACACGTAAGTACATTTTTTTACAGTAAGCTGTTTGGCAGGACCTGCGATCCACAGTTCTCTCCTATAGCTGGAATTTAACTGGCTGTGGTCAAACAAAAAGGGACTAACCTGACAGTGGAAAGCAAACAAGTTATTTACAATAGTTGTTGTCATTTACGGTAAACTTTTGGCCACATTTTTGTTGACGATTCTTTTGTTTGACGATTTGTGCAAAACATTTAGGGTGAATGTTCTTCTACGAACTTCAAAATAATGTTTTATTGATACATCTGTTTTAATGTTGTATTTAATTATTTTATGAGAACATTTTGAGAAATGAAATCCAGTCCATTAATATCCTACAGATGCGGTCGAGAATATTGGCACCCTTGCACTTTAGAATGGAGCAACATTTTCTGATTTCTCTTTTCAAAACTGGTTGAATGGCTATTTTTTTTACCCTGTAGGCACCTGCAACTTACCACAGGTGAGAAATTACACAGTAAACAAGAAATTTCCTCCAACCAAATTAATTAGTGTTAGAATGAGTTTGTTTGGATCTAAATATATATATATAAACCAAATGCACGTGAACACAGTTTTACATTTCAATATATTTTAGAAGAAATAGTGAATCGTACGAGGGTGACTTTATTTGACTGCATCTGTAATAGAGAAAGTTAAGACTAAGCCATAAAGGTAAATAACTGGTATCCTTCTGTCTAACATTGGTACATGTGTGTTGACATTTGTACATGTTTGTTATTGTGTGTTTCGATCCCCTGATAGCATGGCAGTGATAATGTGGCTGTCGGGGACAACGGGTTCATCACTCCTTCTCACGCAGGGTTTTTACCGGGCACATTCGCCCACGGTTGGCTCCATGTCAACTACAATTCAGACAATATTTTTCCGTTTAGAAATGTCAATCATCGCTTTCAAACCGGTTTTCGAAACATATGCTGATATGCACGTGATCAAAATCAAATCAAATGTTATGTCACATGCGCCGAATACAACAGGTGTGGACTTTACAGTGAAATGCTTACTTACAAGCCCTTAACCAACAATGCAGTTTTAAGAAAATACCTTAAAAAGTATGAGATAAGAATAACAAATGATTAAAGAGCAGCAGTAAATAACAATAGCAAGGCTATACACGGGGTGCTGGTACAGAGTCAATGTGCGGGGCCACCGGTGTTGAGGTAATATGTACATTTAGGTAGTTATTAAAGTGACTTTGCATAGATAATAACAGAGTAGCATCAGCATAGGAGGGGGGGGGGGACAATGCAAATAGTCTGGGTAGCCATTTGATTAGATGTTCAGGAGTCTTATGGCTTGGGGGTAGAAGCCTCTTGGACCTAGATTTGTCGCTCCGGTACCGCTTGGCGTGCGGTAGCAGAGAGAACAGACTATGACTAGGGTGGCTGGAGTCTTTGACCATTTTTAGGGCTTTCCTCTGACACTGCCTGGTATAGAGGTTCTGGATGGCAGGAAGCTTGGCCCCTGGGCCGTACGCACTACCCTTCCCTATCAGCAAGAAGGAATCATTCAAATAAAAAAAGATACAGTTTTGCACCTTCATTTGACGAAATACACTTCCTCCCCAGTTACGCGTACACACACACGTGTTCAGAGCAAGCTCGATAGCAAATCCCCAAAAAAATCTATGGCAAAAATGAAAATGTGAAGCAGACTAAATTCTTTGGTCCTTTAAAAACCTGCTGTATGTAAAACAGTGTGCTATAGCTTGGAAAATATTGACAGCATAATGATGTTTGCTTCCAACATTTTAGGGCTGTTTTCCTAAAGAAGCTTTGTGTTTTGTTTCATTGCCGCAATACTGGTCTCGGCCCTAACCCTAAAAAGGTGTGTAGTAAAATGATTTCTCTCTGATATGAGTGCCGCAGCAGTCTTAGGCACTGCATCTCAGTGCAAGAGGCGTCACTACAGTCCCTGGTTCGAATCCAGGCTGTATCACATCCGTCCGTGATTGGGAGTCCTATAGGGCGGGGTGCACAATTGGCCCAGTGTCGTCCGGGGTAGGCTGTCATTGTAAATATGATTTGTTCTTAACTGACTTGCATAGTTAAATAAAGGTTCAATAAAAAATGAAAGATGCGTTATGTTTCCAAAACCGTATCGCAAGCGATGCATTTTAACATTCAGAACGAGCATCAGGGATCTTTTTTATTTTTTTAAATGTAAAACTCCCCCGAACAGAAGATGCTATTGTCAATATGAATGGGTTCCAGTCCTCTCAGAGTATGAACTATGAACTGTCCATTTTCAGTTATCATGGTACCGGTGCTGTGTCCCTGTCAAGTACAGTACTATGATAACTGAAGATTGGCAGTGCCATCTCAATGGTTCTCTGATCACCTTCTGAGGCAGCTAGGCAGGACTACAGCTCTGTGCTTTCTTTTTCTGAGTGTGGATCGTCCAATTTTGGATTCTGAGTTCTCAGTATTGATGTTCTACAGTATGTTTGGACGGTCCATCCATTTCCTGTTTTGTGTGTGTATATGTTGTTGTGTATGGGTGATCATAAAGACCTTTGAGCTGCTGTTTGGTGTTTTTGAAGGCATTCCAAAGCACACACTGTCCTCGGTCAGTGCTTGTCCCTGGTCATTTACTCTGACATCACACACCGGGTCAGGGGTAGGGTTGCAACATTTCGGGAATGTTTTGTTCCAGAATTCCAGAAATCCTGGTTGGAGGATTCCCAAAATTAGGAGGGAATAATCTGGAATCCTCCAACAGGGATTTCAGGAAAAGAAGGGAATTTATTAAAAGTTCCTGGAATTCTGCCACCCTTGTCAGGGGTCACAGTGCTTCTCAGTATTCCAGTGTTTGATGTTCCCTCTGGCCTTTACAGCCTTTTTCTAGGATGCTCTGGTGTTTTGTATTTGACTCTGTTGTAAAAATAACAAATAATCTCCCTGAGGTTAGCCTGTCTTGTGTTGTATTGCTGTATTTGAGTAGCCCAACCCACCTAAACTCTCGCTCCCCTCTCAGGATTGAGTTCCTCAGACACATGAGAGACTTCTTCCAGATGATGTTCAAGATCGAGACTCAAAAACCAGCGGAGGATGAGAGGAAAGGAGGAGACAAAGTACTGATGACCTGTGTTGGAGCCGGCTATACCAACATCAGCAAATCAATCAAATAAAGACTGTACAGTATTTTTCTACCTGTGTCGTTCTTGAATTGCGGTGCTGTTTGGATAAATTTATTTTTTTCTAGATTGTTATTTAAATGTATTTGGGCACGTTGTAAATCAACTGTCAGCTTAATGATTTTAAATCATTTTTGCCATTTGGATAACATTGTGCAGTAGTAGTAGTAACACCAATAAGACATGTTATGTTGAGGATATTTGTAAATGCTCAAATCCAAGGTCACGATTAACCCTTAAATGATGCGATCAATAATGTTGCTCACAATGTTATTTCCCATCATTTAAATTGACTAACACCAAGTGAGTTTTTGGATTTAAACTCACCAAATTATCAAATGGTATCCTCAAATTGATGATGTAATAAAAGGGTTTCTTTAATAGGCTCCTCCCCTGAGAAATTTGCAACTGGTGGGAATACTCAAGGAACTTATCTTAGAATTTCAAGGCAGTAACCCCAATTACATATTACTAAGGGACAGACATTGTACAATAAGTATTTTAATAGTCTTATTGTTCAAGACAATATATTAAATACATTTGTTCACTTTCTTTCAAAATAATAGATACCTCAAAATCCCCAAAACATGTCACTACAACATTACTCATCACTACTGGAACAAGACAATTTGCATACTCAAAGTAGTATATTTAAACAATACATAAGCGTTATGTTGATCATTGATAAACAGTGCAATATAAACAAAACCATGTATGATGTGTAACTGTGTGTTTTTGTATGGTTGCAAGGGATCTAATTGAAATACGGAAATCTGTAGGATTTCCTCTGAGCATGAATTATGACCACATTTCCACAGTGTTCATAAATTCAGTATTCATTCTATATAGCTGAGCATCTCAAATAGAACTCTATCCGTCTTTCTTTAAATCTACACCACATATACCATGTTGAACAAATGTGCATCATTGACAAATCATTTTAATGTCTTCTAACTGTTGCCAAATAATGACATCAGAGAGCACAAAACATTAAGAACACCTTAATTTTGAGTTGCACCTCCCCCGTTTGCCCTCCAAACAGCCTCAATTCGTCGAGACACAGACTCTATAAGAAAGATTGATTCTTCCATTAATGTAATTGTCTGCATCATTTACAATACCCCATATATTTTTGGGTATATATATAGTAGCAGTCAAAGTTAGGACACCTGCTTATTCAAGGGTTTTTCTATATTGTAGAGTAAAAGTGAAGACATCAAAACCATGAAATAACACATAGCCACCCTTTGCCTTGACGACAGCTTTGCACACTTGGTATTCTCTCAACCAGCTTCATGAGGTATTCACCTGGAATGCATTTCAAATAACAGGTGTGTCTTGTTAAGTTAATTTGTGGAATTAAGGCACAGGCCTACTTTAGGACATAGACACATGGCCTTATTTATTGGCAATAACAAGCTTCAAATTGGACAGAGAGAACAAATGGCCACTTCTATAAAGCAAATGAGACCGGAGCACAAGTCTTAT
The DNA here is from genome assembly GCF_002021735.2 of Oncorhynchus kisutch. Lineage (NCBI taxonomy): Eukaryota > Metazoa > Chordata > Actinopteri > Salmoniformes > Salmonidae > Oncorhynchus > Oncorhynchus kisutch. Next base: position 5,135,530 of record NC_034196.2, read on the forward strand.
CTCTAACCTCCCTCCATAAAATAAAGCCAAGAGATGCGTGAATGAGCCGTCTAAATAGCAACGTGGATATTCCAGTTGTTTTAAAGTGACAAGAAGCAATGGAACTTAACAAATAACAAAAGCCTGTGCGACTTCCTTTTTGCTGCAGTTCCGCAGCAGCATAGGTACCGTGGGAACCGAACGGATGCAATTCTGTGTGGTGTTCTTGCTCCTCTCACGCGACTCTGGCGTGGAAACCACACCAGTATTGCTTCACTAACCGATCTGTCAGTGATACTCGAACCACCATGTCTTTTCAAAGTAAAGCAGTTTCAGTTTGTCCACAGGTTCCCACGAACTCAACTGTACATTTGGTGCATGTACCCACTGTGATGACTCATTGCGTTGTGTAAAAGGGGCCTATATCTGATACACAGGCCTGGTTTCTCACTACCAGACTCACTCAATGAACATGCACATAGCTTACAAACAATAAACAACTCATAACCTTTTTTACTATGTTCTCAGTGGCGGCCCGTCATTCAGGGCAGGTGGAGCAGAGCGTTATATCTACCGTAGCTTTGATTGGACTGATCATGTCAACATCATACTTTCGACATGTTTGCTAGCAAGCTAGACAAGCAGTCATCCTTCTGAATCATGTCGACAATCTACTGGCAAATCCTTTTCAATCCTTGTCATATGAAGAGAAATTATAGATATAATGTATCGGTGCTAATCGGCCATTGGACATAAACATTACACAACAATCAAATTCAACAATGAGTGGTTGGGAAGGAATCAGTGGCTAACTGCAAGTGCTGCAAAGAAATCCCTATTTTGCTTCCCCTGCCTGTTATTCAGTGCAGAGGGTGTGTGGTCCAAGTCTGGGTTTAAGGGTCTCTTCTTCAAGCTTAAAAGCATAAACATTCACACGCAAAACCATGGGCCAGAACAGGTTGAATACATTGACCATGCTGTCAATCCACCATGACTTCTCCGGCATTCAAAACAACTGGAATCTCGGGAAGTGGGAAATCTCAGACTTCCAGTGAGTTCAAGACAACTGGCAACTCTGGAAAAAGAAATTGCTCAGATTGGGAAAATACGTTTTGAACGGTCATCCACCTCGGAATTCCAAGTCGGGGACTCGAGCTCCTTTCTAGAGCTCTGACCTGAAGATCACACGTCATGATTCGACCAGTTGTGCTGTGACAAGGTAGGGGTGGTAGAAGATTGCCTTATTTGGTATAAGACCAAGTCCATACTATGGCAAGAACAAGTCAAATAAGCAAAGAGAAACGACAGTCCATCGTTGCTGTATGACATGGTCAGTCAATACGGAATGTTTCTTTAAAAGTTTTTTTAAGTGCAGTCGCAAAAACCATCAAGCGCTATGATGAAACTGCCTCATGAAGACCCCCAAAGGAAAGGAAGACCCAAAGTTACCTCTGCTGCAGAGGATAAGTTCATTACAGTTACGAGCCTGAGAAATTGCAGGCCAAATAATTGCTTCATAGAGTTCTAGTAAGAGACACATTTCAACATCAACTGTTCAGAGGAGTCTGTGTGAATCAGACCTTCATGGTCAAATTGCTGCAAAGAAACCACTACTAAAGGACACCAATAATAAGAAGAGACTTGCTTGGGCCAAGAAACACAAGCAATGGACATTAGACTGGTGGAAATATGTCCTTTGGTCTGATGAGTACAAATTTGAGATGTTTGGTTCCAACCGCTGTCTTTATGAGACGCAGAGTAGGTGAACAGATGATCTCTGCATGTGTGGTTCCCACCATGAAGCACGGAGGAGGAAGTGACACTGTCTGATTTATTTAGAAGGCACACTTAACCAGCATGGCTACCACAGCATTCTGCAGCAATACACCATCCCATCTGGTTTGCACTCAAAGGTTAAATAATACATTTTTTTAAACTAGGCAAGTCAGTTAAGAACATTCTTATTTACAGTCACGGTTTGGTTTGGGATGAGTTGGATTGCAGAGTGAAGGAAAAGCAGCCAACGAGTGCTCAGTATATGTGGGAACTCCTTCAAGACTGTTGGAAAAGCATTCCAGGTGAAGCTGGTTGAGAGAATTCCAAGAGTGTGCAAATATGTCATCAAGGCAAAGGGTGGCTACTTTGAAGAATCTAAAATATATTTAGATTTGTTTAACACTGTTTTGGTTACTACATGATTCCATATGTGTTATTTCATAGTTTTGATGTCTTCACTATTATTCTACAATGTAGAAAATAGTCAAAATAAAGAAAAACCATTGAATGAGTAAGTGTGTCCAAACTTTGACTGTGTAGTTTTGTCTTCATTTTAGTCACGTGATTTCTCAATTTGCCGTACATTTGCCAATCAGTTGTGCAGCCAGACTTATTTGCCATTCCTTTTGCCTCATCCCCCTCAACCATACAATGTTTCAATTCCTCATCAATCCACAGGGATTTAAGTTTTTATAGTCATTTTCTTAATAGGTGCAAGCTTATTGGTAATTGGGATAAGCAATTTCATAAATGTGTGCAACGTCTGTTTTTTCCTCGTTACGTACCACACACCAACAAATTATTCTTTACATCAACAATTTAGGAATCACTACAAAAAGTATTGTATGACACTATATTAGGCCCAGCTCTTGGAACTTTTGTTTTCCTAGATATGGCTACTCTATTGTGATCACTACATCCAATGGATCTGGATACAGCTTTCAAGCAGTTTTCTACAGTATTAGTAAAGATGTGATCAATACATGTTGATTTCCCTCCTGTGTTGTTTGTAACTACCCTGGTAGGTTGTCTGATAACCTGAACCAGGTTGCAGGCACTGGTTACAGTTTGAAGCTTTTTCTTGAGTGGGCAGCCTGATGAAAGCCAGTCAAATATTTAAATTACCCAGAAAATATAACTATGTTGACTGTAAGCATTTGGTGGTCTATAGCAGCTTCCCACAAGAATGAGCTTTAGGTGAGGCAGATGAACCTGTAGCCATGTTACTTCAACAGTGTTTTAGAAGAAAAAGAAACGCACACCTATTAAGACGAGGTGCTGGCTAGCGGAGTAGAACACCTATTAAGACGAGGTGCTGGCTAGCGGAGTAGAACACCTATTAAGACGAGGTGCTGGCTAGCGGAGTAGAACACCTATTAAGACGAGGTGCTGGCTAGCGGAGTAGAAAACTTGAAAATTGAAGGGGAGCCGCACACTCTAGGAGCTCAGATGCAAAAATAAAATAAAAAATAATAATAATAAAAATGTAATTACCAACGTTTGTCTTCATCAGGGTATAATCACAAACACTGCGGGATGACTCGTTTATATAGCGTCAAAAGACACAGGTGTCTGTAATCATGGCCAAGAGTGGCCTAATATCATTGGTTAATAATCAAATATTAAAATGTCATACAAAGAACAGCATAAAAACAACAAATGGATAGCATACGATCATAGATTAATTTGACTACACAACTTACAAACAATTACAATGGCAAAGTCACAATAATCACAAGAATGGCTTCAGATCAAAGTCTACGTTTAAGGTCTGATGAAGACAGCTTGGCTGTCGAAAACGTTGGTAATTACATTTTTGCATCTGAGCTCCTAGAGTGTGTGGCTCTCTTTTATTTTCTTAAGACTTCAACAGTATTTAACATGAGATGCTCTAATCTTTACAGGAATGTGGTTCTGAATATAAACAGCAATACATCCACCACTGGCATTTCTGTCTTTTATCAAATCAAATTTTATTGGTCACATACACATGGTAAGCAGGTGTTATTGCAAGTGTAGCGAAAAGCTTGTGCTTCTATTTCCGACAGTGCAGCAATATATAACAAGTAATCTAACAATGTGATAATGTGCGTCTAGGTGTTAGGTGTAGGAGTCAGGCGCAGGAGAGCAGGGATGTCTGAGAAGCGTGTTTTAATAAGAAAGTCCACCAACATGGGAATGGCACAATCGAAAAGGTACAACGCTCTCGACCACAGAGAACCCGTACAAACGCACGGAGGAACAAACAACGTTCCGTCACTCATACATTTAAGAATCCGTGAAAACAAATAACGGCATAATCTAACCGAGCACATCACCATAAAATACTAATCCCGCACAAATTTAGGCAGGCAACAGGTGACAATTATACACACAGAAATTAACGCAAATGAAACCAGGTGTGAAAATGAACCAAAGACAAAACAAACAGAAAAGGAGATCGGTGATGGCTAGTAGACCGGCGACGTCAACCGCAGAGCACCGCCCGAACAGGGAGATTTATTTAACTAGGCAAGTCAGTTAAGAACAAATTCTTATTTACAATGACGGCCTAGGAACAGTGGGTTAACTGCCTGTTCAGGGGCAGAACGATAGATTTGTACCTTGTCAGCTCAGGGATTTGATCTTGCAACCTTTTGGTTACTAATCCAACACGCTAACCACTAGGCTACCCTGCCACCCCAATTCATCAGGAAGTCAACGTCATCATACGCATCGCCTCTGGTCTGTGTACGGAAAAAAGATGTGTGTTTAAGACTGTGTTGATTACAGGGGATTGAACAAGAAGGCATCCCATACCCCGTATACAGGAAATACTTGATGGTTTGGGAGGAAACTCATGGTTTACAGATTTATATCAAGGAAAGGCAGACCACCAAGGCTTTGTGGGAGAGGTGTCCAGACAACACACTGCCTTCAGCACCCCTTAGGCCTTATGTGAATGGAATAGAATTCCCTTTGGCTTATCAAACAGTCCCTCTGCCTTCCAACGAAGCATGGAGGAAAGTTTAGAGGGGATATAAGAGGTAGAATCTGTATACCATGTTTGGATGACGTTCTTATTTTTAGTCAGTCATTTGAACAACATGTGGAAGATGTCCGTCGGGTACTCAGGCAGCAAAATAAACGGGGTATTAAACTCGGGGCTGATAAGTGTGACCTATTCAGGTCACTTCTGCTGAGGGTTACAGAATGTATGTTAAAGAAATTATAGCAGTGCAAGAACTGGTAAACAGGCCACCAACAAATGTGAGAGAGCTGAGGAAACTACTGGGGTTTCTAGGGTACTATAGGGGTTAGAACTTTTCACAACATGCAAAATGTCTTTATGACTTACTAGCAGTGGAGTCGGAGACCCCAGCATCCGGGAAATGAGGTCCGTTATTTAGGAAAAATAATTTCTGCTGAGGGTTACAGAATGTATGTTAAAGAAATTATAGCAGTGCAAGAACTGGTAAACAGGCCACCAACAAATGTGAGAGAGCTGAGGAAACTACTGGGGTTTCTAGGGTACTATAGGGGTTAGAACTTTTCACAACATGCAAAATGTCTTTATGACTTACTAGCAGTGGAGTCGGAGACCCCAGCATCCGGGAAACGAAGGACCAAGGTAGCTATGCAGTCAGGACAGGCTCTGCCCCACCAGAAAGTTAAATGGGAGGGATGCTCACCAGAGAGCATTAGAACACTTGGTGAGTGTGTTGACTAATCCACCTGTGCATGCTTACCCAGATTTCAAGGACCATTTTATCCTGCATGTTGATGCCTCCGAAGAGGGATTGGGGGGTATGTTATACCAACGACAAAGTGGGGTCATTGGATACGGCTCCCTCACCCTGACACAAGCAGAGAGAAACTATGACCGTCACTCAGGGAAACTGTAACTATTGGCCCTCAAACGGGCAGTGACTGAGCGGTGTCAAGTACCTATTTTATGCTCCCTCTGTGACAGTGTACAGTGATAATAAACCCTTGACAAATGTACTAACTACGGCAAGGCTGAATTGCAACCGGTCATCGCTGGGTGGCGGAGCCATCTGACTTTAATCTCACACTGAAGTATCGTCCTGGAAAGGTTAACACTGACGCAGACTTTGTGTCACGCTCTCCTTTGCATGCTGAACATTACGTGGAAGAAAGCACAGAGAAACACTCACCTGAGATGGTAAAAGCAACCGTCAATACTGTTCAGACGCAACAGAATGACTGTGTAACGTGGATCTCCACGGTCACACTAAGGCCATCAGTGCAAGATGGGCTGTCATGGTAGGGGGTGGGGGGGGGACAGTTACAGACCGATTGTAACAGCAAAAAGGACACAAGTTGTGGTTCCAAGTCAGTATAGAACACTGATTTACAAGTACTTACACCTTGAAATGGCCCATATAGGAACAGAAAGAGGGTTGAGCATGAGACCGCTTTAATTGGCCGCGCATGCAACATGACATTGGACACTTTATCACTAAAGTGTGTATGTGTATCAAACAAATGAAACCCAGTGTAATAACTAGGGCCCCAATGCAACATGTACGAGCTACAGCTCTTTTCGAGATGATTTCAATTGACTATGTGCATTTGGAGAAGAGCAGAGGGGGCTACGAGGACATTTGAGTTATTTTAGATAGGCTTAACAAAAGTTGCACAAGCCTACCCCACCAGAAATAAGTCTGGGAAAACTGCAGCAAAAAAGCTTCTCGATAATTCTTTCCCAAAGTTCAGCTTTGTATCAAAAATCCATCATGATAAGGGAAGAGAGTTTGAAAATCAGTTATTCAGAGCCTTGCAGAACTGTACGGGAATAGCCAATTCCAGAACCTCTCCATATAATCCACAGGGGAATCCGGTGGAGAGATTTAACCGTACACTGTTGTCAATGTTGCGCACACTAGATGAATTATCTGAAAAAGGTCATTCATGCATATAAACTCAGCTAAAAAAGAAACAATCTTTTTTCAGGATCCTGTCTTTCAGAGATAATTTATAAAAATCCAAATAACTTCACAGATCTTCATTGTAAAGGGTTTAAACTCGGTTTCCCATGCTTGTTCAATGAACAATTAATAAACATGCACCTGTGGAACGGTCGTTAAGACACTAACAGCTTAGGTAACAGGTAGGCAATTAAGGTCACAGTTATGAAAACTTAGGACACTAAAGAGGCCTTTCTACTGACTCTGAAGAACACCAAAACAAAGATGAACAGGGTCACTTCTCATCTGCGTGAACGTGCCTTAGGCATGCTGCAAGGAGGCATGAGGACTGCAGATGTGACCAGGGCAATAAATTGCATGTCCGTACTGTGAGACGCCTAAGATGGCGCTACAGGGAGACAGAACGGACAGCTGATCGTCCTCGCAGTGGCAGACCACGTGTAACAACACCTGCACAGGATTAGTACATCCGAACATCACACCCGTGGGACAGGTACAGGATGGCAACAACAACTGCCCGAGTTACACCAGGAACGCACAATCCCTCCATCAGTGCTCAGGATGTCCGCAATAGGCTGAGAGACGCTGGACTGAGGGCTTGTAGGCCTGTTGTAAGGCAGGTCCTCACCAGACATCACTGGCAACAACGTCGCCTACGGGCACAAACCTACCATCGTTGGACCAGACAGGACTGGCAAAAAGTGCTCTTCACATACGAGTCGCGGTTTTGTCTCACCAGGGGTGATGGTCGGATTTGCGTTTATCGTCAAAGGAATGAGCGTTACACCGAGGCCTGTACTCTGGAGCGGGATCGATTTGGAGGTGGAGGGTGCATCCTGGTCTGGGGCGGTGTGTCACAGCATCATCGGACTGAGCTTGTCATTGCAAGCAATCTCAACGCTGTGCGTTACAGGGAAGACATCTTCCTCCTTCATGTGGTACCCTTCCTGCAGGCTAATCCTGACATGACCCTCCAGCATGACAATGCCACCAGCCATACTGTTCGTTCTGTGCATGATTTCCTGCAAGACAGGAATGTCAGTGTCCTGCCATGGCCAGCGAAGAGCCAGGATCTGAATCCCATTGAGCATGTCTGGGACCTGTTGGATCAGAGGGTGAGGGCTAGGGCCATTCCCCCCCAGAAATGTCCGGGAACTTGCAGGTGTCTTGGTGGAAGAGTGGGGTAACCTCTCACAGCAAGAACTGGCAAATCTGGTGCAGTCCATGAGGAGGAGATGCACTGCAGTACTTAATGCAGCTGGTGGCCACACCAGATACTGACTGTTACTTTTGATTTTGACCCCACCAAAATCAACATTATTCAATTTCTGTTAGTCACATGTCTGTGGAACTTGTTCAGTTTATGTTGTTCCTCTCAGTTGTTGAATCTTGTTATGTTCATACAAATATTTATACATGTTAAGTTTGCTGAAAATAAACGCAGTTGACAGTGAGAGGACGTTTCTTTTTTTGCTGAGTTTAAATGTACCACCAGTGATGCTACAGGCTGAGTCTGAGAAATGAGGATTCTTATCCAGTGTTCATTAATAGGCCACGTAGGGATGAAGAGAGCAAACAGAGTAGCACACAGCTAGTATCAGACAATAGTGAGGAACGGGGCCAGACTGAAAGAAACTTCACTGTGAAGGAGTGCCAAGCAGTCCTCAGGGAGAGCCCAGCGAGGACGGATTTAAATATGGAAACAGCTGAGGGCTCAGAGACTCAGTCATCTCATGATGAAGTGGACACTGATTCATTGGGGTCACACATGACCTTGCCCCGCCGTTCAGCCCGGCAGAGGTGGCCCAGAGACATTCTAACCTATAACACTTTAGGGCTGCCAAGCTCTTATCCGGATATGAACTAGAGATGCTCAGATGTGTATGTATTTTCTTGTTTACCTTTACTAATCACAGTGTGAGAACGTTTAGTGGGGGTTGCGTCTTTGCCCATAAAGGTAGACTGGACATGTCTCTATAGTTATATGGCTGTTAGGCCAGTTTTCTCAGTTGTTCTCATGACCAGTACTTACATCCTCTGTTTGTTTTGAGACCAGTGAAATGTTTGGGACAACATTTCGTTTTTTGCAGGGGGGTGTTGTAAGGGGCTTAATACAGTTGCATTCCAGCCACTAGGGGGTACTCTGGTGAAGCCCATAGGAAATAAAGCAATATCATTTAAGTGAATATTGGAGAGGAAGCAAAAGGAACAAAAAGAAGTGCTGTAAACTGCTGTTACATGTGCTGACATGATTAAAAGTCAAGTAAACAGCACCTTTCACGTTGTGGTCTATATTATAAGCTCATAAAAAGGGTAATGCATTCACAGCTTGTTGTTAATGCATTAAGCAGTTGCTGAATGCATGTTCTTATTTCTTCATAAGAACTGCATTTACAGTACTTGTCCCTTCTATGGAGACCATCTGAGAGAACACATGGAAATCCTTCAAGTGAGTAGGTTGTCTCCTCACTCTCGTTGACCTTCGACATACTGGAGTTTCTGGTGTCACCTCTCTCTCTTCACCAGCGTTGCTTTGGTTCATTTCCATTGCAGCTTCTTCAGTGTCACTCATCAGACTTTCCATGGTATCAGCTCCTGACAATGTCTGTGGAATCTTTGGACCCTGTAAGATGAGTAAACTCACGATGAACAGAACTCTGGTCCGCTATCATCATCTTCAGGGTGGACCATATATACAGGAAGATCTTCTCCGACCTGTCTGACTACAATGTGAACTTTAGGCTCCCACCGGTTTGCCAGCTTCTGCTTCCCACACAGATTGACATTTCGTATCAGCAAGCGATCTCCTTCCATTGATGCCACAATCCCCGCCTTTCTCTGCAGAGTAATATATAAATGGCACCATACGGCTCTTCATGATCATCCACGCCGTCTTCCTCTATTCCCGAGACAAGGAGTGTGTTGATCTTTACGTGATGTCTTCGATGGGCTGCTTCCCAAACTTCAGGTGTTACCGCATCCCAATCAGGAGCCTCCTTTGTCCTGGACATCAGTCTTGCCACTCTCTCGTCACACTTCTGAAAATCTTCATCATCCATGGCCGGACATGGAAAGGCCATCAGCGTCAATGTTTGTTTTCTTTGACCTGTATGTTGATGTTGAAGTCATAGATGAATGCAGACAACTACCTATGCCCTGCAGCATCTAGCTTAGCGGACCTCTTCTGCCCAATGCTGACCCTCATCCCTGATTCTCTAATGGACACGCAATATCAAGTGTGCCTAGTGTGTTCTCAATCAAATGATTCATAGCCTGTACAATAGGCTATAGGCCTAGGCTATATGAAGAGCACGTTCAGAGAAGTACAGGGCAAAGTTGTATTTCTAAGAAAATGTACTGCCTTCCTGAGTTTTTGCACTGCTGGGATGGTGTATATAAAACTAGGCTACGCTGCATTACACACTGCAATGGACAGGCTATCCCAATCGTAAGCCCTGGACTGCTGAGCTCTTGTTGATGTAAATCCTTCTGTGCAGCCTAAAGAGGCGAGTCAAATGCTTCTTCCGAATGTATTTATTTATTTGTTTAAAAAAAATGCTATATCTGTTCGCACAGACTGTCCTGCCCAGTTTTAGAAGGAGAGTGTGAAGATGAGGACCCGGAGGTAAGCTTGCTATTGCTATAATAAAAACAATATGTTTCGTTGCCCATAATTAAGCTATTTATCAGAGTTATTAACCTCACAATAAACCATATTCAAGTAATTGACATAACTTACATTACTAGGAAGCGGCAGCTGCAGAGATGGACAGTAGGCTAATTTGAAAAGGCCTAATTCATATCCTACACTATACTTTGCTCTCTACCCAGTCCACTGCTCAGAAGAGATGGCTAACTGGAATGACAGCAAACTAGCTGCATTTCCTGTTTTTCTATTGACATTTCTTTGTATATTCTAATTCCATAAAAATGATGCTTTCATGATTTCGACTGGATGACAAAAGCTGCCAGCCTATCTGTCCTGTCCCGACTCTCGACTTGTTCATTACCATAAGACACATGGAGATTGAAATTCAATATTGAAATCATGTTACAAATAACAGCGTTTTTTTGAAAATCAAATGCCAATCTAAAAGAAATGGGAGATAATGTGTAGATGCTTTTTACAGTGTAGATCTAGTATATAAATTGCTTGACTGAGCTCGTGGATTGAGCCGTCAGATCGAACAGAGTAAATAGCAGTGGAGGCTGCTGAGGGGAGGACGGCTCATAATAGTGACTGGAACAGCGAGAATGGAATGGCATCAAACCATGTGTTAGATGTATTTGATACCATTCCATTTATTCCCCTCTAGCCATTACCACGAGTCCGTCTTCCCCAATTAAGGTGCCACCAATCTCCTGTGGTAAATAGGCATTTCAGCGTCATATATTTAGCCGGTGGTAACTTGTAGAATAGACACAGGCTGGAATGCGGTTTTAACCAATCAGCATCCAGGATTAGACCCCCCCCCGTTGTATAAAACCTTCCATAGTCTGCGTTTTAATATTATATGCCCACGGGGAGCAATTATGGTGCCTGTAAGTGTATTTACACACAGCCTATTAAAACAAGTTGTTGTTTTGTTTGGAATTTGATTAGAATCATTTACTCTCTTTTTAGGCCTTATCAATAATGAATTGAATATTGCTTATTGACTATGTTTGGAATGTCCATGCTCAGCCATAATGCAATTTACAATAGGCCTAGCCCCTATGTGTGAATGCTATGTATATATTTCGACATTGAAGCCATGCAATTACTTACAGCACCAGTCAAAAGTTTGGACTCACCTACTCATTCAAGGGGTTTTCTTTATTTTTACTATTTTCTACATTGTAGAATAATAGTGAAGACATCAAAACTATGCAATAACACATATGGAATCATGTAGTAACCAAAAAAGTGTTAAACAAATCAAAATATATTTTAGTTTAGAGATTCTTCAAAGTAGCCACCCTTTGCCTTGATGACAGCTTTGCACACTCTTGGCATTATCTCAACCAGCTTCATGATGTAGTCACCGGGAATGCATGTAAATTAAAAGGTGGAATTGATTTTCTTCTTAATGTGTTTCAGCCAATCAGTTGTGGCAAGGTAGGGTTGGTATACAGAATCCCAATTTAGTAAAAGATCAAGTCCAAATTATGGCAAGAACAGCTCAAATAAGCAAAGAGAAACAACAGTCCATCATTACTTTAAGACATGAAGGTCAGTCAATTCTGAAAATGTCAAGAGCTTTGAACGTTTGTTCAAGTGCAGTCGCAAAAACCATAAAGCGCTATGATGAAACTGGCTCTCATGAGGACCGCCACAGGAAAGAAAGACCCAGAGGTACCTCTGCTGCAGAGGATAAGTTCATTAGAGTTACCAGCCTCAGATTGCCCAAATAAATGCAGACACATCTCAACAAATCAAATTAAATCATATCAAATCTTATTGGTCACATACACATGGTTAGCAGATGTTGATGCTAGTGTAGCGAAATGCTTGTGCTTCTAGTTCCGACCATGCAGTAATATCTAACAAGTAATTTAACAATTTCACAACAACTACCTTATACACACAAGTGTAAAGGAATGAATAAGAATATGTACATATAAATATATGGATGAGCGATGGCCGAACAGCATAGGCAAGATGCAGTAGATGGTATAGAGTACAGTATATACATATGAGATGAGTAATGTAGGGTATGTAAACATTATATGAAGTGGCATTGTTTAAAGTGACTAGTGATACATTTATTACATCAATTTTTTATTATTGAAGTGGCTGGAGTTGAGTCAGTGTGTTGGCAGCAGCCACTCAATGTTAGTGGTGGCTGTTTAACAGTCTGATGGCCTTGAGACAGAGAGTTGAGTCAGTATGTTGGCAGCAGACACTCAATGTTACTGATGGCTGTTTAACAATCTGATGGCCTTGAGACAGAGAGTTGAGTCAGTATGTTGGCAGCAGCCACTCAATGTTACTGATGGCTGTTTAACAGTCTGATGGCCTTGAGACAGAGAGTTGAGTCAGTATGTTGGCAGCAGACACTCAATGTTACTGATGGCTGTTTAACAATCTGATGGCCTTGAGACAGAGAGTTGAGTCAGTATGTTGGCAGCAGACACTCAATGTTACTGATGGCTGTTTAACAGTCTGATGGCCTTGAGATAGAAGCTGTTTTTCAGTCTCTCGGTCCCAGCTTTGATGGACCTGTACTGACCTCGCCTTCTGGATGATAGCGGGGTGAACAGGCAGTGGCTCGGGTGGTTGTTGTCCGTGATTATCTTTTTGGCCTTCCTGTGACATCGGGTGGTGTAGGTATCCTGGAGGGCAGGTAGTTTGCCCCCGGTGATGCGTTGTCCAGACCTCACTACCCTCTGGAGAGCCTTGCGGTTGTGGGTGGAGCAGTTGCCGTACCAGGCGGTTATACAGCCCGACAGAATGCTTTCGGTTCTGCATCTGTAAAAGTTTGTGGGTGTTTTTGGTGACAAGACAAATTTCTTCAGCCTCCTGAGGTTGAAGAGGCGCTGTTGTGCCTTCTTCACCACGCTGTCTGTGTGGGTGGACCAATTCAGTTTGTCCGTGATGTGTATGTTGGAGGTGATATGATCATTGACTAGTCTCTCAAAGCACTTCATGATGACGGAAGTGAGTGCTCAGTTACCTTAGCTTTCTTTGGAACAGGAACAATGGTGGCCCTCTTGAAGCATGAGGGAACAGCAGACTGGGATAGGGATTGATTGAATATGTCCATAAACACACCAGCCAGCTGGCCTGCGCATGCTCTGAGGACGCGGCTAGGGATGTCATCTGGGCCGGCAGCCTTGCAAGGGTTAATACATTTAAATGTTTTACATTTAGGAGATTCCGCAGGTTTTGGTTGTGGGCCGTGTCGGTGGCACTGTATTGTCCTCAAAGCGAGTGAAGAAGTTGTTTAGTCTGTCTGGGAGCAAGACATCCTGGTCCGCGACGGGGCTGGTTTTCTTTTTGTAGTCGGTGATTGACTGTAGACCCTGCCACATACCTCTTGTGTCTGAGCCATTGAATTGCAACTCTACTTTGTCTCTATACTGACGCTTAGCTTGTTTGATTGCCTTGCGAATGGAATAGCTACACTGTTTGTATTCGGTCATGGTTACGGTCGCCTTGCCCTGATTAAAAATGATCTTTCAGTTTTGCACGAATGCTGCCATCAATCCACACTTTCTGGTTGGGGAAGGTTTTAATAGTCACTGATACACTTGCTAATAAATTTGCTCACCGAATCAGCGTATACATCAACATCAACAGTTCAGAGGAGACTGCATGAATCAGGCCTTTGTGGTCGAATTGCTGCAAAGAAACCACTACTAAAGGACACCAATAATAAGAAGAAACTTGCTTTGGCCAACAAACACGAGCAATGGACATTAGACCTGTTGTGAGATTAGTCCAAAGGTGAGGTTTTTGGGTCCAACCACCGTGTCTTTGTGAGACGCAGAGTAGGTGAATGGATGATCATACAAGATTCTCTGGTCTGATGAAACCAAGATTGAACTCTGGTCTGAATGCCAAGCGTCACGTCCGGAGGAAACCTGGCACCATCCCTATGGTGAAGCATGGTGGTGGCAGCATCTTGCTGTGGGGATGTTTTTCAGCGGTAGGGACGGAGACTAGTCAGGGACGAGGAGAAGATGAACGGAGCAAAGTACAGAAACATCCTTAATGAAAACCTGGGGTCACTTTCACCCTCCAATAGTAGAACGACCCTAAGCACACAGCCAAGACAACGCAGGAGTGGCTTTGGGACAAGTCTCTGAATGTCCTTGAGTGGCCCAGCCAGATCGCGGACTTGAACCCGATCTAACATCTCTTGACAGACCTGAAAATAGCTGTGCAGCGATGCTCCCCATCCAATCTAAAAGAGTCTAGGAGTACTGTATCTGCAGAGAAGAATGGGAGAAACTCCCCAAATATAGGGGTGCCAAGCTTGTAGCATCATAGTATTATACATACCCAAAAATACTTGAGGCTCTAATTTCTGCCCAAGGTGCCTCAACAAAGTACTGAGTAAAGGGTCTGAATACTTATGTAAATGTGATATTTCGTGTTTTTTTTTAAATGTTCTTACATTTGGTAAAATTTCGAAAAACCTGTTTTTGCTTTGTCATTATAGGGTATTGTGTGTAGATGGATGAGAAAGAAAAACGATTTAATCCATTTTAGAATTAGGCTGTAATGTAACAAAACGTGGAAAAAGTCAAGGTGTCTGAATACTTTCTGAATTCTTATTTATAAAGTTACATATAACTAACTTTAGGTTATAGTTTCATGTACCAAACCACTGTATCAGTGGCGATTTTAGCATGTAAATCTTAGTGGGGCAAACAACAATTGCACTATAACGGTGCCAAACGGTGCACACAAACTGTTAGGGCCTACATTTATAGTTTCATATACCAAACCACTGTATCAGTGGCGATTTTAGCATGTAAATCTTAGTGGGGCAAACACAACAATTGCACTATAACGGTGCCAAACGGTGCACACAAACTGTATTACCTGTCCCAACAGCGGAGCGTAGCTTTCATCACCATGGAGTGAATCCTTACCACCGCTACACCTGGCTATCAGTAGAGCCTCGTCTGGCAGCGAAACAGTTCATTCAGCCCCATTTACTGACTTTTTAAAACCTTAGCTGATACGGCTGACTTTCTTAAACAAATGTGGTTTCTACTCACCCCATGTGGATTTGTGTAAGTCGATAAGAACCCCACTGTGCTTCAATAATAAAGAACGCCAACATGAGTTTTGACTTTTGAACCATACACAAACATGATTACATTTTATGTTCAGAAAATTCATAATATTTGTTCTCATATCATTATCTATAAGCAAGTGCAAGCAAACAAGCTGCAACGAGGTAGGCCTATTCGTTCAGCACTTTCAAAATGGATACAGACAGAAATTCAGATCGACTCTTTTTTAAATTTTCTCTGAAGGGGCATTTAAAAATGTGGAGCAAATGTTGTAAACCGTGATTGACCACACACTCCAGTACAGTAGGTGGCGGCATGCACATTTAACGTTTGTTTGAGGACTGCCATTACTTAATATTAGAAGAAGTCGTGTCTCTCTCTCCCCCAACGGTATTGCAGACTACAGTGGCTTGAAATTACACTTTGCTTGGTTTTGTCACGGTCCAGCCATGAGTAAATATACTACAAATGTCAACGTTTGCGTGCTAATTTATCAGCTATAGAGTGAAAACTTTGTGCAAGATAAAGTTTTCTAGAAATCTATTTAGATTGCTGTCAAATGTCAAACTAGCGTTCTACACGGAGTTATCTCGCACCCAGAATGAATCGGAACAAGAACCAGGTACGAAGGAGACGAAATTAATGGGGAAGCACGCGGACTGCAACGTTAATGGTTTTAACTTCTGCAACAGTCATAACTGTCATTCGGAAAAAAATACTTCCCGGTAGCTACAACATTCAGAACGGACAACGTCCAGGTAAATTACTTTATGTTGTCAATCATTTAGCAGACCAGTTTAGCCATCTTGCTGTTTTCCGTGTTATAGCCGATACGCTAAAAATGCCCGGGGAAGTTGTGTAATTCATAATTCGAAACCAGAGACGAACTTCAAAATAGATCAAATTGTTAGATGCAGATTACTAAATATATGTGCACGCTCCTGCCTCTCTCCCTCGCTCTGTCTCTGCCTGCAAGTCTTCTGCGTGTAGAATATGCTGGCACAGTTGTCTTCGGGACAGTCTTTTATTTGTTTTATTTGTATTTAACCAAGATTGTTAAGAAGTTCTTATTTACAATGACGGTTTTCAGGGGAACAGTGGGTTAACTGCTTTGTTCAGGGACATAACGACCCCTCGGTTACTAGTCCAACGCTCTAACCACTAGGCTACCTGCCGCACCGTTTTACTGGCAGGTTAAATCTGTATCGATTACGTTTTTCAGATGGAATTGAATGTTCCCCCTGCTACGGAATGTTTGTTTGTCTGTTATGGTAGGCTACACTACGTTTTAATTTTTAATTTCTGACTCGAAACCTCCGGTGACATGAACGGACATCTTACTTGTCTGTAAAGGATTTCCGTTTCTGAAACGGGACTAAAATCCATCACAAGGCTATCAGAACTGTAAATCAAATAATGTCGAGCTGCTGCGGGCAGCCTTGTCTGCTGCCTGCGCGCAGACCATTCTCTCCTAAAACATTACTTTAAAGTTAGTTAAATACCGTGATTTCCCAAGACATTTAGTAGAAATAAAACATCTAGCTACAGCAAATGATATTCATTAAAAAAAAAATCAACAAAAATTTCCCCCAAAATATTTTCCCCAAAACGTATTTTAAAAAGTGCGGCCCCCTGCAGTACCCCGGGACACCAGTTTTAAAACACCTGCCCTAGTTCATTCAAGAATGAACCTAGTCTGATTTAATCAGGCTGTAATACACAAATAATTGGTATATACAGCCTGAGACGTGTGTGTGCAAAATCATGTTCCTTACATGCCAGAATGTTGAATAAAATTCAATTTAAACTTACTCTACCGGTTCTCTGTGCTCAAAATTTGTCCCAAACATTTTACAGAGCCGATAGGTACAAAGGTAATAGGTACAAAGGTAAAGTTAGTTTCATATTGGATGTGGATTGTTCTCCTCATCCTCCATTGATTCAGAATATAACATTTTCATTGTCATGGCATGCTTGGTTCAATAGATAATGACGTGAAAAAATATCCAATATAAAACGAACCGGCTCTCTTAAAAAGTTGGGTAAACAATCTTTAGTACCATTACATCCCTACTATTCAGTAGCCTATATCCCCTGTATAGCCCCCGTCTCCCCTAATCTGCATAGCATGTGCTCCTAAATTCGCCGCTATACTCACAGAACGGTCAAACAATAATACTGTGTGACCCTGGTTCTTTTGCTGTGTAAACACACCAGAGTTTGGAAAAAACGCTCAAAAATAATTTGGTGTGAAAACCTTTTGAGGGGTCTGAGTTCCTTTGGAATGTTTACACTGCACAAAAATGTAAGCGAACTGCACTTGAGTTCACAAAAATTGAATGTTGGGTAAGCAGCATGCTCACAGTAGCTTTGCGACTTAGACATCCTGCTCATGAATACCACTGTCCGTTGGTAGAACTGTTGTAGAACTCTAGTGTGAATATGCCTCATGCTAGCTGCATGATGTCCCTTTTGACACTGTCAGTTCAGAGGTCAGGAGTGTTTTTAGGAGTTGCAGACCCAGTAGAGTAGATGGAGCAAGCCTTGTGACATTAAGGCAGAGTAGACATTACAGGACAGCCTACAGGATACAGTCTGGCTGCAGTGATAGTGGTTCTCCCCAGCTTCCCCCAAAGCCCTGATAAGCCAGTAACACCATGGACAAACCAGGGTTATGTACGTAGTTCTGTGTGTGTGTGGTTGCGCCAGTGAGGGTGTGTGTGTAATCTAGAGAGTTAGAGGGGTGGCTGAGCAGGGTTTAGGGGATTGTTCGGGAGTGCTCCAGCCCTGCAGTGTTTTTAGAGTTTCACCAAAACAGAGACCGCTGAAAGAATACTGAGCTAGGCTAATTGATATCAGCATGGAATGAGTCTGGGTGTGTCCCAAATGGCACCCTATCAACAAGCTCTGTCTCATTGCAGAATGAAATATTTATCCACTTTTCTACAAACCACAGTCTGTATGCGAGTGGATTTGAGCTGTCGGCAATCTTGCTTATGCACCGCTCCACGTCCTTTCCAACCACTCTGCGCTCACAGGGGGGGGGGCTGACAACCGGGACCTACCATTTGGTTTTGAAGTATTGAAACCAAACCATATGATTGGAATGGAAAGTATTTAATCAACATGAGAAGGTGAATGTAAGAGGTGCTCATTTCAAGTAGGCTACATGTCATATTAAACAGTATATACGGTGCATACAGAAAGTATTCAGACTCCGTGACATTTTCCACATTTGGTTTTGAAGTATTGAAACCAAACCATATGATTGGAATGGAAAGTATTTAATCAACATGAGAAGGTGAATGTAAGAGGTGCTCATTTCAAGTAGGCTACATGTCATATTAAACAGTATATACGGTGCATACAGAAAGTATTCAGACTCCGTGACATTTTCCACATTTTGTTACGTTACAGCCTTATTCTAAAATCTATTCAATTATTTCCCCCCCGCAATCTACACCCAATACCCCATAATGACAAAGCAAAATGTAAAAAACAAAAATACTATTCAGACTAGAGGCCGACCGATTAATCGGAATGGCCAATTTCAAGTTTTCTTAACAATCGGTAATCGGCATTTTTGGACACCAATCATGGCCAGCATTGAGCTGTTTAAGCCTATCAACTCCCGAGATTAGGCTGGTGTAACCGATGTGAAATGGCTAGCTAGTTAACGGGGTGCGCGCTAATAGTGTTTCAATTGGAGACGTCATTCGCTCTGAGACCTTGAAGTAGTTGTTGCCCTTGCTCTGCAAGGGCCGTAGCTTTTGTGGAGCGATGGGTAACGATGCTTCGAGGGTGGCTGTTGTCGAGGTGTTCCTGGTTCAAGTCCAGGTAGGGGCGAGGAGATGGAAGGAAGCTATACTGTTACACTGGAAATACTAAAGTGCCTATAAGAACATCCAATCGTCAAAGGTATATGAAATACAAATGGTATAGAGAGAAATAGTCTTATTTCCTATAATAACTACAACCTAAAACTTCTTAACTGGGAATATTGAAGAACTGGGAATATTGAACCACCAGCTTTCATATGTTCTGAGCAAGGAACTTAAACGTAAGCTTTTTTACATGGCACATATTGCACTTTTACTTTCTTCTCCAACACTTTGTTTTTGCATTATTGCAACTAAATTGAACATGTTTCATTGTTTATTTGAGGCTAAATTGATTTTATTGATGCATTATATTAAGTTAAAGTACGTGTTCATCCAGTATTGTTGTAATTGTCATTATTATAAATAAATAAATTGTCCGATTAATCGGTATTGGCTTTTTTATTTTGGTTCTCCAATAATCGTTATCGGCGTTGAAAAAAATCATAATCGGTTGAACTCTAATTCAGACCCTTTACATTGGGACTTGAAATTGAGCTCAGGTGAATCCTTAACATTTATCATCCTTGAAATGTTTCTACAATTTCATTGGAGTCCACCTGTGGTAAATTCAATTGATTGGACATTATTTGGGAAGGTGCACACATCTGTCTATATAAGGTCTCACAGTGCATGTCAGAGAAAAAACCAAGCCATGTGGTTGAAGGAATTGTCCCTAGCGCTCCGAGACAGGATTGTGTCGAGGCACAGATCTGGGGAAGGGTACTAAAAGAATTCTGCAGCATTGAAGGTCCCAAGAACACAGTGGCCTCCATCATTCTTAAATGTAAGAAACTTTGAACCACCAAGACTCTAACTAGAGCTGGACACCCGGCCAAACTGAGCAATTCGGGGGAGACGGGCCTTGGTCAGGAAGTTGACAAAGAACCCGATGGTCACTCTGAAAGAGCTCCAGAGTTCGTCTGCAATGCTTTTCCAACAGTCTTGAAGGATTTTCTACATGCTGAGCACTTGTTGGCTGCTTTTCCTTTCTCTCTGCGGTCCAACTCATCCCAAACTATCTCAATTGGGTTGAGGTCAGGTGATTGTGGAGGCCAGGTCATCTGATGCAGCACTCCATCACTTCTTACACACTCTGGAGGTGTTTTGGGTCATTGTCCTCTTGAAAAACAATTGATAGTCTGTCGTGGAAATTAAGTCCTGAGAAAGACTTGGTCAGTTCTTTAAACAATCATCTCTATTTAATATCGATTAATTATTGCAGTAATGAGACCGTCAGCCCAACATTCTTGTTCTGACTGTTAGGCTGAGAGCCTTTACAGGCGATGCACAGTTTTTATATTGCTCATACCAAGATTGCTTAGTCAGTCATTTCTAACCTTCCCATAAGCCACCTTGGTTTTCTACGTAGGATGGTGTTTGACTTAGTTCCCCAGATGCCAGGAATATGAGACAATGAAGCATTGTTCAACTCCTCTGTAACCCAGTTACAATCACCCTACATTCTGTCACTGGAATGCCATCTGTAGGTTTTATCACCAGGTCAATCAATTGCCAGTTCCAGCTATCTCTAGTAAAACCCATGTCCACGGCAACCAGACTAGCTGCAGGAAGCTAGAGTGGACACCATAAAACTCAGCATTAGCAGGACCGAAATATCTTACTCTTTGTTAAGTAAATAATTGTTACATATCCAACACATAAGGTGAATACATAATTTTCCCCTCAAGTCCCACTATGCCTTGAATTCTAAATGAATCAGTGTCACCAGCAAAACACCACCACCTCCATGCTTCACGGTGGGAACCACACACCTCGTTCTCCATGCTTCACGGTGGGAACCACACACCACCACCTCCATGCTTCACGGTGGGAACCACACACCACCACCTCCATGCTTCACGGTGGGAACCACACCACCACCACCATGCTTCACGGTGGGAACCACACACCTCCTCCTCCATGCTTCACGGTGGGAACCACACACCTCCTCCTCCATGCTTCACGGTGGGAACCACACACCTCCTCCTCCATGCTTCACGGTGGGAACCACACACCTCCTCCTCCATGCTTCACGGTGGGAACCACACATGCGGGGTAAATCCGTTCACCTACTATGCGTCTCAAAGACACGGAGGTTGGAACCAAAAATCTCACATTTGGACTCATCAGCCCAAAGGTCAGATTTCCACCGATCTAATGTCCATTGCTTGTGTTTCTTGGCCCAAGCAAGTCTCTAATTTATTATTGATGTCCTTTAGTAGTGGTTTCTTTGCAGCAAACCGACCATGAATGCCTGATTCACGCAGTCTCCTCTGAACAGTTGATTTTACAATGTCTGTTACTTGAACTCTGAAGAATTTATTTGGGCTGCAATTTCTAAGGTTGGTAATTCTAATGAACTTATCCTCTGCAGCAGAGGTAACTCTGGGTCTTCTTTTTCTGTAGTGGTCCTTGTGAGAGCCAGTTTCATCATAATGCTTGATGATTTTTGCGATTGCACTGGAAGAAACTTTCAAAGTTCTTAATTTTCCATATTGATTGACCTTCATGTCTTACAGCAATGATAGACTGTCATTTCTCTTTGCTTATTTGAGTTGTTCTTGCCATAATATGGACTTGGTCTTTTACCAAATAGGGCTATCTTCTGTATACCACCCCTACCTTCTCACAACACAACTGATTGATTGGGTAAAATGCATTAAGAAGGAAGGAAACTCCACAAATGAACTTTTAACAAGGGACGCCTGTTAATTGAAATGCATTCCAGATGACAACCTCATGAAGCTGGTTGAGAGTACCAAGAGGGTGCAAAGCTGTCAAGGCAAAAGTTGGCTGGCTACTTTGAAGAATCTAAAATATATTTGTACTTTTTTTAGTTTACTACATGATTCTGTGTTATTTCATTGTTTTGATGTCTTCATTATTATTATATATCTATTATTTATATATATAGAAAATAGTAAAAATAAATAAAAACCCCTGAAAGTGTTGGTGTGTCCTAGCCATTGACTGGTACTGTATGTAAATGTGATATTTCATTTAAAAACAATTGTAAACCTGTTTTTGCTTCATCATTATGGGGTATTGAGTGTAGATTGAGGGGCAATAGGCAATATTATTTCAAGTCTGTAGTGTACAAAGAAATACATTGTGAAGCGTTTGCGGGGGTGACGGACTAGGTTGGTAAGGAGTCGGGACATTAGGCGCTCAGCATTTGTTTGTTTTTTTGTTGAATTTTCTACCCCCCTTTTTTCTCGCCAATTTCATGGTATTCAATTGTTAGTAGTTACTATCTTGTCTCTTTGCTACAACTCCCGTACGGGCTCGGGAGAGACCAAGGTTGAAAGTCATGCCTCCTCCGATACACAACCCAACCAAGCTGCACAGCGCGCGTCCAACCTGGAAGCCAGCCGCACCAATGTGTCGGAGGAAACACCCTTGGTTAGCGCGCACTGCGCCCGGCCCGCCACAGGAGTCGCTGGTGAGCGATGAAACAAGGATATCCCCACCGGCCAAACCCTCCCTAACCCAGACGACGCTAGGCCAATTGTGCGTCGCCCCAGGGACCTCCCAGTCGCGCCCAACCGCAACAGAGCCTGGGTGCGAACCCAGAGACCACTGCGCCACCTGGGAGGCCCTGGCGCTCAGCATTTAAACAACATTTTGTTGTATTGAATCATTGTAGTCTATAAATTGCACATATAGCCTGTGACTTACTTAAAAACATGTTTTTAATTATTAGGGTCCGTCTACAGTGTCTTTCAATTAAATTTTAGAAACACGAGTTTGGCCAGAGACTGCTCATTGTCTGCAGAGCAGGCCAGCAGTGGATAATATCCTCTCTCCAGAGAGAGGAGAGCCACAGATTATTATTATTTTTCTGTTAATATTATTGTTTTTGTGTTTAACTGTCTTGCCTAGTTAAATAAAGGTTAAGAAAAAATTCTTATTTACATTGACGGCCTGCCAAAAGGCCTCCTGCGGGGACGGGCTGAGATTAAAAATCAAATAAAAATATTGAACTAAACACGCAGCACTACATAGAGACCTAAGACGACAACGTATTAAGTCGGCAACACATGACGACAACACAACATAACATGGTGGCACCACAACATGGTAGAAACATTAATATGGCACAGACAACAGCACAAAGGGAAGGAAGGTAGAGACAATACGTCACGCAATACAGCCACAACTGCCAATAAGAGTGTCCATTATAATCTCTCTTGGACCAATCAAGTCACCTTGATTTTGCAGTATTTCTTTATGTAAATATTTAGCGAACTCCATGGCAGTAGCTATAAAGCAAGGGGCTAAAGCAGCACACAAGTAGACTACAAATTCATGCTGGGCCGGGTACTCCCTGAGCTCGTGAAGTGAGCGCTATTGGAGTGGGCGAGAAGGCCAAAGCTCCAGCCTTTGCGAATCTCGCTCCCCACTCCAGTCAAATTGGGCACGCTCCTCTCCAGCTCCGTTCACATACTCTGCTCCAAACGTCAAATTTCAAAGTGTTTTTGATACGCTGGGTTGCTCCTGCTTCTCTGTATTGTTCCATTTCTCTAAATTTCAGCGTTTAGTTCAAGCCCTTATTCCGAATTGTTAAAGGTGCTAGACAGGGGATGCTTTTTTTTATTTTTGTGATTTCAATAAATATCCATAATTTACAGTGGGGTAAAAAATTATTTAGTCAGCCACCAATTGTGCAAGTTCTCCCACTTGAAAAGATGAGAGAGGCCTGTAATTTTCATCATAGGTACATTTTTAATGAATTTATTTGCAAATTATGGTGGAAAATAAGTATTTGGTCAATAACAAAAGTTTATCTCAATACTTTGTTATATACCCTTTGTTGGCAATGACAGAGGTCAAACGTTTTCTGTAAGTCTTCACAAGGTTTTCACACACTGTTGCTGGTATTTTGGCCCATTCCTCCATGCAGATCTCCTCTAGAGCAGTGACGTTTTGGGGCTGTTGCTGGGCAACACGGATCTCCCTCCAAAGATTTTCTATGGGGTTGAGATCTGGAGACTGGCTAGGCCACTCCAGGACCTTGAAATGCTTCTTACGAAGCCACTCCTTCGTTGCCCGGGCAGTGTGTTTGGGATCATTGTCATGCTGAAAAACCCAGCCACGTTTCATTTTCAATGCCCTTGCTGATGGAAGGAGTTTTTCACTCAATCTCACGATACATGGCCCCATTCATTCTTTCCTTTACACGGATCAGTCGTCCTGGTCCCTTTGCAGAAAAACAGCCCCAAAGCATGATGTTTCCACCCCCATGCTTCACAGTAGGTATGGTGTTCTTTGGATGCAACTCAGCATTCTTTGTCCTCCAAACACGACAAGTTTTTACCAAAACGTTCTATTTTGGTTTCATCTGACCATATGACATTCTCCCAATCTTCTTCTGGATCATCCAAATGCTCTCTAGCAAACTTCAGACGGGCCTGGACATGTGTCCCCCTGCTTAAGCCAGTACGTCTGGCACTGCAGGATTTGAGTCACTGGCGGCATAGTGTGTTACTGATGGTAGGCTTTGTTACTTTGGTCCCAGCTCTCTGCAGGTCATTCACTAGGTTGCCCCGTGTGGTTCTGGGATTTTTGCTCACCGTTCTTGTGATCATTTTGACCCCATGGGGTTGAGATCTTGCGTGGAGCCCCAGATCGAGGGAGATTATCAGTGGTCTTGTATGTCTTCCATTTCCTAATAATTGCTCCCACAGTTGATTTCTTCAAACCAAGCTGCTTACCTATTGCAGATTCAGTCTTCCCAGCCTGGTGCAGGTCTACAATTTTGTTTCTGGTGTCCTTTGACAGCTCTTTGGTCTTAGCCATAGTGGAGTTTGGAGTGTGACTGTTTAAGGTTGTGGACAGGTGTCTTTTATACTGATAACAAGTTCAAACAGGTGCCATTAATACAGGTAACAAGTGGAGGACAGAGGAGCCTCTTAAAGAAGTTACAGGTCTGTGAGAGCCAGAAATCTTGCTTGTTTGTAGGTGACCAAATACTTATTTTCCACCATAATTTGCAAATAAATTCATAAAAAATCCTACAATGTGATTTTCTGGATTTTATTTTCTCATTTTGTCTGTCATAGTTGAAGTGTACCTATGATGAAAATTACAGGCCTCATCTTTTTAAGTGGGAGAACTTGCACAATTGGTGGCTGACTAAATACTTCTTTGCCCCACTGTATCTGCAGTAATAATGAAATGCTAGTGTTTCACAGGGAGATATGAATGCAGCCTAGTGCAAAACTAATCATCCCATTTCCCTTTAACATGATTAAACATGATTTTTTTTTTTTTTATTGAAAATATTTTGCAGAGATTTAATCGTATACACACTATTCATTGCTTGTTTTCTCACAAACTTAAATTGAGCGAACAGTGTAGAATTTTTGCAACCAGGAAATAACAGAGCAATTTCCACAATATATCAGTCAGAATAAATAGCTTTGACTACGGATACCACTCCGGCGGGAGAAATGAATAGGCGAGTCACAGCCAGTCACAACACTGGTGGGCAAGCAATACTGTGAAACACTATCATTCCACTATTAATACAGATATATTATGGACACCATTCCTGTCCACAACACCCTAGCAAACCCAAGCGTTCTTGATGGTAATAACGCTCACTTTTGCACCTAGTGGCCGGTTTTGAAGGCATTTCCCGAGGTCCTCAGTACATGGATAAACTTCCAATTTCAAAGTCGATCTCCCTGACCCTATTCCCCTTAGTGCTCTGGTCAAAAAGTAGTGCACAATAAACGGAATGGGGTGTCATTTGGGATGCACCTGTGACTTTAACTTTTCCCACCTGTTGGAGTTCAAACAGCTGTAGAAATGAATTTAGCCCATGACAAATGTTCATGTGTGAGGCCAAGCAACCACATGTGATGTAGAGTTAGTAGCCTACATCAGTTGACCACAGCTACTTTTGCTTCTCTTGTCTTTTCAGCTCTGCCTGGGCTACTACCTACGTGATAGGAGCTGTGTATGCTGAATTCTAATAGAGGAAGTGTTTCACATCTAGCAATCTGTGTAAATAGTCACAGTTAGGCCGAAGCTATACGTTACGTGTCGACCTACTTTTATGTTCACTTCCTTTTTCCTGGTATCGGTCTGCAGGGACTCCCCAAATGACACATTGAAGAACTGAAGCACAATAGCAGTCCATTGTGTGACGCAATGATAGCTTGTTTTAACTGCTGGTTAATATGAACCTTGTTTAGCCTACGTTTTGGTTTGCACTTACTTTCCATCATTATTACTGATGACATGTGATGTACTAGCATAATGGCAGTGCCCGAGTGCTTTTCAGAAGTCAGCTACAAGACTATTCTCACGTCACCAATTCTAGTGCTTCCCATAGGATTTTTGTTCAGCAGCGGTGGCAAAGTTAGCTTGGGGTAGTGCGCGTGGCCAATGGCGCCATATTTTTCAGCCAACACTTTTAGAGGCCTTCCATTTGGCCGCAGAGATAATGTTGCTGTGAAATCCATAGATTACGGGGTAAGACTTCCTCAGGCGGAGATGTCAATAAGGAAAACATTACGAGAGAGATCTAAATAGCTGACCAAGGTCAGGGAATGTTTTAGCTACTAAAAATGGAGCCTAATTATGGTGCACTTGTTTTATATTCTTTATTGATTTCATACATTATTTGATCAGATTTGCTCATTATCATCTTGATGCCAGTACTGTAGAATGCAAACAATTATCTGCCGGTAGGTAGGTAGATACTGCTTTGCAGAGTCCGTGACATCTACAGCCACCGTCCTCAGGTTCAGCCCTGATTCATAGGGAAGCTGTAGGGCTGGCACAGTAATTGTATAACCGCCTATTATGTGTGAAGTCCGTCATGAAAATAAAATGACCGTCGACAAACTTCACCCAAAAAGCAGCAAAGTAAAAGTCTAGTTGACATATAACAGCTGATGGTCATTTGACTGACATAAGTCACCCAGAAATCCATTACAGTCACAGCCCCAGGAAGCAGTTGTCGGCCCAAAGCTGAGGGTTGGAAAATTACTACGGGATTTCCATGTAGGATGAGTAACAGAATCAGTGGGACAGTCTAATCATGTCAAACGGTAGGCTTGTATCTTTTCTCTGATACAGTTGGTGGATCATTAACTCTGCCTCATCGCCGCACTCACGTGGATTGCTATTTTATCATTGTTTAACAATAAATCTTACCATAAACTGTTATTACGGTTATAGTAAATTATGGTTCTCATAATTGTTGAGGTGATCAGTGTCTGAAATTATGTTTTTGTAACTTTGTTTCATCATGTGAAATATCTCAATGGTCACTGCAGCCGTAAAAAGATTTGCAACATTTTACTCGTCTGTTACCTCCTTGTTCACAACATATACTCTATTGTCACAGGTCTACTCGTTATGACATGGGAATAAAGCGGAGTATACAGTAGGTAATGCATTGTAGTTATATACCGTAATAACACATTACCCTTTTCATACGTAAAACACCATTTATAGTAACGTTGTGCTACCGACAACCTTAAGCGATGAAAAGTCATACAGAGCATTCGGAAAGTATTCAGACCCCTTGACTTTTTCCACATGTTTTACGTTACAGCCTTATTCTAAAATTGATTCAATTGCTTTTTTCCCCTCATCAATTTAAACACAATACCCCATAATGACAATGCAAAAACAGGTTTTTGATATTTTAGTAAAGGTAGAAAAAAATGAAATCACATTTCCATAAGTATTCAGATCCTTTACTCAGTACTTTTGAAGCACTTTTGGCAGCTATTACAGGCTCAAGTCTTCTTGGGTATGATGCTGCAAGCTTGGCTCACTTGTATTTTGGGGAGTGTCTCCCATTCTTTCCTGCAGACCCTCTCAAGCTCTGTCAGGTTGGATGGGGAGCATTGCTGCACAGCTATTTTCAGGTCTCTCCAGAGTTGTTCAATCGTGTTCAAGTCCAGGCTTTGGCTGGGCCACTCAAGGACATTAAGAGACTTATCCTGAAGCCACTCCTGCGTTGTCTTAGCTGTGTGCTTAGGGTCATTGTCCTGTTGGAGGGGATGGTGCCAGGATTCCTCCAGATGTGACGCTTGGCATTCAGGCCAAAGATTTAAAACTTGGTTTCATCGGACCAGTGAATCTTCTTTCTCAGTCTTTAGGTAACTTTTGGCAAACACCAAGCGGGCTGTCATGTGCCTTTTTACTGAGGAGTGGCTTCCATCTGGTCCCTCTACCATAAAGGCCTGATTGGTGGAGTGCTGCAGAGATGGTTGTCCTTCTGGAAGGTTCTCCCATCTCCACAGAGGAACTCTGTCAGAGTGACCATTAGGTTCTTGGTCAACTCCCTGACTAAGGTCCTTCTCCCGATTTACTCAGTTTCCTTCAACCTCATGGCTTGGTTTTTGCTCTGACATGCACTGTTAACTGTAAGACCTTTTATAT
Source organism: Oncorhynchus kisutch (assembly GCF_002021735.2). Lineage (NCBI taxonomy): Eukaryota > Metazoa > Chordata > Actinopteri > Salmoniformes > Salmonidae > Oncorhynchus > Oncorhynchus kisutch. The sequence continues at coordinate 5,164,235 of NC_034196.2, forward strand.
AGACAGGTGTGTGCCTTTCCAAATCATATCCATATATTTTGATATTTTAGTAAAGGTAGAAAAATTGACAAAAGGTGGACTTCAATCAAGTTGTAGGAACATCTCAAGGAGGATCCATGGAAACAGGATGCACCTGAGCATCAATTTCGAGTCTCATAGCAAAGGTTCTAAATACTTCTTCTTCAAAAAATATATAGAATAAATTACTAAACCTGTCTTCGTATTGTCATTATAGGGTCTTGTGTGTAGATTGAGGCAAAATGATTTTATCCATTTTAGAAAAAGGCTAACATAACAAAATGTGAAAAAAGGTAAGGGGTCTGAATACTTTATTCTATAGAATTCTCAAACGCTCCAGGAAACCGAAACAGGGAAATTAATTTCAAATGTGAAAACGCCCTTAATTAAATATGGTACATAAACACACTGTACGTGGTTAACCCATTTCCTTTCCCCCAATGGAATGCATCTGCCAGCGTCTAGTCTCTTGTAGACACAACGGGATGCGGGAGGTAACGAGCAGCATTATTTCCTGAGCTCACGATTTCGCCTGTGTTTGCATCTCTCTAATTTTGTGAGGGGACATTTGGCACATTGAAATCACTTGGCATGTATGTGTTGCCACCCTAGGGTCACGCCTACTCATTAAGTCAATTTTGAACTTTTATTATTCAAAAACATAAGTGTCTTACTGTAATTAATTAATTAATTAATTATTTTTTAAATAATGTTATATATTTTGGACATATGGCCCAGCTCTACCTGACAGGCATTCACACTTGGAAGTGTATGGTAAGCTTGGTTAGTTATTCTATTCTCAGAAACAGCTATTTATTTTAACTTTCTTTATCTAGGCAAGTCAGTTAAGATCAAATTCTTATTGTCAATGACGGCCTAGGAACAGTGGGTTAACTGCCTTGTTCAGGGGCAGAACGACAGATTTTTACCTTGTCAGCTCGGGGATTCGATCTTGCAAGCTTTCGGGTTACTAGTCCAACGCTCTAACCACTAGGCTACCTGCCGCCCCCCTGCTATAGCATAACTGTAAACTAAGCAGAGCAGATAAAGTCAACTGTGCTAACTGACTCCCCTCTGCCCCCCCTCAATCTTCCCCTTTCTTTCTTACTTTCTTTTGCTCTTTCCCCCCTATTTCTCTCTGCTCTTTCTGTCTTCTCCCCTCATCTCTAATTTTCCTCACGCTCTTCTTTCTATCTCCTACACTCTGTCTCCTCTCTCCTTCTCTTCTCTTTCTCCTCCTCCTCCAATCTCTCCCTTCAGGTGGATGTATCTGCTGAGCCACACATGGACATGGAGTGTCCAGTATGTCCCTCGTCCAATCAGAATGGCTGTGTCCTAGACCCACTTCATGTCTCCGAGCCCAAACAGGTAGTAGCCCCTCCCTGTCTGACGGTACACCTGTACCACCTGGGCAGGGGCGGGACCAATAGCCCAGACCTCACCTATCCTTCAGGGAACTATGTGGCTGAGGAGCTGTGCATCGATGCGGCCATGGCATGCGGTGAGTGAGACAGTGCATAGAAAAAAGCGAATGTCGGCTCAATGTTTTTCTGTTCCCAAGGATGATTATTTGATAAAGCTTACAGGGATACTTTGGGATTTTCCCCAAGGCTTTCCTTTTATCTACTTCCTCAGAGTCTGATGAACTCGTGGATACCATTTGTATGTCTCTGTGTCCAGTATGGAGGAAGCTGGGAGTTAGTGTTCCGAACTAGAGATACCAATATCATAGACTGCCATCAGAACCTACATGGGCTCCAAACACGGGTCTAGTGTCTGACCCACAGACAGTCAGTCGCCTGCCCTACAGGGCCTATAGTACCTGATGTCCGCTTTTATTACCCCTAAAACAAGCTCTTGATCTACTTCCCCAGAGGGAGATGTACTCGTCTCTGTGTCCAGTATGAAGGAAGTTGGAGGTAGTTTTGTGAGCCAATGCTAACTTAGCGTCAGCGCAATGACTGGCAAGGCCGTTAAGATTAAGGGCATCATTACGTGTTCCACAAACAAGGATAGCAGAACACCAGAGTAATATCAGGATATTTGAGAGAAATCCTGTGGCTGCGCATTTCATGGCGGCTCGTCACAACATCAGCTCTCCTGGGACACATTGATATAGAATGTGTTACGACTCCTAGGAGGGGGAGATCTATTATTGACAAGGGAAATGTATTGAATTCACCGTTTGTGTACCGTGTCGCCATAAAGGTCTGAACCAGGAGTTTGACATCAGACCATTTCTTACACGAATGTGTCACGTTCATTTGTCCTCGCTTTCCAGGTCTCCTACTTGGTCATTTTGTACATATATTAGATTCTGTAACTGGAATTATATCTACGACCACCACGCCTAGTGCGCGTAATGGTCATGTCGGCAGGTATTCCACAAGTTTCCAACAAACTTTTTTTTTACGGTTGCCTAGGTTTAAATTTTTTTAAACCTATAATTCTTTCTGACCATATGTATTTCTGTGATTTTAATGATGATTTTTATGCACAAACGTGAATTGAATGGTTTCCAAACCCCGTCATGTGGGTAATGGTCATGCGAGGTGAAATGTGTATATTTTGGGAAGCGAGCACTCAGTTTATTTGTTTGACCTGACGAAGATCCGTTTCGGATTGAATCGTAGTCAATGAAGGGATGAATTGGGAGCTTCGAGTGTGCGGGCCTTATTCTTGATTAGCCCAGCACCTATGTTTTTAAGGATGTACGTATGACCACAAACTTTTCTATGGAAGACTTCCAGTCATTATGCTAACGCTAGTTAGCAATTGCTCTAGTGCCAGTTGGCAACTTCCTTCAAACTACACGCAGAGACATGAAAATGGTATCCACGAGTTCATCTGACTCTGGGGAAGTAGATAACGGTCCTCATTTCCAAAATACCGAAGTGTCCCTTAATGCTTGTTTTAGGGGCAATAAGAGCAAACGAGATGTACTGTAGGCCCTGTAGGGCAAGCCCATACCCCTAACAGTTGATGATTTCATCTTTCAGCGCAGACAGCAGCACAGACAGAACCAGACTTTCTCACTGTGAGGAGGAAGTGTAAAAAAAAAAGATATCTATCCACACACATCTCTCCTCTGCCTTATTTTTCACTAGCACCGAGTCTGACTCCGGTTTACTTTGTCTAACTATAACTACAGTCATTGTTAACGGCAGTTTACCAAGTTCTCATTTGACGATACAGAGCCATTTTACATCATCGGGCGGAACATTTATTCAATGTAGGATGTCATGTTTTTGTATATTGGCCTTTATTTAAACTAACCCCCAGGGTGAACCCAATTCGGACACAAGAACAAAGCGTTGTCTGAAACGTCCGTGTGAATTTTCCCCTGCTGCTGCTGCAAGACAAAGAAGATGTAAACATCACTAAAGGAAGACCGTCTGTCTTAACTTTGTGTGGGAACCCACTTCATTAAACCATGAGGACGATGATAATGTATTCGTTATGTTGGTTAAGGTTAGGTACTTTAAGTATATGACACTAACAGCACTGAGGTTGTGTGTTTTGATTCTGATATTCCACACCTCCATTTAGTATAGGACTCTGTCGAATCCAGTAGTCGACGCGTAGGATTCTGACAATGGGCAAGCTAAGGGTTGATTTGGGATTCAGCTCGTGTGACCCAGCCTAGCCACCATGGGATTAAATCATTATAACCTTAATCTCCTCCTTGGTATGATTTATTCGCTGTATTGTGACAGGGGTCATATCTGTGCCTGAAGAGAGGCTATGTAAACACAGATGAATTAATGAAAGAATTATTCCATTCGGCTATTTGGTTAGGCGAATGCTGACGCAACAGTGTTGTGCTCCAGTCGTGGTGTGCAATGTGCGTGACTGGCGGTGACATGTTGTATACATGAGAGTTGGGAAGTGTGGTCTGTTCGTAAAATATAGAGCAGTATACTTAGACCTAGTGTATCTCTCCTCCTATCACACTTTATTCTTGGCAGTCTTAGAATTACTCTTATTTTAAGCAGTTGTTGTTAAGTGCCACTGGTGTATTTTTAAAGGGGGGCTGGACTTCCTGATTTGGCCTCGTTTTGAAGTTTGCTCATTAACCGTTTAGAACCCGAAGTGGCATCTCTTTAAATTACTATAGCGGCAACGAGCGGCCTTGTTTTTCTAACAATATTATGTGTCAATTTCACAAAAGTGATTTGCTAACAAACCTGTTGTATTCGCGTGGCTGTTGTCATCAATCCTGAAATGCGGAATGCTGTTATTTGACTTTTTAAAATAAAAGAATCACTAAATTACAGAAGATTATTCTGTGATCATTTTCCTGTGGGACAACCGGCAGGATTCCTGCAGGAATGGTTTTGCAGGACCAATCCTGCAGGATTCTTATAATTCCTCCAGGAAGTAGCTCAGAATTTAATTTAGACATCTCCTGCAGGAACGGTCTTGCAGGGATTTTACTGTTCCAAACATAAATCCTACTCATACTACCTGCAGTATGATCACCTTTCTTGTAGGACTAGCCTACAGGAGCTATACTGCACAATTTTAATTATACAGGATTCAAACTCAAATGTGTCCTGCATGACACCTACTTGTAATTCCTGCAGTAGGCCTATATACAGTATAGACTTTTATATAGATGGGGGGAGAAGACAACACTGCATCAAGACTCAGATTGAAGAGGTCAACTTTATTAATACAGCTAATTCAGCATGTGTGTATGAGTGCTTGTCCACCAACCATCCAGTCATGTGACGCAGGAATTCCTAGGAGACAAAAAATAAACTGCATCATGAAAGGAAAGGATATTGAGTTGAAAACAGCAGGTCTGGGACAGGTAACACCGGTGAACAGGTCAGGATTCCATAGCTGCAGGCAGAACAGTTGAAACTGGAGCAGCAGCACGGCCAGGTGGAATGGGGACAGCAAGGAGTCATCATGCCAGGTAGTCCTGAGGCATGGTCCTAGGGCTCAGGTCCTCAGAGAGAGAGAAAGAGAGAATTAGAGAGAGCATACTTAAATTCACACAGGACACCAAATAAGATAGGAGAAGTACTCCAGATATAACAAACTGACCTTAGACCCCCCGACACATAAACTACTGCAGCATAAATACTGGAGGCTGAGACAGGAAGGGTCAGGAGACACTGTGGCCCCATCCGATGATACCCCTGGACAGGGCCAAACAGGGGATTTTATAAGGCAAATAGAAGGTCTATCACAAGTGGCACATGTTTGGGACTAGGATAGTGGGAGAGGTGGTTAAAGGCTGGGGGGTGTTTCTGTATTGACCTCGCTTTGTGCATGGGGCCTTTGTTGTGCTGAAGTTGCCTTCCCCAAACTGTTGCCACAAAGTTGGAAGCAGAGAATTGTCTATGCTGTAGCGGTAAAATGTATCTTCACTGGAACTAAGGGGACTAGGCCGAACCATGAAAAATGGCCCCAAATCATTATTCCTCCTCCACCTAACTTTACAGTTGCCACTATGCATTCGGGCAGGTAGTGCTCTCCTGGTGTCCGCCAAACACAGTCGTCCGCCGGTCTGCCAGATGGTGAAGCAGGATTCATAATTCCAGAGAACTTGTATCCAATGCTCCAGGGTCCAATGGCGGTGACCTTTACACCACTCCAGCCAGTGCTTGGCATAGCGCATGGGGATCTTATGCTTGTGTGAGGCTGACCATTTTTTGCGAGCTTCAACCCTCGGTGCTCCCATTCTGTGAGCTTGTGTGGTCTACCACTTCGCAGCTGTTGCTCTTAGACATTTCCACTTGCTACTAATAACAGCACTTACAGTTGACCGGGGTAGCTCTAGCAGTGCATAAATTTGACCAACTGACTTATTGGAAAGGTGTTATCCTATGACTGTGCCACGTTGAAAGTCTCTGAGCTCTTCAGTAAGGCCATTCTATTGCCAATATTTGTCTGTGGAGATTGCATGGCTGTGTGCATGATTGTATACACCTGTCAGCAATGGGTGTGGCTGAAATAGCAGTATCCATACATTTTTAAGGGGTGTCCACATACTTGTGTGTGTGTGTGTGTGTGTATATATATATATATATATATATATATATATAGTTATATAGTTATATATATATATATATATAGTTAAAATTCCCTGTCTTAGGTCAGTTAGGATCACCACTTTATTTTAAGAATGTGAAATGTCATGTTTCCCCCCAAACATTACGATGGTCATTATAGCCAAACAGTTCTATTTTTGTTTCATCAGACCAGAGGACATTTCTCCAAAAAGTACAATCTTTGTCCCCATGTGCAGTTGCAAACCATAATCTGGCTTTCTTATGGTGGTTTTGGAGCAGTGGCTTCTTCCATGCTGAGCAGCCTTTCAGATTATGTCGAAATAGGACTCGTTTTTACTGTGAATATAGAGCTTTTTGTACCTGTTTCCTCCAGCATCTTCACAAGATCCTTTGCTGTTGTTCTGGGAGTGATTTGCACTTTTCGCACCTAAGTACATTCATCTCTAGGAGACAGAACGTGTCTCCTTCCTGAGCGGTATGACGGCTGTGTGGTCCCATGGTGTTTATACTTGCGTACTATTGTTTGTACAAATGAACGTGGTACCTTCAGGTATTTGAAAATTGCTCCCAAGGATGAATCAGACTTGTGGAGGGCTACAATTATTTTTGAGGTCTTGGCTGATTTCTTTTGATTTTCCCCTGATGTCAAGCAAGACGCACTGAGTTTGAAGGTAGGCCTTGAAATACATCCCATTGACACAAATTATGTCAATTAGCCTATCAAAAGCTTCTAAAGCCATGACATCATGTTCTGGAATGTTCCAAGCTATTTAAAGGCACAGGCAACTTAGTGTATGTAAACTTCTGACCCACTGGAATTGTAATACAGTGAAATAATCTGTCTTTAAACAATTGTTGGAAAAATGACTTGTCATGCACAAAGTAGATGTCCTAACTGACTTGCCAAAACTATAGTTTGTTAACAAGAAATTTGTGGAGTGGTTGAAAAATGAGTTTTAAAGACTCCAACCTAAGTGTATGTAAACTTCCGACTTCAACTGTATATAGTGTACATAAAACACTGAGTATACAAAACAGAAAGTACCCCTGTTGTTCCCATGACAAACTGACCAGGTGAATCCAGGTGAAAACTACAGTATGATCCCTTATTGATGTCACTTGTTAAATCCACTTCAATCACTGTAGATGAAGGGGAGGAGACGGGTTCAAGAAGGTTATTTAAGACGATTGAGACATGGATTGTGTACCATTCAGAAGGTGAATGGGCAAGATATTGAAGTCCCTTTTGAATGATGTGTGGTAGTGTTAGGTTCTGACCAAACAGTGTAAACTCAAACAGACGAGCTCATACAGCTGCACATATATTTATACCCTCCTAATAAGCGGAGTCAAATCCTTGCACATCTAGACAGCCAATAAATCTCTGTTACTAGTCAGGATCTTAATTGGCTCCTCTCACTTGTGTAGTCATGGCCCTTGCCTAATGCTAGAACCTTTGGGCGTGGAAGTATATGTGTGTGAAATAGGACTGTTTCTTCTCACTTTCATGTGACCTCGGGCAGAATCCCTCGCTCCGCCCAAATGAAACCAGACTGTTGTCCTTTTCCTCCCTCCTTCGGAGCCTTCATATTCAATAATAACATGTTTGGCAAAATGTTAACTTTCTGCACTCCCCTTTTCTCACTCAGTAACTTTCCATACACCACGTTCCTATCCGCGCTTCATTTACCCCAACCTTCCTTATGTAAAGTAATCAATAAGTTCTAGTATTGTGACATAAAGTATATTTCAAGCTAGAACCCAACAGTAGGGACAAGGTTGGGAACCGCTCGTGTACAGTGCCTTCAGAAAGTATTCCTAACCCTTGATTTATTCCACATTTTGTTACAGCCTGAATTCAAAATGGATTAACTAGATTTCCTCAAACACAATACCCCACAATGACATAGTGAAAACATGTTTGTAGAAATCTTAGCAAAATTCTTGAAAATCTGAAAGTTTTCAGGCCCATTGACTGTTTCCACGTTTTGTTAAGTTACAGCCTTATTTTAAAATGGATTAAATATTAATTTTCTTTTTTTTACTTAAGTACCTTTTCACTTAAGTATTCAGACCCTTTGCTATGAGACTTGAAATTGGGCTCAATTGTGCATCCTGTTTACATTGAGCATATTTGAGATGTTTCTACAACTTGATTGGATTCCACCTGTGGTAAAATCAATTGATTGGAAAGGCACACACCTGTCAATGTAAGGTCCCACAGTTGACAGTGCATGTCAGAGCAAAAACAAAGCCATGGTTGAAGGAATTGTCTGTAGGGCTCCAAGACAGGATTGTGTTGAAGCACAGAACTGGTGAAGGGTACCAAAACATTTCTGCAGCATTGAAGGTCCCCAAGGAACACAGTGGCCTCCATCATTCTTAAATGGAAGAAGTTTGTAACCACCAAGACTCTTCCTTGCGCTGGCTCCCGGCCAAACTGAGCAATTGGGGGAGAAAGGCCTTGGTCATGGAGGTGAGCCAGGTACCTGATGGTCACTCTGACAGAGCTCTAGAGTTCCTCTGTGGAGATGGGAGAACCTTCCAGAAGGACAACGATCTCTGCAGGCCTTTATGGTAGTGGCCAGACAGAAGCCACTCCTCTGCAAAAGGCACATGACAGCCCGCTTGTAGTTTGGCAAAAGGCACCTAAAGACTCTCAGACCATGAGAAATGACATTCTCTGGTCTGATGAAACCAAGATTGAATTATTTGGACTGAATGCCAAGCATCAGGTCTGGAGGAAACCTGACACCATCCGTACGGTGAAGCATGGTGGTGGCAGCATCATGTTGTGGGGATGTTTTCAGCGGCAGGGGGAAGCAAGTTAGGATCGAGGCAAAGATGAACGGAGCACAGTACAGAGAGATCCTTGATGAAAACCTGCTCCAGAGCGCTCAGGACCTCAGACCGGGTGACGGTTCACCTTTTAACAGGACAACGACCCTAAACACACAGCCAAGACAATGCAGGAGTGACTTTGGTACAGGCCAAGTCTCTGAATGTCCTTGAGTGGCCCAGCCAGAGCCCGGACTTGAGCCCGATCAAACATCTCTGGAGAGACCTGAAAATAGCTGTGCAGCAACGCTCTCCATCCAACCTGACAGAGCTTGAGAGGCTAGCTTGACAGCCATCAAACCCCTGCCTATGACACACGGGAAACTACTCACTGCTCCATATCTGTCTACACTGCAGTATGGAGTAGTTTAACGTCAGAAGGAAAAGGGGGCGTGTGCCTTTATTTATTATTTTACACCATCTACCAATAGGTGCCCTTCTTTGCAAGGCATTGGAAAACCTCCCTGGTCTTTGTGGTTGAACGTGTGTTTGAAATTCACTGCTGAAGGACCTTACAGATTGTATGTGTGCGATACAGAGATAAGGTAGTCATTAAACAATCGTTAAACTCTATTGCACACAGTCCATGCAGCTTATTATGTGATTTATGCACATTTTACTCCTGAAATAAGGCCTCACATAAACAAAGGGGTTGAGTACTTATTGACTCAATACATTTCAGCTTTTCATCTTTAATTAATTTGTGTGTAGGCCAGTGACCAAAAATCGCAATTTAAAATGTACGCTGAAAAAGTCAATGGGTGTGAATTCTTTCTGAAGGCACTGTAGATTATACCTCAGTCCCGGGTGTTCATACACTTACACCGACCTCGGCAGGCTGTCGACTTGTTGCTTTTGTGTTCTCTATTGCTCTATCTCTCTCAAACACACTCAGAATGTCTCACACTGATAAGCACCCTGCAGCTCTCTTTCTCGCTCTATTGCTCTCACTCTCGCGCTCTCTGTCTCTCACTCCCCCTTTTCCTTCTGACGTTTAACACCTCCATGGGGCAGTGAGTAGTCTCCCGTGTGTGCAAGAGACCTCATGATACGATATTATCACTTTGATGCCGATACGATATGTATTGCGATTCGACAGACATTTTATTGCAATTCAATGTTCCAAACATATTGGTCACCATCTTCTCTGCTGCAGAGGGACAAGAGAGACATAACTCATTTTGATAAGTCATGGAAATAAGTGCTGAGAGCAAATTGACACTATTTAGAAATATGGAGAACAAGCTATGAAGGATCATACTGGAATTTTGCTGCAGGTACAGCCAACTAGTGCAAAAATAATAATGCGTTTTCGATGATAATATACACTACCGTTCAAAAGTTTGGGGTCACTTAGAAATGTCCTTGTTTTTGAAAGAAAAGCAAACATTTTTGTCCATTTTAAAATCACATCAAATGGGTCTCCCGGGTGGGGTAGTGGTTAAGCTGTGCCAGCTGTGCCACCAGAGGCTCTGTCGCAACCGGCCGAGATCCAGGAGGCCTAGCGTCGTCCGGGATAGGGAGGGTTTGGCCGGTAGGGATATCCTTGTCTCATCGCGCACCAGCGACATCTGTGGCAGGCCGGCTAACTAAGGTTGCCAGGTGCACGGTGTTTCCTTTGACACATTGGTGCGGCTTGCTTCCGGGTTGGGATGCACGCTGTGTTAAGAAGCTGTGCTGCTTGGTTGGGTTGTGTATCGGAGGACGTATGACCTTCGACCTTCGTCTCTCCCGAACCCGTACGGGAGTTGAGCGATGAGACAAGATAGTAGCTACTAACAATTGGATACCACGAAATTGGGGAGAAAAAGGGGGTAAAATGTAAAAATACAATTTTAATAACATTTTAAAAAACATTGTTAATGTTGTAAATGACTATTGTAGCTGGAAACGGCAGATTATTATTATTTTTAAAATTTTATAAAAATATAAAAAAATGGAATATCAACATAGGCGTACAGAGCCCCATTATCAGCAACCATCATTCCTGTGTTCCAATGGCACGTTGTGTTAGCTAATCCAAGTTTATAATTTTAAAATGCTAATTGATCATTAGAAAACCCCTTTGCAATTATGTTTGCACAGCTAAAAACTGTTGTTCTGGTTAAAGAAGCAATGAAACTGGCCTTTAGACTAGTTGAGTATCTGGAGCATCAGCATTTGTGGGTTCGATTACAGGCTCAAAATGGCTAGAAACAAAGTTCTTCTGAAACTCGGTAGTCTATTCTTGTTCTGAGAAATGTAGGCTATTCCATGTGAGAAATTGACAAGAAACTGAAGATCTTGTACAACGCGGTGTACTACTCCCTTCACAGAACAGAGCCAACTGGCTCTAACCAGAATAGAAAGAGTGGGAGGCCCCGGTGCACAACTGAGCAAGAGGACAAGTACATTAGTGTATAGTTTGAGAAACAGACACCTCACAAGCCCCCAACTGGCAGCTTCATTAAATGGTACCCGCAAAACACCAGTCTCAAAGTCAACTGTGAAGAAGCGACTCCGGGATGCTGGCCTTCTAGGCAGAGTTGCAAAGAAAAAGCCATATATCAGACTGGCCAATAAGAAGAGAAGATTAAGATGGGCAAAAGAACACAGACACTGGACAGAGGAACTCTGCCTAGAAGGCCAGAATCCCGGAATAGTACCAGCACAGCACACCCATTGACTATACATTAGAATTAGCTTATTACCATGACTGAAATTAAGGTTCTTGTTAATAAAGTAGCCAATAATTATAGCTCAATATGCAAGTAATCTTAGACAGCTATTGTGAGTCGGCAAACAATTGAACACATCACTAAAACCCATTCATGCCTCCATGTTGGTAAGGTAATGGTTTTCTAAGTTTTTCCCAATTTTTAGTCATTTCGGTAATAAGGTTGGTGTAAAGGGGGTGTTTGAGAATAAGAACCTCATTCTGAAGGAATTAAATGTATTTGTTAATCTAAGGGCTACTACTCCTAGATGATGCATCAAAGGTGACTAAAACCAAAATTGTGAACTTCAACTAGTATACCATTTTTATGATTTATGGACAAACTACAGCAACATATTTAGTTTAATAAAAAAAATAAAAAATAATCTAAAGTACAATTCTATCAAATTTACCCAATTTTATCCAAACGTATTTCAGTAATGAGAATTTGGTTGAGAAGTTACATAATTCAAATCAGACACTGTACCTTACACTAGGCATTTTAGTCTACCGAATGATAGTTGAGTGTTGCAGATGCATCATGGTTTTATAATTTCAGTCTTACTATTTCAATTTGTTACTACCATGGTTAACTGTTTTCATGACAATCACCCAACTAACCCCCACCACACAATATGCTCTGCTAGGTTTCTCTTCCTGTTGTCACTCGGCACTGTACTCTCACTTCCTGTTTCTGTCATCTACTTTCTCTTCTTCCTTATGTGTGTAACACACTTGTCTTATAGAGTTTGTTGTTGTTGTAGGTTGAGCTGCAGAGAAATAGTGTTGCTGAGGCCTGGCCCAGGACATCTGAACTTCATCCATTCTCTGGCTTGTTGTATTCTGTCTTTACTAGAGGTCGACCGATTTATGATTTTTCAAGGATTATTGGAGGACCAAAAAAAGCCGCTACCGATTAATCGGCCGATTTGATTATTTATGTATTTATTTGTAATAATGACAATTACAAAAATACTGAATGAACACTTTTATTTTAACTTAATATAATACATCAATCAAATCAATTTAGCCTCAAATAAATAATGAAATGTACAATTTGGTTTATATAATGCAAAAACAAAGTGTTGGAGAAGAAAGTAAAAGTGCAATATTTGCCATGTAAAAAAGCTAACATTTCAGTTCCTTGCTCAGAACATGAGAACATATGAAAGCTGGTGGTTCCTTTTAACATGAGTCTTCCATATTCCCAGGTAAGAAGTTTTAGGTTGAGGTTATTATAGGAATTATAGGACTATTTCTCTCTACCATTTGCATTTCATATACCATTGACTATTGGATGTTCTTATAGGCACTTTACTATTGCCAGTGTAACAGTATAGCTTCCATCCCTCTCCCTGCCCCTACCTGGGCTCGAACCAGGAACACATCGACAACAGCCACCCTCGAAGCATCGTTGCCCATCGCTCCACAAAAGCTGCGGCCCTTGCAGAGCAAGGGGAACAACTACTCCAAGTCTCAGAGCGAGTGACGTTTGAAACTCTATTAGCACGCACCCCGCTAACTAGCTAGCCATTTCACATCAGTTACACCAGCCTGATCTCGGGAGTTGATAGGCTTGAAGTCATAAACAGCGCAATGCTTGAAGCATTGCGAAGAGCTGCTGGCAAACGCGCGAAAGTTCTGTTTGAATGAATGCATATGAGCCTGCTGCTTTCTACCACCGCTCAGTCAGATTGCTCTATCAAATCAGACTTAATTATAACATAATAACACACAGAAATTACGAGCCTTAAAAATAACAATAAAAACGTTTATTCTTTCAGTGAAATATGGAACCGTTCTGTATTTTATCTAACGGGTGGCATCCAAAGTCTAAATATTGCTGTTACATTGCACAACCTTCCATGTTACGTCATAATTATGTACAATTCTGGCAAATTATTCTGCAATGAGCCAGGCGGCCCAAACTGTTGCATATACCCTGACTGCGTGCAATGAGCGCAAGAGAAGTGACACAATTTCCCTAGTTTAATATTGCCTGCCAACCTGAATTTCTTTTAACTAAATATGCAGGTTTAAAAATATATACTTGTGTATTGATTTTAAGAAAGGCATTGATGTTTATGGTTAGGTACATTCGTGCAACGATTATGCGATTTTGTTAAATCATCCCCCGTTTGGCGAAGTTGGTTGTCTTTGTTAGGAAGAAATAGTCTTCACAATTCGCAACGAGCCAGGCCGCCCAAACTGCTGCATATACCCTGACTCTGTTGCATAGAACGCAAGTGACACAATTTCCCTAGTTAAAAGAAATGAATGTTAGCAGGCAACATTAACTAAATATGCAGGTTTAAAAATATATACTTGTGTATTGATTTTAAGAAAGGCATTGATGTTTATGGTTAGTACACATTGGTGCAACGACAGTGTTTTTTTTTTTTTGCGAATGCGCTTGTTAAATCACCCATTTGGCGAAGTGGGCTATGATTCAATGATAAATTAACAGGTACCACATCGATTATATGCAACGCAGGACAAGCTAGATAACTACACATGGTTGATGATATTACTAGTTTAACTAGGATTATGTTAAGATTGATTGTTTTTTCTAAGATACGTTTAATGCTAGCTAGCTCATTGCTGCACTCGCATAACAGTGCTGCACTCACATAACACGCAGTCTCCTCGTGGAGTGCAATGTAGTCGGCCATGATTGGTGTCCAAAAATGCCGATTTACTGATTGTTATGAAAACTTGAAATCGGCCCTAATTAAATCCGCCATTCCGATTAATCGGCCGACCTCTAGTCTTTACTCTGACTCAAGCCTCTTCTTGCATTTTCCACTGGCCCCTCGCCCTTAGCTTTGTCCCCTGCACAAGGATGCCATTCATAGACACATTGAAACCCAAATATATACATGCGTGTGCAAAAACATACAGGAATATCTATTTACAAGTACAAGTTTCAAGCTGTTGTAATGCCATTTCAGGATCCTAAAAGAGCTGACTGAGGCTAATATCACATTTGATTCAGAATCGCATAGACTTTGATTGAATTGGAAACTGACAATACCATGACGATGGTATTCAAAAACAAACAGCATTAGGCAGACTACAGTGTTTGTTTAGATAACGATGACATAACCAATGACATAACCAAGATGGACTTTACCTCCATGCAGGTTGATAGTCCTGTTACACCTGTGATCTATTCTGGTAGGTTCTTATTTTTCAGAGTAAATAACTCACGGACACTAGAGAAGCTTTAACCAAGTTTAATTCTTCCCAAAGGTTCTGTACAGCTGTAATTCAGACGGCAAAATGTTTCTCAACATCCCACTTTAGGACACTCCTCCTTCTCTCTCCAATCCTTATATCTTATGGTTCAACAGAAAGAAGGTAACCAGATACTAAACCCTGATTACTCCCTTAATAAGGGGAACTGACCTCACCTCCTGACCTCAACCCCTCCTTCCCCTAGTCCACAGATGTCCATATGTCTCCCCTATCTCAACCGTTGCTCTCCTCCTATCGCCCCAACACATTCCAAAGCTATCGGTCTTCCCACAGAGAACCATTAACTTCTGACTTTACAACCCAGTCTCTTCCACTCTTCCTATTCAAGGCCTCTCTATCATTTATTTAATATCGAAATGTTCAAAGTTTAGCATAATGTGGAAATAGTCAATGGGCCTGAATACTTTTCCAGTGCACTGTACTTGTATTCCCCACCATAGAGGGCTAGAATCTCTCACCTTCTTTCTGAATCAGTACTTCCCTGAGGCATGCCAATGGGGAGCGCCATGGCTCCCAATTATGGCAACCTTTTCATGGGGCTCCTATAACCGGACCCCATTTTTTTTCCAAAATAAAACCTTTTTAAGCCGGGTAAAGTTATGACTCCACTATGTGGATGATGATATGGTTATTTGTCTTGGGTCTTTTATGTCTTTTTAAACCACTGCAGAGAAAACTATGTATGTACAATTTGATGTTCGGAAGATTACATACACTTAGGTTGGAGTCATTTAAAACTCGTTTTTCAACCACTCCACAAATTTCTTGTGAACAAACTATAGTTTTGGCAAGTCTGTTATTACATCTACTTTGTGCATGACAGAAGTAATTTTTCAAGCAATTGTTACAGACAGATTATTTCACTTATAATTCACTATTTCACAATTCCAGTGGGTCAGAAGTTTACATACACTAAGTTGACTGTGCCTTTAAATAGCATGGAAAATTCCAGAAAATTATGTCATGGCTTTAGAAGCTTCTGATAGCTAATTGACATAATTTGAGTCAATTGGAGGTGTACCTGTGGATGTTTTTCAAGGCCTACCTTCAAACTCAGTGCCTCTTTGCTTGGGAAAATCAAGAACTCAGGCAAGACCTCAGAAAACAAAATTGCTCCTTGGGAGCAATTTCCAAACGTCTGAAGGTACCACGTTCATATGTACAAACAATAGTATGCAAGTATAAACACCATGGGACCACGCAGACGTCATACCGCTCAGGAAGGAGGTGCTAAAAGTGCAAATCAATCCCAGAAAAATAGCAAAGGACCTTGTGAAGATGCTGGAGGAAACCGGTACAAAAGTATCTATATCCACAGTTAAACGATTCCTATATCGACATAACCTGAAAGGCTGCTCAGCAAGGAAGCAGCCACTGCTCCAAAACTGCCATAAAAATTCTAGACTACAGTTTGCAACTGGACATGGGGACAAAGATCGTACTTTTTGGAGAAATGTCCTCTGGTCTAATGAAACAAAAATAGATCTGTTTGGCCATAATGACCTTTGTTGTGTTTGGAGGAAAAAGGGGGAGACTTGTTAACCGAAGAACACCATTCCAACCATGAAACATGGGAGTGTCAGCATCATGTTGTGGGGGTGCTTTGCTGCTGGAGGGACTTGTGCGCTTCACAAAATAGATGGAATCATGAGGTAGGAAAATTATGTTGATATATTGAAGCAACATCTCAAGACATCAGTTAAAGCTTGGTCTTCCAAATGGACAATGACCCCAAGCATACATCTAGAGTTGTGGCAAAATGGCTTTTGGACAACAAATGTATTGGAGTGGTCATCAAAGCCCTGACCTCAATCCCATAGAAAATTTGTGGGCAGAACTGAAAAAGCTTGTGCGAGCAAAGAGGCCTACAAACCTGACTCAGTTACTCCAGCTGTCAGGAGGAATTGGCCTAAATTCACCCAATTTATTGTGGGACACTTGTGGAAGGCTACCCTAAATGTTTGACCCAAGACAAACAATTTAAAGGCAATGCTACCAAATACTAATTGAGTGTATGTAAACTTCTGACCCACTGGGAATCTGATGAAAGAAATAAAAGCTGAAATAAGTCATTCTCTCTATTATTCTGACATTTCACATTCTTAAAATAAAGTGGTCCTAACTGACCTCAGACAGGGAATTTTTTACTTGGATTAAATGTCAGGCATTGTGAAAAACTGAGTTTAAATGTATTTGGCTAAGGTGTATGTAAACTTCCGACTTCAACTGTATTTTAACACTCACTCACACTCACACTCTCTCTCTCACACTCTCTCTCTCTCTCTCTCTCTCTCTCTTTCTCTCTCTCTCTCTCTCTCTGTCTCTCTCTCTCTCTCTCTCCTGGTCAAAAGTTTTAGAACACCTACTCATTCAAGTTTGTATTTTTACTATTTTCTACATTGTAGAATAATAGTAGACATCAAAACTATTAAATAACACATATGGTATCCTTTAGTAACCAAGAAATTATTCAAAGTAGACACCTTTTGCTTGACAGCTTTGCACACTCTTGGTGTTCTCTCAACCAGCTTCATGAGGAATAAGTTTCCAACATTCTTGAAGGAGTTCCCACATATGCTGAGCACTTGTTGGCTGCTTTTCCTTCACTTTGCGGTCCAACTCAGCCCAAACCATCTCAACTGGGTTGAGGTTGGGAGATTGTGGAGGCCAAGTCATCTGATGCAGCAGTCCATCACTCTCCTTGACAAAAAGCCCTTAGACAGCCTGGAGGTGTCTTTTGGGTCATTGTCCTGTTGAAAAACAAATGATAGTCCAAACCAGATGGCATGGCATATCGCTGCAGAATGCTGTGGTAGCCATGCTGGTTAAGTGTGCCTTGAATCCTAAATATATTACTGACAGTGTCACCAGCAAATCACCCCCACACCATTACACCACCTCCTCCATGCTCCACTGAGGGAACCACACATGCGGAGATCATCCGTACACCCACACCGCTTCTCACAAAAACACGGCGGTTGGAACCAAAAATCTCCAATTTGGACTCATCAGACCAGATGACAGATTTCCACTGGTCTAATGTCCATTGCTCGTGTTTTTTTGCCCAAGAAAGTCTCTTCTTCTTATTGGTGTCCTTTAGTAGTGGTTTCTTTGCAGCAATTCGACCATGAAGGCCTGGTTCACACAGTCTCTTCTGAACAGTTGATGTTGAGGTGTGTCTGTTACTTGAACTCTGAAGCATTTATTTGGGTTGCACTCTGAGGTGCAGTTAGCTCGAATGAACTTATCCTCTGCAGCAGAGGTATCTCTGGGTCTTCCTTTCCCGTGACGGTCCTCATGAGAGCCAGTTTAATCATAGCGCTTGATGGTTTTTGCGACTGCACTTTCAAAGTTCTTGAAATTTTCAGGATTGACTGACCTTCATGACTTAAAGTAATGATGGGTTGTCTTTGCTTATTTGAGCTGTTCTTGCCATAATATGGACTTGGTCTTTTACCAAATAGAACTATCTTCTGTATACCACCCCTACCTCACGACACAACTGATAGGCTCAAATGCATTGAGAAGGAAAGAAATTCCACAATTTAACTAAACAAGGCACACCTGTTAATTGAAATGCATTCCAGGTGACTACCTCATGAAGCTGGTTGAGAGAATGCCAAGATTGTGCAAAGCTGTCATCAAGACAAAGGTTGGCTACTTTGAAGAATCTCAAAAATGTAAAATATATTTTGATTTAAGACTTTGTTGGTTACTACATGATTCCATATATGTTATGTCATAGTTTTGATGTTACTATTATTCTACAATGTAGGAAATAGTAAAAAATAAAGTAAAACCCTTGAATAAATAGGTGTGTCCAAACTCTGGACCCTGTGTGTGTGTGTGTACACAAGTATATGGACATCCCTTCAAATTAGCCAAGCGTCAGCTGGAGTGGTGTAAAGCTTGCCAAAAGGACCTTCAAAATATGCACACTGCCCCTTGTGGTGAAATGAAGAACTGCCATGAGATACATTTGCATGTTCTTTTTATTTGATTTATTTAATATTTTATTTAACTATGCAAGTCAGTTAAGAACAAATTCTTATTTACAATGACTGCCAAACCCTAACCAGGACAATGCTGGGCCAATTGTGCGCCGTGTTATGGGACTCCCAATCAAGGTGATTACAGCCCTTAATCGAACCAGTGTCTGTAGTGACGCCTCTAGCACTGAGATGCCGGGCCTTAGACCGCTGCGCCACTCTGGAGGCCCAAATACATTGCAAATACATGGTCATAGAAGATATTAATTATTCTGATAAAGGAAAGTTACTGTTTGACAAAATAGGCATACAAAGGCAAATGTAGCAACGTGTGGAAATGATAACAATTGAGTTAAGGAAATGCAGAAATTGGTGATTTGTTTTATACGGTTCAATCAGAAGAAAGCCCCATTAAAACCATAGGGTCATACACTACTCCAAGCATATTTAGATCTTGTATTATTAATAAACACATACCGCCATACCATCAAAAATGAGACATATATTGTGATATAATATTTTAGCCATATCGCCCAGCCCTACACTAGTCTATCGCAGGGCCTTAGCCCCAATCCATCTCCTTAATGCTGTATGTGCCAAGCAGAGGCATCCGGTCCCACTTTTTAGTGTTTTCGTGTGACTCGACCAGGGATCGACGCCTATGGATATCTTTAGTGTCAATTTTTTACATTTTTCTGTTCTCTCCTGTGTCCCAGGCCTGTCACCAATGTACTGCAGCCTATTTGGCCTGATGAGGGAGAGCGACCGCATGTGGTTCCCACCCAATCACATCCTCAAACTGGACGAATCAGCCAATGAGATGCTCCTCTTCAGAGTGAGGTAGGAACTAGGAAGTGGCATGGGATCAGGGGTCTAGCACAATTTATTTCTCTGTTGAAAAGGAAATATTTAGTTGGAATAGATTTATAAAAAAAATGGAGGAATTAAAGTGTGAAAATGAGTGGTAATGAAGTTTAATCAAAGTATCATTGTACTGTCGTATGCACAATTATATACAATGTTCTTTTATCTTTTATCTTCTATGTCATCTTACTCTTTGGCTCAATTCCAATAACCCACCTCCTTCCCCTCCGTTTTGCGCTATCCCACAAGTGGTATGGCGTGGGAGTGGTGTCCCAATTCAACTTGGAGCGAGGTGTAGTGCCTTCTCAGTCCTCTAGTTGGCCCTCCAAACAATGTGAATCAAGTTGCTGACTTCCTACGGCAATAATGTCCATCTGCGGACTGATGTTACTACATGGCGCTTACTATGCCTCGCTAAATGCCGCGGCCACTGCCATTGTGGCTGCTAGCGCGGTTTCTGTCCCAGACTGCAGCACAATAGGTGGCGGTAATGCACCAAAAACCTACCGAACGAGGCTGATAGCTAGATAGGGGACACCGGTACACAGTGTCCTTCGCCCCCGCCTGCCGAGTACTGCTTTCCCGCAGTTATTTTAACATTAAGGCAAGGGAAGTAGTTAGCTTGTGTAGCCAATCCAACTCTCGCGTTGCACTACCCTCGCCATAACATGAAAATAACTGTGGGAAAGCAGTACTCGTCAGGTAGGGGGCGAAGGACACTGTACTGGTGTCCTAGCTAGCAGCCTCTGGCATTGGGCGAGGCATGTAGTGACCGTAGTATTCAGATAAACCCTACTCTCCTACCGAGTGGTTCTCAAAACTCCCAAGGCTCGAATGTTGCTTCAGGAAAGATGGCTGATTTAAAAATACTAGGATGGAAGCAATCTTTATGAATCATGCAAAACATGTACTGTTAAGAGGAATATTTTCGGTAGCCCGTTATACTCGTACCCCTGTGCGGGTTGAAAATGGCAGATTTGGGCACTGATAAGTGCCTAAATTGGGACGCAGTGGCTGTACAGTAACACGCTATAAATGATGTCAGAGCTCAGGTTCAGCGTTTTCACAGCGCTGTGTGGGTTTTGACTGACAGCCGTTCTGAACTTGAGCACCGCACACTTCAAGAAGCTTCCGCGAACCCTCCTGCTAATTGGGCATTTTTTGTTCTTCTGAGGGAAGGGAAGGCTTTAAAATTAGGAAGAGACTATGCATTTTAAAAGGATGAGACGATGAGGATTATAGTAAACACCACTTTGATGTCATACAAGCAAGCCAAAAACTTGAGTCCAAATATGCACTTCACATGAAGACTGTTAATGACATAAGGTTTACGATCACTGTTTGACGTGCAGTTACAAGATGACATGGCGTCATACCCTGGGTTGTTCTGAACAGAATGAGCCTATGTCTATTGTGAGGAAAATTTGCCACGGAACTCGCACCTGAATGCACGCATGACTCCATTCTATGTGCAGTGACATTACCGTCTGGTTCTCTGAATCGCCCTGTGAATGTCTAGCACCGTAAGATCCTATTTTATAACTAGTCCTGTCAAGATTTCAAATGATGCCCACCTGACCCAGATAGCTGTTTATAATGGGCCGTTTTTTGGGATTGCGTGAACAATAACCGTACTTGTTTGATGGCGGGGACGCGGGGTTGTGTTCCAAACAGAACAACTACAAGGGTGCTCGCTATAGTTTCTCAACGGCACAGCTAGGAGAGCTCAACAAAAAAAAGCACATAGTTGAATACTCTTCTTTGAGTCATTAAAGTGCATTGCGGATAAAAAAGACATGTACGTCTATGGATGTGTAGCCGATCTGTGTGTGGACCCTAAAACATTCGGTATAAATATTAGTTCAGTTCAGTAGCAGTGGTTTTAATTGTTCGTACAGGCAGAAAATACCTGTATGAAGGACATGTGACTGTTACATGTCAAACTGCTATTTTGGAATGAAAGTCCTTCTCCACATTGAACCACAGCCAGAGGACGTGTCCTGGCAGTTTTCTTGTTTTGTTGTTCTCATTTGTTGCTGATACGGTAAGTACGTATTTGTTGCATAAGAAATATAAGGAAAGCTATTACTGCCACCTGTACAGGCTAGTCATCCTTTGCATGGTAGGCTATCCATTGGCTGCTTTTATTTATCGCTCTAACCACTAGTTGCTCTGTTTTCTTGTGCCACCACCCTGTTTCTTTCCCCTCCCTCTCCCTCTAGGTACTACTTCCCTGGCTGGTATAACAACCGAGCCTCCTGTGCCCACCGCTATGGGGTCAACAAGGGGCTGGAGAGCCCTGTCTTAGACGACACCGTCATGTCCTACCTCTTTGCTCAGGTTAGTCTCGATTTTGGCATTATTTTTGCCTGGTTTGTTTTCAGTCTGGTAGAGTGAAATTCAAGAGAGCAAGATGTAAATTCATAAAGAGTCTCAGAGTAGGAGTGCTAATCTAGGTTCAGCTTTAAATTAATCGCCTCTTCTACTCAGGGTTGCTGTATAAATATGGGCTCTGACCAGACCACAGGCTATATTTGGGGTAATGGTCTCTATAAGCAAAGCACCTATCAGCAAGGCTTATAGAGCTTGTGATGTGTAAATCATTGCTTAATCCACCCATTGGGTGGAAGGGTGGTAGGGTTCTGAAGAAAGGGGAAGTGATATTGGGAGGCAGGGTGAGAGGCACAGTGGTGGGTTTTTTGTGTTTTTGTGTGTATGTGCTATCTCACGTTTTAACAATGTTTATGTGAAGATTTGTGAACCAGAGGGCCCTTTTGATCTTATCCTTTGGACTTTATCTACGCTTATCCTTTTCACTTTACTATGAGAGAATATGCTGTCATTTAAAGGGGCAATACGCAATTGCTGCATCCCAATTTTGGACTTATAAATAAATGATATACACTCATTGATTCTTGAAGAATATAACTTAGAGATGCCTCATGAGCTTAGTTAAACTTCCATACATCAGAACCCAAAATATTAGCTTGTTTTACCCAATGTTTGTAAAGATTTCAAATTAAATAAACACGGCAGAGCTTCAAAATATGTTTGAAACTATCATTCTGATTACCTTGGATAGGCAGTCCTTGCATCAATTACACTGTCTATGAATTTAAGTGGTGACATTTCTTTTACCAGAACAGAGGAGGGATGTGCTTTGTTATCTTTTCAACTGCGGATTTCCCCTTAAGTCTGTAGTGTGTCGTGTCTTTGGCTATGCCGGATTAAGTGATATGACATGCTATTCTATAAAATCCTTTCTCTGTAATTAATATTACCTGATTGAGCTAATCATGTAAATGTAATTAATTTGAAAATCGGGGCACCACGAAAGAGTGTTTATAGAGCTGTTATCTTCTGAATAAACTCTTAAAGACCTAGTAATATTTATCATCAATAGCAGTCAATATTAATCATCACCTTATTTCAGTCTCATCTGAAAGTTGGCTAACAAGTTGAATCAGCAATACAAACTTGGGTTTAATTATTTATTTACTAAATACCTAACTAATCACACAGAATTACATATACACAGAATGCAAATTATGTCATACAGAAAACGTCCCTGGTGGACGGAGCCGACATGACGGCTGGTTACACAAAGGAAAGGAGGTTGGGTTTGAGTGAAAGAGCGGGAAGACTGAGGAACAAAGGGAGGAATCCATGCTATCGTAAATACAGTATCTTATGCATTCTAAATTACCGCCCATTTGGAAAAGGAAAATGCAATAAATATTTACTCTGATCTGCGCTTCGGTAGGTTGGTCCTAGATGCTGGCCGTGTTAGCCAACAGAGATCTTCCTGCGGTAAATTGGATACGTTGTAGTATCGTCGTTGTGTGTTAGGCTGGATATGTCGTCCGTCCTTTCCTAGCCCACGTTTACAGCGGCCTCTGCTAACTCAACGGCTAGGAGGTATCACTTCTGTAGTGAATAAGAGTTCAAAGTTCATACCATTCGCAACCAAAGCTCACGTTGATGTTGGCTTCCATCTGTAGTTATTATCTGAACCATTCTGACGTCGGATCGTCATCCTAATGTACCCGGAACAAGAGGTTACATTTTCGTCAAGGCTTTATATAGAGGAGGGAGAAGGGTGTGTTTTCATAGTTTTATAGCCCATGTCTCTTTACAGGGGTGGGTCACTGATTGAGCAGAGCTCTAACTTTTTGAAAACACAATTCTCTCATTTGGAAGCTAAAATTACATTAAATCCTTTCACAAATAGTGTCATATTTAAACATTTAAATTGTAAAACAATTACATGTGAATCTGATAACTAGAATATATAGACTTTCCCAGATACAGTTTGTCGTCCTGTCATCAGTCATAATGTCTCAGATGACAACTGAACTGACATCATATTCATTAAGTACCAACGCATATTTTCAACTGGTTCTATTACCGAAATATGGTTCCTTCCCCCCACTTGTTTGATGTTCCCAGACTCTCTCTGTTTAACAAAGGCTATTCAAGAGTACTCCAGTAGAGTGAGAGAGAGAGGGAAGGGAGAAAGGTATTTATGGGAGGGTCATAAACCTTACCCACAGGCCAACGTCATGACAAGTGTTAGGTTCTACGTTTCTGGTACGAATTCCAGTTTTAGTCGATGTTATCCACAGAGAATATAGAAAGTGAAACTGGACTGTCTGTACTTCTAATCCGAGTATGTGAACAGAGTGAGGAGCAGAGTGAGGAGCAGAGTGAGGAGCAGAGTGAGGAGCAGAGTGAGGAGCAGAGTGAGGAGCAGAGTGAGGAGCAGAGTGAGGAGCAGAGTGAGGAGCAGAGTGAGGAGCAGAGTGAGGAGCAGAGTGAGGAGCAGAGTGAGGAGCAGAGTGAGGAGCAGAGTGAGGAGCAGAGTGAGGAGCAGAGTGAGGAGCAGAGTGAGGAGCAGAGCGTGCCCAATTTGACTGGAGTGCAGAGCGAGATTCCCAAAGGCTGGAGCATTAGCCTTCTCGCCCTCTCCAATTTTGCTCAAATAGCGCTCCAGTAGGTAGCCCTCACTTCACAGGTTCAAGGCATGCCCAGCATGCATTTGTAGTCGACTGCTATAGCCCCTTGCTTTAGCTACTGTCATGGAGTTCGCTAACAAATGTCATGAAGAAACTAGTAAAACACAGTTGCAAAATCAAGGTGACTTACAAAGATGAGGACCAAGAGGGAGTGAAGTGATGTAATGTCCACAACTAAAGAATTATTCTGGAATCTGAAAAGACACCCAAAAGCATGATGGTGTACTTACTACCAATGTTCCCTCTAAGCTGCGCGTGTATGCGGCCATGCGCCTCCAGGCCTGCTGCGCAGAAGAAGTGCCATGTCATGCAGAGACGCAAGAGATTGAACTTCACTGAGTTCACCTCATTAGTTTGCACTATATAGATTAGGGCCGACCCCAATTAGTCGATTGTTTAGTGATTCGACTGTTGGTCAACCGAGATTGTTTTCGTCAAGCAGTAATGTATGTATGTATGTATGTATGTATGTATGTATGTATGTATGTATGTATGTATGTATGTATGTATGTATGTGTGTGTGTGTGTGTGTGTGTGTGTGTGTGTGTGTGTGTGTGTGTGTGTGTGTGTGTGTGTGTGTACACACACACACTACTGCTTGACGAAAACCATCTCTATATATACACACACACACACTACTACTTGACGAAAACAATCTCTATATATATATATATGTACGTACGTACACACACACACACGTATATAGAGTTGTAGTCGGAAGTTTACATACACCTTAGCCAAATACATTTAAACTCAGTTTTCCACAATTCCTGACATTTAATCCGAGTAAAAATTCCCTGTCTTGGGTCAGTTAGGATCACCAAGAATGTGAAATGTCAGAATAATAGTAGAAATAATGATTTCTTTCAGCTTTTATTTCTTTCATCACATTCTTAGTGGGTCAGAAGTTTACCTACACTCAATTAGTATTTGGTAGTATTGCCTTAAATAATTTAATCTTGGGTCAAACTTTTAGTGTAGCTTCCCACAATAAGTTGGCTGAATTTTGGCCCATTCCTCCTGACAGAGCTGGTGTAACTGAGTCAGGTCTGTAGGCCTCCTTGCTCGCACACGCTTTTTCAGTTCTGCCCACAAATTTTCTATAGGATTGAGATCAGGGCTTTGTGATGGCCACTCCAATACAGTGCCTTGCGAAAGTATTCGGCCCCCTTGAACTTTGCGACCTTTTGTCACATTTCAGGCTTCAAACATAAAGATATAAAACTGTATTTTTTTGTGAAGAATCAACAACAAGTGGGACACAATCATGAAGTGGAACGACATTTATTGGTTATTTCAAACCTTTTTAACAAATCAAAAACTGAAAAATTGGGCGTGCAAAATTATTCAGCCCCCTTAAGTTAATACTTTGTAGCGCCACCTTTTGCTGCGATTACAGCTGTAAGTCGCTTGGGGTATGTCTCTATCGGTTTTGCACATCGAGAGACTGACATTTTTTCCCATTCCTCCTTGCAAAACAGCTCGAGCTCAGTGAGGTTGGATGGAGAGCATTTGTGAACAGCAGTTTTCAGTTCTTTCCACAGATTCTCGATTGGATTCAGGTCTGGACTTTGACTTGGCCATTCTAACACCTGGATATGTTTATTTTTGAACCATTCCATTGTAGATTTTGCTTTATGTTTTGGATCATTGTCTTGTTGGAAGACAAATCTCCGTCCCAGTCTCAGGTCTTTTGCAGACTCCATCAGGTTTTCTTCCAGAATGGTCCTGTATTTGTCTCCATCCATCTTCTCATCAATTTGAACCATCTTCCCTGTCCCTGCTGAAGAAAAGCAGGCCCAAACCATGATGCTGCCACCACCATGTTTGACAGTGGGGATGGTGTGTTCAGGGTGATGCGCTGTGTTGCTTTTACGCCAAACATAACGTTTTGCATTGTTGCCAAAAAGTTCAATTTTGACTAGAGCTCCTTCTTCCACATGTTTGGTGTGTCTCCCAGGTGGCTTGTGGCAAACTTTAAACAACACTTTTTATGGATATCTTTAAGAAATGGCTTTCTTCTTGCCGCTCTTCCATAAAGGCCAGATTTGTGCAATATACGACTGATTGTTGTCCTATGGACAGAGTATCCCAACTCAGCTGTAGATCTCTGCAGTTCATCCAGAGTGATCATGGGCCTCTTGGCTGCATCTCTGATCAGTCTTCTCCTTGTATGAGCTGAAAGTTTAGAGGGACGGCCAGGTCTTGGTAGATTTGCAGTGGTCTGATACTCCTTCCATTTCAATATTATCGCTTGCACAGTGCTCCTTGGGATGTTTAAAGCTTGGGAAATCTTTTTGTATCCAAATCCGGCTTTAAACTTCTTCACAACAGTATCTCGGACCTGCCTGGTGTGTTCCTTGTTCTTCATGATGCTCTCTGCGCTTTTAACGGACCTCTGAGACTATCACAGTGCAGGTACATTTATACGGAGACTTGATTACACACAGGTGGATTGTATTTATCATCATTAGTCATTTAGGTCAACATTGGATCATTCAGAGATCCTCACTGAACTTCTGGAGAGAGTTTGCTGCACTGAAAGTAAAGGGGCTGAATAATTTTGCACGCCCAATTTTTCAGTTTTTGATTTGTAAAAAAAGTTTGAAATATCCAATAAATGTCGTTCCACTTCATGATTGTGTCCCACTTGTTGTTGAATCTTCACAAAAAAATAGTTTTATATCTTTATGTTTGAATCCTGAAATGTGGCAAAAGGTCGCAAAGTTTAAGGGGGCTGAATACTTTCGCAAGGCACTGTACCTTGACTTTGTTATTCTTAAGCCATTTTGCCACAACTTTGGATGTATGCTTGGGGGTCATTGTCCATTTGGAAGACAATTTGTGACCAAGCTTTAACTTCCTGACTGATGTCTTGAGATGTTGCTTCAATATATCCACATCATTTTCCTCCCTCATGATGACATCTATTATGTGAAGCGTGCAAGTCCCTCCTGCAGCAGTGCTTCACGGTTGGTATGGTGTTCTTCAGCTTGCAAGCATCCCCCTTTTTCCTCCAAACATAATGATTGTCATTATGGCCAAACAGTTCTATTTTTGTTTCATCAGACCAGAGGACATTTCTCCAAAAAGTACGAACTTTGTCCCCATGTGCAGTTGCAAACCGTAGTCTGGCTTTTTTATGACGGTTTTGGAGCAAGGTCTTCTTCCTTGCTGAGCGGCCTTTCAGGTTATGTCGATATAGGACTCATTTTACTGTGGCTATAGATACTTTTGTACCTGTTTCCTCCAGCATCTTCACAAGGTCCTTTGCTGTTGTTCTGGGATTGATTTGCACTTTTCGCAGCAATGTACGTTCATCTCTAGGAGACAGAACGCGTCTCCTTCCTGAGCGGTATGGTGGCTGCGTGGTACCATGACGTTTATACTTGAGTACTATTGTTTGTACAGATGAACGTGGTACCTTCAGGCGTTTGGAAATTGCTCCCAAGAATGAACCAGACTTGTGGATAGCTACAATTTTTTTCCTGAGGTCTTGGCTGAGTTCTTTTGATCTTCCCATGATGTCAAGAAAAGCTGCACTGAGTTTGAAGGTAGACCTTGAAATAGATCCACAGGTACACCTCAAATTGACTTAAATGATGTCAATTAGCTATCAGAAGCTTCTAAAGCCATGACATCATTTTCTAGAAAATCACATTGTAGGATTTTTAATGAATTTATTTGCAAATTATGGTGGAAAATAAGTATTTGGTCACCTACAAACAAGCAAGATTTCTGGCTCTCACAGACCTTCTTTAAGAGGCTCCTCTGTCCTCCACTTGTTACCTGTATTAATGGCACCTGTTTGAACTTGTTATCAGTATAAAAGACCTGTCCACAACCTCCAACAGTCACACTCCAAACTCTACTATGGCCAAGACCAAAGAGCTGTCAAAGGACACCAGAAACAAAATTGTAGACCTGCACCAGGCTGGGAAGACTGAATCTGCAATAGGTAAGCAGCTTGGTTTGAAGAAATCAACTGTGGGAGCAATTATTAGGAAATGGAAGACATACAAGACCACTGATAATCTCCCTCGGTCTGGGGCTCCACGCAAGATCTCACCCCGTGGGGTCAAAAGGATCACAAGAACGGTGAGCAAAAATCCCAGAACCACACGGGGGGGACCTAGTGAATGACCTGCAGAGAGCTGGGACCAAAGTAACAAAGCCTACCATCAGTAACACACTACGCCGCCAGGGAATCAAATCCTGCAGTGCCAGACGTGTCCCCCTGCTTAAGCCAGTACATGTCCAGGTCCATCTGAAGTTTGCTAGAGAGCATTTGAATGATTCAGAAGAAGATTGGGAGAATGTCATATGGTCAGATGAAACCAAAATATAACTTTTTGGTAAAAACTCAACTCGTTGTGTTTGGAGGACAAAGAATGCTGAGTTGCATCCAAAGAACACCATACCTACTGTGAAGAATGGGGGTGGAAACATCATGCTTTGGGGCTGTTTTTCTGCAAAGGGACCAGGACGACTGATCCGTGTAAAGGAAAGAATGAATGGGGCCATGTAGCGTGAGATTTTGAGTGAAAACCTCCTTCCATCAGCAAGGGCATTGAAGATGAAACGTGGCTGGGTTTTTCAGCATGACAATGATCCCAAACACACCGCCCGGGCAACGAAGGAGTGGCTTCGTAAGAAGCATTCAAGGTCCTGGAGTGGCCTAGCCAGTCTCCAGATCTCAACCCCACAGAAAATCTTTGGAGGGAGTTGAAAGTCCGTGTTGCCCAGCAACAACTCCAAATCATCACTGCTCTAGAGGAGATCTGCATGGAGGAATAGGCCAAAATACCAGCAACAGTGTGTGAAAACCTTGTGAAGACTTACAGAAAACGTTTGACCTCTGTCATTGCCAACAAAGGGTATATAACAAAGTATTTAGATAAACTTTTGTTATTGACCAAATACTTATTTTCCACCATAATTTGCAAATAAATTCATAAAAAATCCTACAATGTGATTTTCTGGATTTATTTTCCCTCATTTTGTCTGTCATAGTTGAGGTGTACCAATGATGAAAATTACAGGCCTCTCATCTTTTTAAGTGGGAGAACTTGCACAATTGGTGGCTGACTAAATACTTTTTTGCCCCACTGTATCACCAGTAGTACATTTACCGTTATTTCCTATAATGTGTAGGTGATCCTTTCTAACGCAGCTTTTCTGAAAGATATCATGTAGTAGAACTGCAGAAGTGCTGCTCTCCACTTTCTGGAGGACCGAGTTTTGAAATCTGTGGAATTAGAGTATGATAGTTAAGGAGATGGAGAACATTCTGCCGTTTTGATTGCAAATATGCAGACAGTCGAAAAGAGATCACACAGAAGGCTGTTGTAATCCGGAGGCAGGTGTTTTATACATCTTCAAACTAAGAGCAAACATGGCATCTGTGACAGAGGGGGAGAAGCGTCCATCCATGTATAAGGGTAAGATAGTTTAGCTAGCAAAATTTTTCAGATATGACATGTTTCTAATTTTGTCAGTCATTTTCTTTTTAAGTCAGTGTACTGTTAGCTAGCTAGCTAACATTAGCTGGCTTGCTCCCTAGCTAACGTTACGTGTTTGATCTGTGTAGTAATATTTGTATCTTTTAGCTTGCTAACATTGAACCTTGTTGGTTAGCTACCTGAAGATTCATACATTATGAGTTTATATTATGGTTCATTGTTTAGCTAGCTAGCTACATGTCTAAACAAAAGACTCCACTATGCAAGTAACCATTTCAGTAGAATGTTAATGACCACAACAACTGTTGATAGACGTAGCTGGTAAATTTGCTCTGGCTATCTACTCCGATTTCAGAGCACTCTTGTCTGAGTGTGCCAGAGCGCAGAATAACTGACAAATTTACTAACGCTCAACACCCTTTGAATTTGGCCTGTGTCATGCAGCATGAGGTGCATGGCAGCGGATGCATGGCACCACAATGGGCCTCAGGATCTTGGCATGGTATCTCTACATTTAAATTGCCATCGATAAAATGCAGTTGTGTTTGTTGTCCATAGCTTATGCCTGCCCATACCATAACCCCACTACCACGATGGGGCACTCTGTTCAAAACGTTGACATCAGCAAACCGCTCGACCACACAATGCCATGCACGTGGTCTGCGGTTGTGACGTCGGTTGCCAAATTCTCTGAAATTACATTGGAGGTGGCTTATAGTAAAGAAATTAGCTTTACCTACTCTGGCAACTGCTCTGGACATTCCTGCAGTCAGCATGCCAATTGCACACTCCCTCAAAACTTGAGACATCAAGTGTGACAAAACTGCACATTTTAGAGTGACCTTCTATTGTCCCCAGCACAAGGTACACCTGTGTAATGATCATTCTGTTTTTATCAACTTCTTGACATGACACACCTGTCAGGTGGATGGGTTATCTTGGCAAATGAGAAATACTCACTAACAGGGATGTAAACAAATTTGTACACAGAATTTGAGAGAAATAAGCTTTTTGTGCATATGGAACATTTCTGAGCTCTTTTATTTCAGCTCATGAAACATGGGATCAACACTTTTCATGTTCCGTTTATATTTTTGTTCAGTGTAATTGGAAGCTCCCTTAACGGCCAGATCCGGGTACATTTGATACTTTTCAGAACTGCAGAATTGAACTAACTGCTCTACCAAGTCAACGGCCTTCAAAGGGAGAGATGGGTACTATACTAAATCACTATACTTAATCAGTAACAAAAAGGTTTTAATTACTGACTACACAAAACACAACTTCTGTTCACAGGGAGGCCACTCTCCCCATTTACTTTCACCTTACTGGAAGGTATTGTTTTAATCTACCCCCCCCAGTTTTACTGTATGTACTATCACCAATCTCTGTTGGATATTCACTATTTGCTTCACACTCCTTGAGTATTATTTTGAGATGAATCGGTTTTATACCCAAATTATAAAATACATCAGCCAGATACCAATGTTCACCAAATTAAAACGTAGTGTTTTTTTGAGCCAGATACCGCACAAAAACAAAAATGTTGAAGGCTAATTTACCCCATTCTGACAGAAGTTAAACTATTTCAGAATAAGAATGAATAAAGTCTCACAAGATTGAGCATGTGAGGAGTGTTTTGCCATGCCAACAGATTATCCAAACACAAAATCGGTTCTAACCCAGCTACAATAACGATCAAGCCCGGTATTGTTACTGGACCTATTGTAAACTGCATGGGTAGTAGTTACATTGCTCTTGACTCCATTGAACGTAATGATTTTTCTCGTCGTAAATGTAGCCATTTTGAGCGACCTCACAGAGGCCAAATATCCCTCTGCTCTGGACATTTTCATGAGTTTGCTACTGCTCACTCTAGTCAGTAAAGAAAGTGAGTCGGCGCAGAGAGCCCAGGCACCACCGTACATTCTCACCCAATGGCCAAGTGTGCGGCATCAGTGTGCTTTTATTCTCCCTACTCTCAAATCCTTTACCAGTGCTTGGGATATGGGTAGGAGCGACAACACGCACTGCTGCACCGTGAGCTGAATTTGATTCCGCTCTCAATGCAGCTTGCACTATCTGTTCCCAGCTGGTGTGTTGATCCACCCCGCTGGCCATAGCGTGGTGGACTTAATAGTGGGTTTCAAACCTGTCACATTCCTTCTCTAGCATCAAAATTGCCAGCCAGAGCCACATTTTTGTGCCCTATGTTTTTTCCATCCTATGGCTCTTTTGGACCCTGAAAAGATTTACTGGTTTTGTTCACAGCTAGTCTGAACAGAACCTTCCCTGCAGTGGTTAAGAATCCTTTCCCCGCTACATGTGAGGTTGTTGGATCACATGCCTCGCGGCTGTAAGACCAAGCAGGGTTTTTGATGAGCTGCTAGGAGTTGTGCCAAAATTGCTCTAGGCAGGAGAGCGCAGACAACGGGATCATAAGCGCCCGCATGGAAACCAAAAATTCAACCCTCTTTTCTAATGAAGCTGACGAATTCCTGACCCTATATAACTTCTTTCATTATGCAATGCATTTCCTCAATATTTGGCAGCTGGTACGAACCGGGCTCACCTCTCTATGGTTTCCAGGACTACCATTTTGGATTTGATTTGTATTATTTTCCAGAGCCTTCGAGGTCCTGGTTCTGTTGATTTCAAAATGTTTCTCTAGTCGCCTCATACTACTCGCCTGCACAAGCTGACTCTCTATATCTTTAATATGAGATGTATTGGTTCTACCTTGCTGATGATGAAACAACGCCATCAAAACGCGTGTATATTGAGCTTGCGATTTGTCCTTGACGTCATTGTGCCGTGCCATACCACCACATCTCTGTTTGATTGGAATGTTCAGTCAGCAGGGAAATGCTGACCAATTGATTCCAATTTGCACAATTTTCCCCATACCGAATTGGTAGATTCTTTGCGCGCCTCTTTCAGCACACCCATGGCGTTACAAAATGTTTCCTCTTCTATTCCCCCTTTTACAGAAGTGTCAGAACCCACAGATGCCATTTTCAATGGTTATTATTTCTCTGCCTCTCCCGACGAGATCTACGGTGTTTAGATGTTCTCACCCACTATTTATGGGGTACAAATAACGTCTTCATACTGCTATACACGGAGGTGGACTTCCTCCAGAACTTGAATGCAACCTTCTAACACTATACACATTACTACTTACTGACAACGCCTCCTCCTTGATTGGATGCTACTAACAGGAGCCGTCCATGTTCAATGAATTCATGGTACCCAAGAAGATTCTTTCAACATTAACTCCTTCTCTTACAATCAAACATACTGGTATAAAAATGACAATTTATCCATACAACGAACAGACAATGACACACAGTAAGACAAACATTAATATAGTCATCTGGGCAAGGAACAAAAAAAAAAGATGTTCATCTAGGCCACAAACCTCAAAAATGCCAATCATCCAGTAGGGCAAATTTTTTAAATTGTCATCTCGGCCACAAACTGCAAAAATGCCAATCATCCACTAGGGAAAACATATAAATAGTAATCTAGGCCGGGGGGGGGTCGGCAGGGGGGACTCAGTCCGGTTTTAAACGTACTCTTGAAAGCTGTAATAGTAGAACGCACAAGGTGCAATTTTGAAATTGAGTAGTGCTTCATCAGTTCCTGGCATACCTTACAGAGCTATTTATAACTTGTCAGAAATGTCCAGATCATCTAGTCAGCTAACATTTTTTACTTCGTTTTTTTTTAGACCATAGTTATTGTTGTAATGTATTCACATGAATACACATTAGACATGGCAAAATGTATAGAATTGCAATAAAATTT
Organism: Oncorhynchus kisutch; assembly: GCF_002021735.2. Classification (NCBI taxonomy): domain Eukaryota; kingdom Metazoa; phylum Chordata; class Actinopteri; order Salmoniformes; family Salmonidae; genus Oncorhynchus; species Oncorhynchus kisutch. The sequence continues at coordinate 5,198,210 of NC_034196.2, forward strand.
GCTTTAAAACTGTAAAACACTCTTTACCCCCTCATGACAAAATGTGTAGAATTGCAGGAAATGAGCTTTAAACATGCAAAATTCTCTCCACCAACAAGAAGGGTGTGAACAGTTGTGTATCATGAACAGAGCTTGTCTCAATAGAAATAGATGTGGCTTGCGGGGAGGGGGTGTTCCCCAATGCTGGAAGCGGGGCCCCGAGTGAAAAAGTTTGGGAACCCCTGATCTAAGCCTCAGACTTCAAATGACATAGTGATCCAGTAGGGGACGCTCAAATGAAAATAGTAATCTAGGCCACAAACCGAAAAAAATGACAATCATCCACGTCAAGACAGTGTGACTAATGAATAAATCCAGGCTTTCGAAGTCAATTTCCCAAAATTCATATTCTGCCTACACCCCCCCCCCCCCCCCCCAAGATGTCAGAATGAGTGGAATGGTTCTAGGAACTTTGCCTACCTCGTTTTTGTGTGCCGTCTCCTGTTCCACTGATTCAGACTCGTTAGTCCAACTGTAAATTGTGGTGAATCCTACCGACAACGCCAATTGTTAGGTTCTAAGTTTCTGGGACAAATTCCTGTCGGACTCCAAAGAAAGCTACATTTAATTAAACCACACTGGGTCATACAGCCGCAAAAGACAAGTTACAGAATCTCAGAACATATATTTAACACCTGTTTTCCCAGACAAGCCCTCCCCCTCCTGAGTTTAGGAGGTACAATGAATCTCTGGTTAGGCAGGTGGTGTTATCATCCCAGCCCGAGTCCAGAACCTTTGGTACTCTTCCACGCGTCTCCCGGTCTTCTTATCAGTAAGGAGTGTACATTCTTGCACCTTGCCGCAGTCCATTCTTAATTATCCTCTCATACACAGAGGGCTATTTGAGAAAAAGCAATATATTCATGGATACCATGATGCAAATCATAATGAGTGAATATAATATAACACAGTTAAGCTATAAGACAGTGTCACAGGGCAGGTGTTCGCAATCTATTATCTCTACCATTTGACTCCTGTCTCACAGGGGCATCTATCAAACCCATAACATGTTATTCACTATTGCTAGGATGCTTATTTGATTATAAACATACTAAAACATGCTCAAGTCAATTAGTCACTTTCCGACTGTAGTTTAGGACAAGTTAGGCCCTGGGTTGCTGTAAGGAAAGGGGTGTTGACTCTTTAGTACACATTCTGAGAACTGAGGTACCTGGTTTCCACGTATCTTTGAAAGTTGGGTAATGTTCCTCAAGATGTTCTGTCTGGTTAGTGCATTAGTTATCTAGTCGAGGCCGGTGTCTGTTGTGGTTTTGGTTGATGTTATCCACAGAGAATTTAGAAAGTGAAACTGCACTGGCCAGGGTTTTAATAACCGTGAGGGCCCATGGGGACAGAGAGGCATGACACTGATAGGGCTGTATAACTACAGATTTGAGGCTTGAACAACTGCTTTGTGCCTAATCAGATGGTCTGTCTGCCGTTTTTCGTCTCTCATATCATGTTAACATTATCCCTCTCCCCCCTTTTTTTCTTTCTCTTCTCCCCTTTTTTCCTTTTCTGTTTTCACCTTATGCCACCTGTACCCTGTATCTCCCTGCCTTCTTCCTTTCTGGCTTGTACCTCCCTCCCTCCCTCCCTCCCTCAGTGGCGTAGTGACTTTGTGGATGGCTGGGTCAGTATCCCAGTAAACCATGAGGCCCAGGAGGAGTGTCTTGGCATGGCTGTGTTGGATATGATGAGGATGGCTAAGGAGAGCAGCCAGGCTCCTGTGGACATCTTCAACGACACCAGGCGAGTACACTGGAGGAAGATGGAGCATATTGAACCTCAAAGCAAAGAAAAATGTATTAGGAATCGTTTGGGAAACAAAGCGGCGTTCACAACGGTCAAACCAGGTGGATTGCATAGCCTCCGCTGTGGTCACTAAAGATATAGGGATGTTAACCCAACATTTGTATTTCCTTTCTGGCCACCTAATCATCCCTAGCTTCCAATTGGCTTATTCAGTTGCACCCCTCTCCCCTGCAACTCTTCCCCTGAGGTGTTGCTGTAAGAGAGGAATGTACCGGGTGAACACTTCACTGTTAGGGTTAAATATAACTTGTACGTTTTGGCATATGACATATGGTATAATGACGGCGCTCCCTCTCTTCTAGAGGTCTTCGGATCGACCCAATTACCTGAGATCCGACCAACATTTTGTAGTTAACCCCTTGCATCCCAGGTTGGATCTCGCCCGGTGGCCACATACCTCAGATCTGTGTGAAAATAGGTGAAATACCAACCGGATCCGAAATGATATCTTTGAGTTTTGTTCCTAAACAATATAAATGCTCATTTCAAACATTTGCATTTTATTCTCTTAACGCTAGAACCGCCATAGGCCAACGGCCACTGACGTTTGATTTTGGACTGTATATTAAAATAACCCCCCCCCCACAAAGAAAACACCATGTCCTGTTCCTCGCCTGACTTTTCCTAAATGTTTGTGTTTTACACTGCTCACAAACAGAAAAGTATATAGAGCCTTTTTACCCATTCATTTACCCGTAATTGTTTTCTTACACTTATTCCCAATTCATTCCGCCAAGACAATGTGCTGTAGGACGTTGGTACCTAGCCAGGCGCTAATGCGTCTCTCTCTCTCTCACTGAATGAATGACAAATGAATGAATGGGCAATAATTATGCAAGTTACTTCACAATCAAATTTAAATGAGGCCTAACTGAATGATGAGGATGAGGAGGTTGATTTAATTCAGAACAATAGTGGCGTAATTGATGAGTTTGTTATGCCTATTTATCAGTGTTGGCTTATGTTCATCATTTGACCACGCACCTTGCAGGTTGATACATTCTCATTTACGTTTTACTTTGTAAAAATAAGCTGTTATGGTACTGTTTGATTTACTAGGACTCTATTACTAATCAAATGTATTGTACAGGAAATGAAAACATGCTGTGTGTTGCAGTGGGCCGTTAGAATAATGCTAAACATATCCTTGACTCTATCCAAGTTGATGAGCGGGAAACATATCCTTGACCCTATCCAAGTTGATGAGCGGGAAACATATCCTTGACTCTATCCAAGTTGATGAGCGGGAAACATATCCTTGACCCTATCCAAGTTGATGAGCGGGAAACATATCCTTGACTCTATCCAAGTTGATGAGCGGGAAACATATCCTTGACCCTATCCAAGTTGATGAGCGGGAAACATATCCTTGACTCTATCCAAGTTGATGAGCGGGAAACATATCCTTGACCCTATCCAAGTTGATGCGCGGGAAACATATCCTTGACTCTATCCAAGTTGATGAGCGGGAAACATATCCTTGACTCTATCCAAGTTGATGAGCGGGAAACATATCCTTGACCCTATCCAAGTTGATGAGCGGGAAACATATCCTTGACCCTATCCAAGTTGATGAGCGGGAAACATATCCTTGACTCTATCCAAGTTGATGCGCGGGAAACATATCCTTGACTCTATCCAAGTTGATGCGCGGGAAACATATCCTTGACCCTATCCAAGTTGATGAGCGGGAAACATATCCTTGACTATATCCAAGTTGATGAGCGGGAAACATATCCTTGACTCTATCCAAGTTGATGAGCGGGAAACATATCCTTGACTCTATCCAAGTTGATGAGCGGGAAACAAACAATGCCAGTCAGCCTGCACAGCTGGCCCATCGAAACTACACCTAAACTACACCTAAACCCAGTCAGCCTGCACAGCCGGCCCATCGCAACTACACCTAAACTATACCAAAACTAATTTCACACGTTATAAGAGTTAGCCTATAGACCAGATTAAATTGACAATAATCTGATGAGTGACAATATTAGGCCTATCGGTACTCAAATTGTACATGAAGAGATGGGCGCATCTTGTAATTGACAGATGCAGGGAAAGGAGCATTGCTTTATCAAATCCTTCTTCGGTCACATGCAGGTAAAACATTTTGATTTCTATGTAGTATTCTGCAGTTTCTGTGACACTTTGTCAAAAACTCCAAATTCAAGAGGTGCAGCTATTTTTCCAAATGTCACTTTTTTAGAAGACTAACTGTGCTGTCCATGCATTCAGCACATGACCCAGCGGAATTATGTTTTTAGATTTTTCTAGTCATTTTCAAATGAATTACATATGAAAAGCTGAAATGGATAGATTTTTTAACCAAATTTATGTCCTAAATAAAAAAAGCATTGTTTTGGGCAAATCAAACAACACATCACTGAGTACCACTCTTCATATTTTCAAGCATGATGGTGGCTGCATCATGTTATGGGTATGCTTTTCATCGGTAAGGATTGGGATTTTTTGTTGATGAAAAATAAATGGAGTAGAGCTAGGCGCAGGCAAAATCCTAGAGGAAAACCTGGTTGTCTGCTTTCCAACAGAAATTAGGAGATAAATTAACTGTCCTTTCAGCAGGACAGTAACCTAAAACACAAGGCCAAATATACACTGAAGTTGCTTAGCAAGATTACCTCCTGAGTGGCCTAGTTACCAGTTTTGACTTAAATCTATGGCAAGACTGTCAAGCAATGATCAACAACCAACTTGACAAAGCTTGAAGCATTAAAAAAAATTATAGTGGGCAAATATTGTACAATCCGGGTGTGCAAAGCTCTTAGAGACTTACCCAGAAAGACTCACAGCTGTAATCACTGCCAAAGGTGATTCTAACATTGACTCAGGGTTGTGAATATTTATGAAAATGTGAGTTCTGTATTTCATTTTCAATAAATATGCAAATACTTCTAAAAACATGTTTTCACTTTGTTGTTATGGGGTATTGTGTGTAGATGGGTAAGATAAAAAAAACAATTAAATCAATTTCGAATTCAGGCTTTAACATAACAAAATGTGGAATAAGTAAAGTATGAATATTTTCTGAAGGCACTGGTCATGCAAATCAATGAACATATGAACTCTTAGTGTGTGAGATTATCAGTATTGAAACCGTGTTCATGACATCCTTTACAGAACATAATAAACCCATGTCATTAAATATTTCATGAGACACGGTGTCTGTACTCACCCGGGCCTCCTTTTCTCACTCCATCACACCACACCTCCGTCCAATCCAACCCAGCCCATGTATTTAAAATACATATTATTTTCTGTTAGTTGCTAATTTTCACATTTTGAAAAATGTCCTTTCTTAAAACACGATATTGTATCACATAATTCATCTCTTGGCTGCTATTGATACTAGTATTTAATGCACCCAATTGTAACTAAACCAATCCCAAACTGCCCCCCCCCCCCCACAGCTATAAGTCATTCCTGCCCAAGGACATACGTGCCCGTATCCAGGAGTACCACTTTGTGACCCGGAAGAGGATCCGCCATCGCTTCAAGAAGTTCATCCAGCAGTTTTGCCAGTGTAATGCCACCGCTCGCGATCTCAAGCTCAAATACCTGGCAAATCTGGAGATGCTGCAGCCAGCCCTCTATTCCGAGTGCTTCCGGGTCACAGAGCCCTCGGCTGGAGAGGTCACCATCGTCGTCACGGGTAACAATGGAATTCAGTGGTCCCAGGGGAAGGATATGGAGATCGAAAAGGTAGGGAGAAGTAGCATTCTCTTCTCTTTCTCTTATTGTCCTTTCTTTCTATTCTTCTCTTCTTGGAAACGGCATATGCCGTGCTGAAACGACCACAAAATGGCTGTGATTAGTTATGTGTTTCAATTGTCTCATGCAATCATTTCATAGTTTCATAGAGAGTAAGCGGAAGGGCGTTTGAATGTTGTGCATTCAGGATTGCTGCTACTGTATGTGACTTCTCTTTCTCGCTCACTATCTCTCTCTACCGGTGTGTCTCAGGGTTTCCAGACGTACTGTGATTTCCCAGAGGTTATAGACATCAGCATTAAGCAGGCCAACAAGGGCGGTGCTATCGAGAGTCGTATCGTCACCATCAACAGACAGGACCATCAGACTCTGGTACGACCACCCTGCTAACCTAACTCATAGAGGGATAAGATGAACATATTGAACACCTTCCTAATATTGAGTTGAAACCCCCCCCCCCCCTTTGCCCTCAGAACATCCTCAATTCGTTGGGGCATAGACTCTACAAGGTGTCGAAAGCATTCCACAGGGATGATGGCCCGTGTTGACTCAAATGATTCCCACAGTTGTCATTCTTGATGCACATGGGAAACTGTTGTATGTGGAAAAACCCAGCAGTGCTGCAGTTCTTGACACAAACTGGTGTGCCTGGCACCTACTACCCTACCCCGTTCAAAGGCACTTTAATCTTTTGTCTTTTCCATTCACCATCTGAATGGCACTAATACACAATCCATGTTTCAGTTAACTCGAGGCTTAAAAATCCTTCTTGAATCTGTCCCCTCCCTTTCATCTACACTGATTTGAAGTGGATTTAACAAGTGACATCAATAATAGATCATAGCTTTCACCTGAATTTATCTGGTCGGTCTATGTCATGGAAAGATTTGTACACTCAGTTTATAAACTCAGCAAAAAAAGAAATGTCCCTGTTTCAGGACCCTGTCCTTAAAATATTATTTGTAAAAATCCAAATAACTTCACAGATATTCATTGTAAAAGGTTTAAACACTGTTTCCCATGCTTGTTATGAACAATTAATGAACATGCACCTGTGGTAATGGTCATTAAGACACTAACAGCTTATAGACAGTAGGCAATTAAGGTCACAGTTATGAAAACTTAGGACACTAAAGAGAAAGATGCCCAGGGTCCCTGCTCATCTGCGTGAATGTGCCTTAGGCATGCTGCAAGGTGGCATGAGGACTGCAGATGTGGCCAGGGCAATAAAGTGCAATGCCTGTACTGTGAGACGCCTTAGACAGCGCTACAGAGAGACAGGACAGCTGATCGTCCTCGCAGTGGCAGACCACATGTAACAACACCTGCACAGGATCGGTACATCCGAACATCACACTTGCGGGACAGGTACAGGATGGCAACAACAACTGCCCGAGTTACACCAGGAATGCACAATCCTTCCATCAGTGTTCAGACTGTCCCCAATAGGCTGAGAGAGGCTCGACTGAGGGCTTGTAGGCCTGTTGTCTGGTGAGGAGGACCTGCCTTACATCACCGGCAACAACGTCGCCTACGGGCACAAATCCACCGTCGCTGGACCAGACAGGACTGGCAAAAAGTGCTCCTCACTGATGAGTCACTGTTTTTGTCTCACCAGGGGTGATGGTCGGATTCGCGTTTATCGTTGAAGGAATGATCGTTACACCGAGGCCTGTACTCTGGAGCAGGATCTATTTGGAGGTGGAGGGTTCGTCATGGTCTGGGGCGGCGTGTCACAGCATCACCGGACTGAGCTTGTTGTCATTGCAGGAAATCTCAACGCTGTGCATTACAGGGAAGACATCCTCCTCCCTCATGTGGTACCCTTCCTGAATTCTCCTCCTGACATGACCCTGCAGCATGACAGTGCCACCAGCCATACTGCTCGTTCTGTGCGTGATTTCCTGCAAGACAGGAATGTCAGTGTTCTGCCATGGCCAGCGAAGAGCCCAGATCTCAATCCCATTGAGCACCTCTGGGACCTGTTAGATCAGAGGGTGAGGGTGAGGGCTAGGGCCATTCCTTGGTGGAAGAGTGGGGTAACATCTCACAGCAAGAACTGGCAAATCTGGTGCAGTCCATGAGGAGGAGATGCACTGCAGTACTTAGTATCTGGTGTGGCCACCAGCTGCAATGACTGTTACTTTTGGTTTTGACCACCCCCCCTTTGTTCAGGGACACATTGTTCCATCTCTCTTAGTCACATGTCTATGGAACTTGATCAGTTTGTCTCAGTTGTTGAATCTTGTTATGTTCACACACATATTTAAACATGTTAAGTTTGCTGAAAATAAACGCAGTTGACAGTGAGAGGACGTTTCTTGCTGTTTATTACCCTACAGCCACTTGTACACCTTGTATGTGTGGAAGAGTTTCTTGGGTCAGCGTGGCGGAGGTGACGTTGCCTACCCTCACCACCTGGGATCTGCCCTTCAGGAAGTCCAGGATCCAGTTGCAGAGGGAGGTGTTCCGGTGTCCTAAGCTTGGTGACGAGCTTGGAAGGGAGAATAATGTTCATCGCTGAGCTGTAGTCAATGAACAGCATTCTCACATAGGTGTACCTCTTTTTTAGGTGGGTTAGGGCCGTGTGAAGTGCAATTGAGATTGTGTCGTCTATTGATCCGTTGGGGGGGGGGGGGGGGGGGGGTCTAGGGTGTCTGGGATGAGGGTGTTGATGTGTGCCATAATCGGCCTCTTTAAGCACTTCATGATTACAGATGTGAGTTCTGCAGGGCGGTAGTCATTGTGGCATGAAGCCTTAAGAGTTCTTGGGACCAGGAATGATGGTGGTCATCTTGAAACATGGGGATTACAGACTGGCACAAGGAGAGGTTGAAAATGACCGTGAATATCCCTTCCAGCTGTTCTGCGCATTCTCTGAGAATGTGCCCTGGAATACCGTGGAGCCACACAGCCTTGTGGGTGTTGACTAGGACTGTGGCGGTCATTACATTTTGTCAGCCAGTTATCATCTTACGGTAATTTACCGGTAATTAACAAACACAGTCAGCATCTCCAGGCCTCCATGCATACAAGCTGCTCATCTGCGCACTTGGAACTTTTACATATTTAAAACGTTCTAACAAATCAATGTAATATATACCATCACAATAATTATTTTAGGCAGGTCTAAAGAAACATAATATAAAGAAACTGTGTTTCAGAAGAACAGAATATGAGTTGGCCTACTGTATGTTATCTTGCTATGCGCCAGGCCATAGGCTGTAGGCTTGTTCTTTTAGCAGACATGATATGCTTATGTCCCGTGCCAAATCTATGATTGTGTAGTAAGAAGAATATAATTGAGGTTGGCGAGATAAAATGTGAAGGATATTTTTCCCATTCCGAAGCGGCTATGTTGAGCATAAATGTGATCATTTGAAACCGGTCCTATAGGCTATCGACTTTAGTTGTGAATGATGCAAGTCTTAGAATGTCTTACAAATCAGAACGTATATGGGTTGCATAGTGCAACTATAGGCTGTTGATGCGTTTGAGAAAGTATCCCAAAAAAGTTGCGCTCTGTTCTTTGTCTCAGGCTGCACACGCTGTGATCATCAAGTGATCATATTTTCGCCCGTTGGACTATTCCAGGGCCGGCACCAGAACGAACCCCCCCCCCCCCATGGGACCTCTTGTGTGCGCTAATTTTGTTATTGGGTGTCATAATGAAGACCATAAGCAGCGCGTGAGTTTCAAGTTTAGGGAAGCTTACAATTTCTCCTAACATTTCTACCTACTGTATCTGTGTGCCAGTTATGATTCGTGGAACAATTTTCGTGGAACAATTTCATTTCAATAATATCATTGTTTCTCAACATTATAGTCACGTGGTTAATCATAATCTGATTTCAAATGATCTTCATCTAAAAGTTCAAATTCAACTAATGCAGGAGCAATCCGTCTTTGCCATATGGACACATTGATACGCGGCTAAAGGAATTAGGGCATGAAACTCAGAGAGCCTACAATGCAGCAGTAGGCCTATAACTTCCATCGTCAACTAAGTAAAATACATCGGCCTAAAGCTGACAAATCAAAACAGGAAATCTCCAGATTAAAATCTAGGTTCTTTCAATCACATTAATCTTTCTACTCCTCCTGTTTGTCTCCCTTTCATTCTGACCTGTCTTGAGCTATCGCTAGTGAAGTGCAACTATGTATCAACTGAGCAGGTTGGCGTACTCGGGCGCAGAGAAACCACACACATGCTCATTGCTCACATGGAGCAAGACACCTAAAATGAAGGTAATGAAATGAACCAAAACTTGTTTCTCACAAGTGTAGCAGGTGGTGAACTCTGCATTCAACGTTTCCTCTCTGGGAATGAGAACGGTAAATCACTGTAGTAGTATTACTGTAGCAATAACATAAATGAATGTAACCAGATGAAGGGGATGAACAGAGAAATTTACTAGGCCTACGGGTGTCTTGGAAATTCAGTACTGAGCGAGACGTCATTTCTTCAAACAATCATCTTTTTATTTAATATCGATTAATTATTGCGATAATGAAACCGCCAACCCAACAGCCTGGAATAAACAATCAAAGGGAAAACAATTCACACAATGAAACAATGAATGTGCAAGAATAGGCGGGAGAGAGCGAAGAACATTCTGGAGAGCAGTGCTTGCATTCTGGAGAGCAGTGCTTGCATTCTGGAGAGCAGTGCTTGCATTCTGGAGAGCAGTGCTTGCATTCTGGAGAGCAGTGCTTGCATTCTGGAGAGCAGTGCTTGCATTCTGGAGAGCAGTGCTTGCATTCTGGAGAGCAGTGCTTGCATTCTGGAGAGCAGTGCTTGCATTCTGGAGAGCAGTGCTTGCATTCTGGAGAGCAGTGCTTGCATTCTGGAGAGCAGTGCTTGCATTCTGGAGAGGGAAGGCCATATATTTGCCACACACCCCTCCCCTTGTCTCAATTTTTTAAAATTATACTCAAGACACATTATCTAAACACATTTTAGATGCTTTTCACTGACAGCCGCAAACAATAATCAGCTAGGCCTATTGCCACACGCACTGCCCAAATTGCGGGCTTCCCAAATAGGCATAGGCCTATGAGCTAGTGATTTTAAAACAACCCACAGCTATTTTGTTTCAAAGAAGATTATGATCCTCTGTGGCTAAGTCAAGCTCTCTGATAAAGTATTTGGAATGATTTCATTTAGACAGGAGTAATTATAGAATTTTGGCAAAACGTCAATTTACTTTAGGGGAAGTCAGCATCTGAACAGTGCACTATGCACCCACCAACTTTCCTTTCTAATTTGAAAGTGGCTGAAACCAGAGATCTGTATATAATGATGAAATACGCATGTCTCCACCCTAGCAATGTGAGTCATTGTCCCAAAGGCAGGAGTGCAGGCGACCATCTTAGGTGTGCATATTACAGTATGCCCATAGAAACGCATTGGGCTTATTCTGGGAAGATTTTTGCAAGAGGGAACCCTCTCGCTTCGCCTCTTCCTCTCTGCTGAAACTAGCGAGCGAAACAGAGCCCCTCTCTTACTATATGTAGCCCATGTGTCGGAAGCTGTCTGGACAGAAAAAAGTATTTCATGCTATACTCCTTTTGTCCAGACAGCATCAGATACATGGTCTACACATACTGAGACAGACTGAATGTAGGCTGCTTTTCCACAGTTAAAAAAAAAATGTTTTTGTATTTTTTTCAGTCTTGCTGGGTAGGCTACTCCAGTTATTTCACTCCTCACATCTACCACTGTTCGAGGAGCATGAAGCCTCACGTTGCCGGACAGTTGATATTTCGGCCAAACGCTGTATGCCACGGGCTCTCCAAGCCTGTTCCTGCAGCTACCCAGTGTGGTGGTAAATACGGTTACCACAAACAGCCCTAGTGTTGACCGGATTAATTACGTCGGCCTTGTCAGGTTGTTGGTTCATATCTGGCTCAAAGGGACAATGAGGCCTTTTCTGTTAGAAAAGCATGTCAGAGTACTGACCCAACCCCCTCTTTTCCTCTATCTTCTTTAAACTCTCGCTCTCTCTCGCTCTCTCGCTCTCTGGCTCTCTCTGGCTCTCTCTGGCTCTCTCTGGCTCTCTCTGGCTCTCTCTGTCTCTCTCTGTCTCTCTCTGTCTCTCTCTGTCTCTCTGTCTCTTTCTGTCTCTCTGTCTCTTTCTGTCTCTCGCTCTCTCTCTCGCTCTCTCTCTCGCTCTCTCTCTCGCTCTCTCTCTCGCTCTCTCTCTCGCTCTCTCTCTCGCTCTCTCTCTCGCTCTCTCTCTCGCTCTCTCTCTCGCTCTCTCTCTCTCTCTCTCTCTCGCTCTCTCTCTCTCTCTCGCTCTCTCTCTCGCTCTCTCTCTCGCTCTCTCTCTCGTTCTCTCTCGCTCTCTCTCGCTCGCTCTCTCTCGTTCTCTCTCGCTCTCGCTCTCGTTCTCTCTCGCTCTCTCTCGCTCTCTCTCTCGTTCTCTCTCGCTCTCTCTCTCGTTCTCTCTCGCTCTCTCTCTCGTTCTCTCTCGCTCTCGCTCTCGCTCGCTCTCGCTCTCTCTCGCTCTCTCTCGCTCTCTCTCGCTCTCTCTCGCTCTCTCTCGCTCTCTCTCGCTCTCTCTCGCTCTCTCTCGCTCTCTCTCGCTCTCTCTCGCTCTCTCTCGCTCTCTCTCTGTCTCTTTCTGTCTCTTTCTGTCTCTTTCTGTCTCTTTCTGTCTCTTTCTGTCTCTTTCTGTCTCTTTCTGTCTCTTTCTGTCTCTTTCTGTCTCTTTCTGTCTCTTTCTGTCTCTCTCGCTCTCGCTTTCGCTCTCTCTCGCTCTCGCTCGCTCGCTCTCTCTGTCTCTTTCTGTCTCTCTCTGTCTCGCTCTGTCTCGCTCTGTCTCGCTCTCTCTCGCTCTGTCTCGCTCTCTCTCGCTCTCTCTCGCTCTCTCTCTCGCTCTCTCTCTCGCTCTCGCTCTCTCTCTCGCTCTCTCTCTCGCTCTCTCTCTCGCTCTCTCTCTCGCTCTCTCTCTCTCCCCTACTACACAGGAGCTGGAGTTCCGTTCCCTGTCCGAGGCTCTGTCCTTTGTGTCCTTGGTGGATGGCTACTACCGGCTCATAGCAGACTCCCACCACTACCTGTGTAAAGAGACGGCGCCCCCTAAGCTGCTGGAGGCCATTCAGAGCTACTGTCACGGCCCGGTTTCGTAAGTCAAGTGTATGTGCGTACGCTCACGCTCACACATGACTGAACCCATCTGTCATCTTCATCTCTGTCCTCAGGATGGAGTTTGCGACCAGTAAGCTGCGACGGTCTGGGAATCATAAGGGTCTGTACATCCTCCGCAGCAGCCCTAAGGACTACAACAAATACTTCCTGACCTTTGTAGTGGGGGTGAGTACAATGCATGATACTGGTGCTGTGGACCTGATGGATTGAGTGGCCCCAGAGTCCCCTGACCAACTGCTCTAACTGTAAAACTATTCATGTTTAGTCCAGAACAGACTTATGTTAGCCTTTCTCCTCATGTGTACATTTTATAACCTTACTGTCAAAAGTGTATGTCTGTCTCTGTGTGTATCTGTCATTAACCTGTCCCCCCTCTCTTCTCTGAAGCAGAGTGACAGCCTGGTGGAGTTTAAGCACTGCCAGATAGTGAAGACAGACCAGGGAGAGTACGTCCTCTCTGGGGCTAAGAAGAGCTTCAGCTCTCTAAGGGAGCTGCTCCACTGCTACCAGAAGGAGGCGCTGCGCTCTGACGGATACATCTTCAAGTTCACCAAGTGCTGCCCGCCAAAGGCTAAAGGTGAGAGGTCCGGGGATAAGGAGCAGCAATGGGTCATAGCTGTGTTTTTGTGTTTATAACAATAACATAAACTGTCCTACTTGATTTCATTGACCAATGTTAGCAATTTGGGGAAACGTTTGGGCTCGCTCTCCAGCCACACTTGACTCTCGATCTATATTCTCACAGCAGTTTAATAAACAAATAATGCACTATCCTTCAAAAGGAGACGTGACACACAGATCGAGGAAAGGATGAATGCAGCAAAGTACAGAGAGATCTTTGATGAAAACCTGCTCCAGAGCACTCAGGACCTCGGACTGGGGAGAAGGTTCACCTTCCATCAGGGCAACGACCCTAATACTGAATACTTTCCAAAGTGTGATTTATATGAACCGATTCTAATCAGATTTCATGTTGCTAAAATGCTGTCGGTTCCACTTTGAATGCAACAATGGTTAACGCACAGAAGTTATTTTCAAAGAGATGGCTAACAGCAAGCGCTGCAACACAAAACACACTTCCGCTCACCAGATGATGATAATTTGAAACTTCTTGTTCAAAGTTATTCTTGAAAGGAAGAAGCTAACAAATTAGCAACAACATCGTCTTTGATACCTGCTGCAACCGCTGCAAACTAGCCAACAACAAAAGCTAGCTAGACTGTGGGAAAACTACTGTTCGCTGTTGCGCAGTGACCTGTTTCCATACGTTTTTGTAAAAACGGTCTCACCCATTAAGTCAAAATGTGACTTGTGGCATTTTTCTGGTCTTGGCTCGGTCTCGGACCTCTTGTCCCCCTCCCAGTCTTGACTCACATACAAGAACAAAATGTATGTACCCCACTAGTTGCGTTCTACCCTATATTCACAGGTTACTTAAGGAGTTACAGGGGAGACGAAGACAATCTCTTTATATACCCCTAACTCTACATCTTCATCTCTGTCCCATCTTTCTGCAGACAAGTCTAACCTGTTGGTCTGCAGGGGTAACCAGGGTGCTGAGGTACCGCTCTCCCCCTCCCTCCACAGACACATTAGCCAGATGGTGTTCCACAAGATACGCAAGGAGGACCTTGTCATCGTAAGATACCTCTCTCAAACACTCTTTTTCTACCTATCCGTATTCCTCCTCACTCATTACTAAAAATGAATCGCTCTGGTCAATTAGCTTGAGAGCAGAGGCCACTGGGTTCTGTATGAACACACACACACACACACACGTACAAAAAATACTTCTGAAGAGGCGATTATTGGGTAGGTTGGGGGTAGTAACAGACCTGCCACTTAAGCACCAGGGAATTGATTGTGTTCCCTGTGTGTTACAGAAAGATAGTCTGGGTCAGGGAACGTTCACTAAGATCTTCTGTGGTGTGAGGAAGGAGCTTGGGGACTATGGAGAGATTCACCAGATGGACGTCATTGTCAAGATCCTGGACAAGGCCCATCGCAACTACTCCGAGGTTAGTTAAGAAAATGACTCTCACATCAGTAAGAGATTCATCTGAACTTAGTCTTTGATTGAAATCAATGCATGAAAAAGTGAGAACTCCATTTAAATCCAAGTTAGGATATGACCCTAAGAGAGCTGTAATGTTCAGGAGCTAGTCTTGATTTGACTTGAATACAAGTCTGCATCCGTTTTTGAAAGCAGTGGTGTAAAGTACTGAAGTAAAAACACTTTAAAGTACTACTTATAGTTGAAGTCTGAAGTTTACATACACTTAGGTTGGAGTCATTTAAAACTCGTTTTTCAACAACTCCACAAATTTCTTGTTAACAAACGATAGAACATCTACGTTGTGCATGACACAAGTAATCTTTCCAACAATTGTTCACAGACAGATTATTTCACTTATAATTCACTATCACAATTCTAGTGGGCCAGAAGTTTACATACACTAAGTTGACTGTGCCTTTAACAATGCCTTTGAAAAACAATTGTAGACCTCCACGAGTCTGGTTCATCCTTGGGAGCAATTTCCAAATGAAGGTTCCACGTTCATCTGTACAAACAATTGTACACAAGTATAAACACCACAGGACCACGCAGCTGTCATACCGCTCAAAACTGCCATAAAAAAGCCAGACTACGGTTTGCAACTGCACATTTTTATTTATTTATTTTATTTTACCTTTATTTAACCAGGTAGGCAAGTTGAGAAAATGAGAAGTTCTCATTTACAATTGCGACCTGGCCAAGATAAAGCAAAGCAGTTCGACAGATACAACGACACAGAGTTACACATGGAGTAAAACAAACATACAGTCAATAATACAGTATAAACAAGTCTATATACAATGTGAGCAAATGAGGTGAGAAGGGAGGTAAAGGCAAAAAAGGCCATGGTGGCAAAGTAAATACAATATAGCAAGTAAAACACTGGAATGGTAGTTTTGCAATGGAAGAATGTGCAAAGTAGAAATAAAAATAATTGGGTGCAAAGGAGCAAAATACATAAATAAATAAAAATTAAATACAGTTGGGAAAGAGGTAGTTGTTTGGGCTAAATTATAGGTGGGCTATGTACAGGTGCAGTAATCTGTGAGCTGCTCTGACAGTTGGTGCTTAAAGCTAGTGAGGGAGATAAGTGTTTCCAGTTTCAGAGATTTTTGTAGTTCGTTCCAGTCATTGGCAGCAGAGAACTGGAAGGAGAGGCGGCCAAAGAAAGAATTGGTTTTGGGGGTGACTAGAGAGATATACCTGCTGGAGCGTGTGCTACAGGTGGGAGATGCTATGGTGACCAGCGAGCTGAGATAAGGGGGGACTTTACCTAGCAGGGTCTTGTAGATGACATGGAGCCAGTGGGTTTGGCGACGAGTATGAAGCGAGGGCCAGCCAACGAGAGCGTACAGGTCGCAATGGTGGGTAGTATATGGGGCTTTGGTGATAAAACGGATTGCACTGTGATAGACTGCATCCAATTTGTTGAGTAGGGTATTGGAGGCTATTTTGTAAATGACATCGCCAAAGTCGAGAATTGGTAGGATGGTCAGTTTTACAAGGGTATGTTTGGCAGCATGAGTGAAGGATGCTTTGTTGCGAAATAGGAAGCCAATTCTAGATTTAACTTTGGATTGGAGATGTTTGATATGGGTCTGGAAGGAGAGTTTACAGTCTAACCAGACACCTAAGTATTTGTAGTTGTCCACGTATTCTAAGTCAGAGCCGTCCAGAGTAGTGATGTTGGACAGGCGGGTAGGTGCAGGTAGCGATCGGTTGAAGAGCATGCATTTAGTTTTACTTGTATTTAAGAGCAATTGGAGGCCACAGAAGGAGAGTTGTATGGCATTGAAGCTTGCCTGGAGGGTTGTTAACACCGTGTCCAAAGAAGGGCCGGAAGTATACAGAATGGTGTCGTCTGCGTAGAGGTGGATCAGGGACTCACCAGCAGCAAGAGCGACCTCATTGATGTATACAGAGAAGAGAGTCGGTCCAAGAATTGAACCCTGTGGCACCCCCATAGAGACTGCCAGAGGTCCGGACAGCAGACACACTGAACTCTATCAGAGAAGTAGTTGGTGAACCAGGCGAGGCAATCATTTGAGAAACCAAGGCTGTTGAGTCTGCCGATGAGGATGTGGTGATTTGACAGAGTCGAAAGCCTTGGCCAGATCAATGAATACGGCTGCACAGTAATGTTTCTTATTGATGGCGGTTAAGATATCGTTTAGGACCTTGAGCGTGGCTAAGGTGCACCCATGACCAGCTCTGAAACCAGATTGCATAGCAGAGAAGGTATGGTGAGATTCGAAATGGTCGGTAATCTGTTTGTTGCCTGGGCTTTCGAAGACCTTAGAAAGGCACGGTAGGATAGATATAGGTCTGTAGCAGTTTGGGTCAAGAGTGTCCCCCCCTTTGAAGAGGGGGATGACCGCAGCTGCTTTCCAATCTTTGGGAATCTCAGACGACACGAAAGAGAGGTTGAACAGGCTAGTAATAGGGGTGGCAACAATTTCGGCAGATAATTTTAGAAAGAAAGGGTCCAGATTGTCTAGCCCGGCTGATTTGTAGGGGTCCAGATTTTGCAGCTCTTTCAGAACATCAGCTGAATGGATTTGGGAGAAGGAGAAATGGGGAAGGCTTGGGCGAGTTGCTGTTGGGGGTGCAGTGCTGTTGTCTGGGGTAGGAGTAGCCAGGTGGAAAGCATGGCCAGCCGTAGAAAAATGCTTATTGAAATTCTCAATTATGGTGGATTTATCAGTGGTGACAGTGTTTCCTATCTTCAGTGCAGTGGGCAGCTGGGAGGAGGTGTTCTTATTCTCCATGGACTTTACAGTGTCCCAGAACTTTTTTGAGTTAGTGTTGCAGGAAGAAAATTTCTGCTTGAAAAAGCTAGCCTTGGCTTTTCTAACTGCCTGTGTATAATGGTTTCTAGCTTCCCTGAACAGCTGCATATCACGGGGGTTGTTCGATGCTAATGCAGAACGCCATAGGATGTTTTTGTGTTGGTTAAGGGCAGTCAGATCTGGGGAGAACCAAGGGCTATATCTGTTCCTGGTTCTACATTTCTTGAATGGGGCATGTTTATTTAAGATGGTTAGGAAGGCATTTAAAAAAAATATCCAGGCATCCTCTACTGACTGGATGAGATCAATATCCTTCCAGGATTCCCCGGCCAGGTCGATTAGAAAGGCCTGCTTGCAGAAGTGTTTCAGGGAGCGTTTTACAGTGATGAGTGGAGGTCGTTTAACCGCTGACCCATTACGGATGCAGGCAATGAGGCAGTGGTCGCTGAGATCTTGGTTGAAGACAGCAGAGGTGTATTTAGAGGGGAAGTTGGTTAGGAGGATATCTATGAGGGTGCCCGTGTTTAAGGCTTTGGGGAGGTACCTGGTAGGTTCATTGATAATTTGTGTGAGATTGAGGGCATCAAGTTTAGATTGTAGGATGGCTGGGGTGTTAAGCATGTTCCAGTTTAGGTCGCCTAGCAGCACGAACTCTGAAGATAGATGGGGGGGGCAATCAGTTCACATATGGTGTCCAGAGCACAGCTGGGGGCAGAGGGTGGTCTATAACATGGGGACAAAGATCGCACTTTTTGGAGAAATGTCCTCTGTTCTGATGAAACAAAAATAGAACTGTTTGGCCATAATGACCATCGTTATGTTTGGAGGAAAAAGGGGGAGGCTTGCAAGCCGAAGAACACCATCCCAACCGTGAAGCACGGGGGTGGCAGCATCATGTTGTGGGGGTGCTTTGCTGCAGGAGGGAATGCTGCACTTCACAAAATAGATGGCTTCATGAGGTAGGAAAATTAGGTGAATATATTGAAGCAACATCTCAAGACATCAGTCAGGAAGTTAAAGCTTGGTCGCAAATGAGTCTTCCAAATGGACAATGACCACAAGCATACATCCAGAGTTGTGGCAAAATGGCTTAACAACAACAGTCAAGGTGTCACAAAGCCCTGACCTCAATCCCATAGAGAATGTGTGAGCAGAACTGTGATGAAAGACATAAAAGCTTAAATAAATCTTTCTCTCTACTATTATTATTCTGACATTTCACATTCTTAAAATAAAGTGGTGTTCCTAACTGACCTAAGACAGGGAATTTTTACTAGGACTAAATGTCAGGAATTGTGAAAAACTGAGTTTAAATGTATTTGGCTCAGGTGTATGTAAACTTCAGACTTTAACTGTACGTAGTTTTTTGGTATCTGTACTTTACTATTTATATTTTTGCCTACTTTTACTTCATTACATTCCTAGAGAAAATGACTTTTTACTCAGTTCATTTTCCCTGACACGCAAAAGTACTCGTTACACTTGGACAGGAAAATGGTCCAATTCACACACTTATCAAGAGAACATCCCAGGTCATCCCTACTGCCTCTGATCTGGCGGACTCACTAACACACAAACATACTTCATTTAGCAAATTATGTCTGAGTGTGGCCCTGCCTAAAGAAAAAAAGAAAATAGTGCAGACTGGTTTGCTTAATTTAAGTAATTTGAAATTATTTTTACTTTTTCTTTTGGTACTTAAGTATATTTGAGCAATTCCATTTACTTTGAATATATTTCAAACCAAATACTTTCAGACTTTTACTCAAGTAGTATTTTACTGGCCGACTTTTACATGAGTCCTTTTCTATTAAGGTATCTTTACCTTTACTCAAGTATGACAATTGGGTACTTTTCCTACCACTGTTGAAAGGGACCGGAAAATGTCGTTTTGCAAATGGAATTTGTTAATTTACTATGTTTGCATTTTCAATTGTGTCTCTCACCAGTCGTTCTTTGAAGCCGCCAGTATGATGAGCCAGCTGTCCCATAAGCACATGCTCCTCAACTATGGCGTGTGTGTCTGCGGGGAGGAAAGTAAGTGACATCCCACAATTCAGTTATTCTGTTCCTCTCGCCTTTTCCTCTGATAGCCTACCTCTCCCTCCCAACCATAGCCCCTGAACTCTCCCTACTTCCCTGCCCTCTCTACAACACTGTTGACCTTTGTCTGTCTCTGCAGTCGGTGTCGTCTGTCTGACGATCAGTGAAGGTGTCTATTATGATGGGATAAGGGTGTTTTTCTAATGGAGTCCTGCTGAGGCACGTAACAGAACACGAAAAGGTGTTTTTTATTGGACAAGTCCAGGTAGTCCCTCCCTTTTTTTCCAGTTTTCTTCCATTTGGTCCCTAATGAACATGACCCTGGCCACATGGTCTGTGTTCTCTGTGGGTTAGCATCAGGGCCAGCATTGGTCACCACACTGTCTGCCTGGACTAAAAGGCTTACAGTAGCTGTGACCTGTGACTACTGAATAGACTGATGCCCTGGGTTAATCCTATGATGTAATGACTGGAGCAGGCAGTGCTGGAACAGCATATAAAGCAGGCCTTGCTCTATACACGGTGTGTACAAACCATTAAGAACACCTACCTTGTGTTATTTGTAGTATTACATTGTTATTGATTACTGCATTTTTGGGTTTAGTGCTTGAAAGAAAGGCATTTCACTGTACTTGGGCATGTGACATTAATACTTAAAACCTAAGGATAGAAAGGATGGCCTTTTCCATATTCTGTGGCATAAGAAACACTTCCACATATGCAAGGTGTACAATAAGTGTCTGTAGGGCACTATAAACTGAGTGTACAGTGGTGGCCAAAAGTTTTGAGAATGACACAAATATACATTTTCACAAAGTCTGCTGCCTCAATTTGTATGATGGCAATTTGCATATACTCCAGAATGTTATGAAGAGTGATCAGATGAATTGCAATTAATTGCAAAGTCCCTCTTTGCCATGCAAATTAACGGAATCCCCCCAAAACATTTCCACTGCATTTAAGCCCTGCCACAAAAGGACCAGCTGACATCATGTCAGTGACCCTCTCGTTAAAACACAGGTGTGTGAGTTGACGAGGACAAGGCTGGAGATCACTCTGTCATGCTGATTGAGTTTGAATAACAGACTGTAATCTTCAAAAGGAGGGTGGTGCTTGGAATCATTGTTCTTCCTCTGTCAACCATGGTTACCTGCAAGGAAACACGTGATGTCATCATTGCTTTGCACAAAAAGTGCTTCACAGGCAAGGATATTGCTGCCAGTAAGATTGCACCTAAATCAACCATTTATCGGATCATCAAGAACTTCAAGGAGAGCCGTTCAATTGTTGTGAAGAAGGCTTCAGGGCGCCCAAGAAAGTCCAGCAAGCACCAGGACCATCTCCTAAAGTTTATTCAGCTGCGGGATCGGGGCACCACCAGTACAGAGCTTGCTCAGGAATGGCAGCAGGCAGGTGTGAGTGCATCTGCACGCACAGCGAGGCAAAGACTTTTGGAGGATGGCCTGGTGTCAAGAAGGGCAGCAAAGAAGCCACTTCTCTCCAGGAAAAACATCAGGGACAGACTGATATTCTGCAAAAGGTACAGGGATTGGACTGCTGAGGACTGGACTAAAGTCATTTTCTCTGATGAATCCCCTTTCTGATTGTTTGGGGCATCCGGAAAAAAGCATGTCCGGAGAAGACAAGGTGAGCGCTACCATCAGTCCTGTGTCATGCCATCAGTAAAGCATCCTGAGACCATTCATGTGTGGGGTTTCTTCTCAGGCAAGGGAGTGGGCTCACTCACAACTTTGCCTAAGAACACAGCCATCAATAAAGAATGGTACCAACACATCCTCCGAGAGCAACTTCTCCCAACCATCCAGGAACAGTTTGGTGACGAACAATGTATTTTCCAGCATGATGGAGCACCTTGGCAAAAGTGATAACTAAGTGGGTCGGGGAACAAAACAAACTCCCCAGACCTTAATCCCACTGAGAACTTGTGGTCAATCCTCAAGAGGCAGGTGGACAAACAAAAACCCACAAATTCTGACAAACTCCAAGCATTGATTATGCAAGAATGGGCTGCCATAAGTCAGGATGTGGCCCAGAAGTTAATTGACTGCATACCAGGGCGGATTGCAGAGGTCTTGAAAAAGAAGGGTCAACACTGCAAATATTGTCTCTTTGCATCAACTTCATGTAATTGTCAATAAAAGCCTTTGACACTTATGAAATGCTTGTAATTATACTTCAGTATTCCATAGTAACATCTGACAAAAATATCTAAAGACATTGAGGCAGCAAACTTTGTGAAAATTAATATTTGTCAAAACTTTTGGCCACGACTGTACAAAACATTAAGAACACGTGCTCTTTCCATGACATCGACCGACCAGGTGAAATCGATATCCTTTATTGATGTCACTTGTTAACTCCACTTCAATCATTTTAGATGAAGGGGAGGAGACGGGTTAAAGAAGGCGTTTTAAGCCTTGAGACATTTGAGACGTGGATTGTGTATGTGTGCCATTCAGAGGGTGAATGGGCCTTTGAATGGTGTATGGTAGTAGGTACCAGGCACACCGGTTTGAGTCAAGAACTTCAACGCTGCTGGGTTTTTCCACGATCAACAGTTTCCCGTGTGTGTTAATGGTCCACCATCCAACCAACTTGACACAACTGTGGGAAGCATTGGAGTCAACATGGGCCAGCATCCCTGTGGGTAGATAGAGATGGCGATTGGATGCTTTTACCCAACAGTCCTTATTAACCATTAGAAGCTTGGAAATGGCTTGCCCTCATCGCGGCAACATGGAGTTCTATGGTAGTTTGAAGTCCCCTTTTTGTACAATTTGGCACGTATCACTGTATTGTGCTGCGGTAGTACAGCTATGATTGTTGAATTATAATCCGTTGCTTTTCAGACATGATGGTGCAGGAGTATGTGAAGCTTGGCTCCCTGGATACATACCTGAAGAAGAATAAGAGCTCTGTGAACATCACCTGGAAGCTAGAGGTGGCCAAGCAGCTAGCCTGGGCTATGCATTACCTGGTACGACCAATCCAATCAGTTATATAGTAACACATTTAAGAAGTTTCATTGCCACATACACCCCATAGGTGCAAACAATGACCTAGTAAGACCCTAATCATCATCTCCTAGAAGAACCTCCAGGGTTCACACACACACAAAATGTATGCAATCACTGTAAATCGCTTCGGCTCAAAGTGTCCGCTATGTGACCTGGGTGGTTTAGCAGTCAGTGCCGCTGCCTACAACACCCATGTCAGAGTTGACATGGGTTTCGAATCTGACCCACAGTCCACTGTGAAGCTTGATGATTAGTTGACTATTTCAATTAGCTGTGTAGTGCTAGGGCAAAAATCGAAAAGTGCACCCCTTAAGATCCTGAGGACCGTGTTTAGGAAAC
This sequence comes from Oncorhynchus kisutch, assembly GCF_002021735.2. NCBI lineage: Eukaryota > Metazoa > Chordata > Actinopteri > Salmoniformes > Salmonidae > Oncorhynchus > Oncorhynchus kisutch. The sequence goes on from NC_034196.2 coordinate 5,221,214, forward strand.
CCTGGTCTGCTGTATGTGATGCACGCTCCTATCTTTCCCACTTTCTCTCTCCTCTCTCTCCAATAAAACAAATAAATACAACTGTGTGTGTGTGTGTGTGTGTGTGTGTGTGTGTGTGTGTGTGTGTGTGGGGCAGCGTAATGGTATTACTTTTATTTGCAGTCTGTCATATTCTGTGTGTAACAGGAGGATAAGAACCTGATCCATGGAAACGTGTGTGCCAAGAACGTCCTGTTGATCCGAGAGGAGGACAAGAAGACTGGGAACCCTCCCTTCATCAAACTGAGTGACCCTGGAATCAGCATCACTGTCCTGCCCAAAGATGGTGGGCACCAGCTCTTGTATCAGTTATTACTAAGAAATGATACTTTACTGAACTTATGCATGTTCTTTACAGTGCATTTACAGGGCATTTAGAACCCAACAAGTCTTCCTCAGGCGGTGTTGATGCAAGGTATTCACCACGTATAAAACATTTCAAAGGCGTTGTTAGAGGACACTCCTCTCTTCGCCACCCCTCCTCTCTCCTCCACCAAGAGGAGATACTAGGAAATAAATCAAAAAAGGGGTATAACCATGCAGAAAGCATAGAAACTCCAGATATTTTTCAAAGCGCTTTTCTTTAAGTAATGTCGGCTATTTCTGTGGCTATTGCAGTGGCAATGATAAAAAAACGAAAGAAACCAAAATATCCCTGAACTTATGCAGTTCTTCTCTCCGATTTATTCTCAACCCACTCCTCGCTGCCTCTCAACCCTCACCTGAAGAACGGTAGGGTGAAGCTGACTACTGTATAGTCCATTGTCACAGGGAAACTCATCCTCCTCCTCCTTCTTTATAACCTCTAGTCTTGGTGGAGCGTATCCCCTGGGTGCCTCCAGAGTGTATAGAGGTGCCTAGACACCTGACTCTGGCCACGGATAAGTGGGCCTTCGGCACAACCCTGTGGGAGATCTGTAGTGGAGGAGACAAGCCACTCAGCACACTGGACTGCTCCAAGGTAAAGACTGGGGGAGGTGTTGTTGTTGGGCAATTCATATTAATCACAGCAATAATAAATAGTTAATTTAGTTTGAAAGCCATGTCCGAGCCAGAATGGCCCATAGGGCAGGAGCCTATCTCCTGTTTCTGTAGCGTTGTTTGTATAGCACACTGTAAATTACACCCAAATATCAAGGTAGTTCACAAGCAGGAAGTCAAATAAAAGGCAGGAAATTAAAAGCTTTTGAGCTGTGTAGGGTTTCGTTCCTCTGTTGTGTTATGTTTTGAGGGCCATAGTTTGTGGTCTTCTGAAAATGTGTATAATGAATCAAATCTATTATTGAAACCAACATGTTTTGGCACACATGTCTTCAATGTATTTTCCTTGCTAGAAATACCTGTTCTATGAGGACAAGGAGAAGGGACATCGTGGATACTATATAATGCCAACATTGTGTACTCGCTCTGATCTTTATTATCTCCCTATGTAGAAATGCCTGTTCTATGAGGACCGCCACCAGCTGCCTGCTCCGAAGTGGACAGAGCTGGCCAATCTCATCAACAGCTGTATGGACTATGAGCCCTCCAACAGACCTTCCTTCAGAGCTGTCATCAGAGACCTCAACAGCCTCTTCACTCCTGGTCAGTAGCCCTCATCTTTCTACTGCTCTGCCGACAGACAAAGATGTCATTCTAGTCATTTTACTAAAACCTGATGATGTTCCAATGGCTCAGCGTGTAGAACCATGGTGCTGGCAACATTAGGGTTGTGGTTTCGATTCTCGAGTGGACTACTTATACTGAATATAGGCGATGGGTCATTTTGGGTAGCATATTATTATTGTTGTTTAGTTGATTTACAGAAGGTCTCATGGATTGATTGTGTTCCGTCCTGTCTCCTGTTCCAGACTATGAGTTGCTGGTGGAGAGTGACATGGTGCCCAACAGGACCAGAGGGTTTGGGTTCCCAGGGACTTTTGAGAACCAGGAGCCCGCTCTGTTTGAAGAGAGACATCTCATCTTCCTCAAGCAGCTGGGGAAGGTTAGACGCGCGCAGCTACACACACACACACTCTCTCTCTTCATTATGCTAGTTTATGCACCGTCTGTGGTTGTAGTTTTTCCCCCCTCTTTTGTAGTTTTTCCCCTCTTTTATAGTTTTTCCCCCTCTTGTAGTTTTTTCCCCCCTCTTTTGTAGTTTTCCCCCTCTTTTGTAGTTTTCCCCCCTCTCTTCTAGTTTTCCCCCTCTTGTAGTTTTTCCCCCCTCTTTTTGTAGTTTTCCCCCTCTTTTGTAGTTTTTCCCCCCTCTTTTATAGTTTTTCCCCTCTTTTATAGTTTTTCCCCTCTTTTGTAGTTTTCCCCCCTCTCTTGTAGTTTTTCCCCTCTTTTGTAGTTTTTTCCCCTCTTTTGTAGTTTTTTCCCCTCTTTTGTAGTTTTTCCCCCCTCTCTTGTGGTTTTTCCCCCCTCTCTTGTGGTTTTTCCCCCCTCTCTTGTGGTTTTTTCCCCCCTCTCTTGTAGTTTTTCCCTCCTCTCTTGTAGTTTTTCCCTCCTCTCTTGTAGTTTCCCCCCCTCTCTTGTAGTTTCCCCCCCTCTCTTGTAGTTTTCCCCCTCTCTTGTAGTTTTCCCCCTCTCTTGTAGTTTTCCCCCTCTCTTGTAGTTTTCCCCCTCTCTTGTAGTTTTCCCCCTCTCTTGTAGTTTTCCCCCCCTCTCTTGTAGTTTTCCCCCCTCTCTCGTAGTTTTTCCCCCCTCTCTCGTAGTTTTCCCCCCTCTCTCGTAGTTTTTCCCCTCTTTTGTAGTTTTCCCCTCTTTTGTAGTTTTCCCCTCTTTTGTAGTGTTTCCCCTCTTTTGTAGTGTTTCCCCTCTTTTGTAGTGTTTCCCCTCTTTTGTAGTGTTTCCCCTCTTTTGTAGTGTTTCCCCTCTTTTGTAGTGTTTCCCCTCTTTTGTAGTGTTTCCCCTCTTTTGTAGTGTTTCCCCTCTTTTGTAGTGTTTCCCCTCTTTTGTAGTGTTTCCCCTCTTTTGTAGTTTTCCCCCCCTCTTTTGTAGTTTTCCCCCTCTCTTGTAGTTTTCCCCCTCTCTTGTAGTTTTTCCCCTCTTTTGTAGTTTTTCCCCCCCTCTCTTGTAGTTTTCCTCCTCTCTTGTAGTTTTCCCCCTCTCGTAGTTTTCCTCCTCTCTTGTAGTTTTTCCCCCCTCTTTTGCGCCGTTACATTTCATTTTTACCTCCGTTTTCGCTAGATGAATTGATCAATCACTCACTAATCTCTTCTAGAAGACCACGTCAATATAAATCATACCACAGGATGCGTGAGATAACTAACAGAATTATTTTGGGTTCTTTGGACAAATCACGATTTTGCAGGTGTTAGTAACTTTAGAATTTTGGGAGGGGAGGGGACATTTGAGCCCATAGACTTGCCCGTAACTTGCGAAGAGAGAGGGTAGAGCTTCTTCCTTCTGGTTCCCGATCCTTCTCTTAACCAATATGGACCCAGAACATCTGACCAATTACAAGACTTAACCCTTGTGTTGTCTACGAGTCAAAAGTGACCCGCCACTATGTTTAATAGCAGAGAAAACCACCTAAATTATATTTTTTCAACTTGAAATTGGTTTACTTTTCCTAGACTGACCCCAACATTAGAAAAAAGTGAAACATCGTCTTTGTTCATATTTCCATGAAAGCTGTACACCACCAGGGTACAAAGATTGTCTCAGGGTCATTTTTGTCCCGGCAGTTATAACATTTACACACCACAAAAACCAGACACACACACACACACACAATGAGAAATTGAGATTGTGTGCTACTGATTGAACTCAGACAAAACTGAAGCCATGAGTGCACGTTTCAGTGCCCAACAGGTCGTAGATTTTTTCAGATGTCCAGGAGGAATAGGAGAACAGTGATTTAGAAGAGGAGGAGGTAAGAAGAAGAAGATGTGGAAGAATACAACCCAGAGCAGATACATCATCTTCAGATGAAGAAGAATACAACCCAGAGCAGATACATCATCTTCAGATGAAGAAGAATACAACCCAGAGCAGATACATCATCTTCAGATGAAGAAGAATACAACCCAGAGCAGATACATCATCTTCAGATGAAGAAGAATACAACCCAGAGCAGATACATCATCTTCAGATGAAAAGAAGTCCACACAAGCTGAAAGAGACAGTTTTTTTTGTCAAAGAACAGCTAAATAACATGGTTATTACAACACCACATGACAACAACACCACATGACAACCAGGGCAGGATGGCAGCACAAAATGTCATAAGGATGACCCCAGGGCCCACAAATCAAATCAAATGTATTTATATAGCCCTTCGTACATCAGCTGATATCTCAAAGTGCTGTACAGAAACCCAGCCTAAAACCCCAAACAGCAAGCAATGCAGGTGTAGAAGCACGGTGGCTAGGAAAAACTCCCTAGAAAGGCCAAAACCTAGGAAGAAACCTAGAGAGGAACCAGGCTATGTGGGGTGGCCAGTCCTCTTCTGGCTGTGCCGGGTGGAGATTATAACAGAACATAGCCAAGATGTTCAAATGTTCATAAATGACCAGCATGGTCGTATAATAATAAGGCAGAACAGTTGAAACTGGAGCAGCAGCACGGTCAGATGGACTGGGGACAGCAAGGAGTCATCATGTCAGGTAGTCCTGGGGCATGGTCCTAGGGCTCAGGTCCTCCGAGAGAGAGAAAGAAAGAGAGAAGGAGAGAATTAGAGAATTCACACAGGACACCGAATAGGACAGGAGAAGTACTCCAGATATAACAAACTGACCCTAGCCCCCCGACACATAAACTACTGCAGCATAAATACTGGAGGCTGAGACAGGAGGGGTCCGGAGACACTGTGGCCCCATTCGAGGACACCCCCAGACAGGGCCAAACAGGAAGGATATAACCCCACCCACTTTGCCAAAGCACAGCCCCCACACCACTAGAGGGATATCTTCAACCACCAACTTACCATCCTGAGACAAGGCTGAGTATAGCCCACAAAGATCTCTGCCATGGCACAACCCAAGACATGCAGTTGACCATGCCCAGGACATCGCCTCAACATTCTACATGTGCATCACACCAGCCATTTAAAAAAATCTTCCTGGAGATGACAAATTTGGAGGGTTTCTGTAAGTATCAAGACAACTGGAAAAGGATGAGATTGACCTGCGTGCCTACATAGGGCTGCTAATCTTAGCGGGTGTGTATAGGTCCCGAGGCGAGGCTACATGTAGTCTCTGGGATGCAGAGAGTGGAAGGGCGATTTTTCCATGCCATGATGCCACTGGAAGTCTTTCACACTTTCTCAAGAAGGCTACGATTTGATAACCGTGAGTCAAGACCTGCAAGTCGTGTGAGAGACAAACTGGCAGCTGTAAGAGAGGTCTGGGAGAAGTGGGTGGAGCCATAAGAGAGGTCTGGAAGAAGTGGGTGGAGCCATAAGAGAGGTCTGGGAGAGGTGGGTGGAGCAATAAGAGAGGTGTGGGTGGAGCCATAAGAGGGGTCTGGGAGAAGTGGGTGGAGCCATAAGAGAGGTCTGGGAGAAGTGGGTGGAGCCATAAGAGAGGTGTGGGAGAAGTGGGTGGAGCCATAAGAGAGGTCTGGGAGAAGTGGGTGGAGCCATAAGAGAGGTCTGGGAGAAGTGGGTAGAGCGTCTGCCAAATGTCTACAACCCTGGGCCTGAAGTAACAGTAGATAAGCAACTGGTTCCATTCAGAGGTACATTTTTATTTCTCTAATGTAAGTGATTTTCACTGTTAATTCTATTATGTATTGCTGTAATATCATTGATTTATATGACACAGAGAAGCGGACGAGAGGAGGCCCGGAGAAGAACCAGGGGATGCAGGTTGTGCTTAATGTGACAGATGGACTGAGGGGGCACAATGTCTTTACCTCTTATGAACTCAGCCAGCAGCTCCTGAAGAGGAAGATCACCATGGTTAGAAAGAACAAGTCTGAGCTCCCCCCTGCACTCCTTGCAACAAGGGGGAGAGAGGCCTTCTCATCAAAGTTTGCCTTCACCCCCACCACCACTCTAGTTTCTTACCTCCCATTGAGGAACAAGAATGTGGTCCTCCTGAGCACACTGCACAAAACGTCTGAGATCAGTGATCATGAGGACAGGAAGCCAGCCACAATCTGGAACTACAACCACAACAAAGGAGGCGTGGACAACCTGGACAAGGTGATTGGAACTTACAGCTGCAGGAGGATGACTGCCCGCTGGCCCCTGGTCATCTTCTATAACATCATTGATGCGTCCTCATACAATGTCTTTGGGATATGGAACAAGATCAACCCTACCTGGATGCCTGATAAGCGGAACAAGAGGAGGGTGTTCCTGGAGCAGCTGGGAAAGGCACTTGTAACCACACACATTCAAAGAAGGGAGCACCTCCCTCGCACAGCAGTGCTTGTGAAAGCTGTTCGGGGGGATGAATCTTGTCCTGATCCACCTGAGGCTGCAGCTGGGGCAGGCAAGAGGAGGAGATGCCAATTCTGCCCCCCAGAGAAGGACTAAAACAAATACTATGGGTTAACTGAGATAAGTAACTCACACTGTCTCTCTCTCTCTCTCTCTCAGGGTAACTTTGGCAGTGTGGAGATGTGTAGGTACGATCCTCTGCTCGACAACACAGGGGAGGTGGTGGCAGTCAAGAAGCTGCAGCACAGCACAGCCGAACACCTCAGAGACTTTGAACGTGAGATCGAGATCCTCAAGTCCCTCCAGCATGATAACATCGTCAAGTACAAGGGAGTGTGCTACAGCGCTGGTGAGATCAGTATGTTTTTCAAAGTGTGATGACCACAATCTTCTCTCGGGTCATTGTTCCTTGAATATTCAACTGTTGAGAGGAATCATGCTACTATGTCCCAGCTTTGTACGGTACATGACCATCATAACAAGTACTTTCAATCACTGGAAATGAGTGCAAGCTAAAGTGTTGTAGTGCTATGCATCTGACTGCTGTGCTGTTTATTCAATTCTAACCATATCCTAGGTCGGAGGAACCTGCATCTGATCATGGAGTACCTCCCCTACGGCAGTCTGAGAGACTACCTCGTCAAGAACAAGGATCGCTTCGACTACAAGAAGCTCCTGCTCTATGCCTCACAGATCTGCAAGGTACAGGACTGTTACAGCACAGTACATTGTAATACTGTGCAAATACTTCAAAGACGATTGACCTTTTTTCAAGTCCTGCCCTCCCCATTTACTGCTGCGATGTCCAACAAACTTTTGCAGTGGAGAGCAATTTTCCATTAAAACCAATGGAGAAGAACTGCCAAAAATGTTGTTAAACTCTGTTTCTACTACTTGATTAAATTGAATGCAGGCGGCCCCTTGCTCATCAGGAGACTGGTGTTTGTTACTGTGGACTGTCATTTTTATGACTTCACAGGAACTCACTGAACTCTACTTGTGTGCTCCTGCAGGGCATGGACTACCTGGCGACCAAGCGCTACATCCACAGAGACCTGGCCACCCGTAACATCCTGGTAGAGAGTGAGCTGAGGGTGAAGATAGGAGACTTTGGGCTCACCAAGGTCCTGCCTCAGGACAAGGACTACTACACCGTCAGAGAGCCGGGAGAGAGCCCCATCTTCTGGTGAGAAATAATACTGCAACTTCTTTAACAGGCAGTGGGAGAATTGTGGTTAAAACAGTAGTCGATTGTTACTTTTATTAATGAAATTAGTCACAAATGAGCTCACTAATTGGCAAGCACCAATATACCAATCCTACATTTTGAAAAAAAGGATTGACTGTTTATTGTTGTGGAAACTATTTTAACTAATGATTGACTGTATATTTGACTTAGATACCCTTTATAACCCCTTTTTAAAGGGTCTCTTTTAAAAAAAAGCTTTTTATATCACTGCTGTGTGTATGTTTTATATGCATTTGTGTGTATGCTTATTTGCATTTGTAAGTTCATTTTTCTTGGTTGTGTTGAAGGTATGCCCCCGAGTCGCTGACTGAGAGCAAGTTTTCAGTGGGCTCTGACGTGTGGAGCTTTGGAGTGGTCCTGTACGAGCTGTACACCCACAGCGACAAGGACTGCAGTCCTCCAGCCGTACGTCTCTGTACCTTTTTTTTAGCTTTCCTCTTCTACCTCACACGGTCATTCTTCGTCTCTCATCACTTTTCTCAACTGTCTCCCTCAACCGTTCTCTCTTTTGATACTGCCAACTTGTACAAAAGTGCAAAGAGCTTGATTAAGACTTGTCGTAGTCGTCATTGTGACCATTAAAGACTATTTCTTGTACCATGTGGTGTCTCTGTATATGGTTAATAGAAATGAGCTAATTTGATTAGTTTACCTACCATCCTTAAACTGCTGTAATTAACCTAGCCCCCCCCCCCCCCCCCCCAGGTGTTCATGGATAAGATGGGCCGTGACAAGCAGGGTCAGATGATAGTGTATCACCTCATTGATCTCCTGAAGAGAGGATACAGACTCCCTGCTCCCCAGGGCTGTCCTGAGGAGGTGAGGCTGACCGTCTGTTTCTGTGTCTTGTGTATATCTGGTTGCCATCTAAACAAAATCGTAAGGCAGCCTCTGTAACTGTTTTACATATTGTATGTTTTTAGGTGTTTATTTTTGTTTTTTTTATACTCTTTTTAGTTTTTGATTAGTAATTGAGTTGTTGATTGGATATATCTGGCTGTTTTCACCCACGGAGTTGCAGGACTGATGGCAGGATGACTTGTTAGGTTTAGCTAGCTGGCTAATATTTGCGTTTTAAAAGATGCATTTCAACACCGGCTGCTTCTGGATCAGTGGTGACCTGACTGCAGTATGGAAATGGCAGCGAGCTCGTAGCGAGGAGGACTGCTGCTCTGGACTGATGTGTTGTGGGCTTTTTTTCTGCGCTGTAGCAGCACCCAAGTGGGTGCTACACGTTAGTTGTGGTGGAATACCAAGTCCAGGCTACAGAGAGGCTGAGCTGTGGACGACATCAGGGCCAGCAAGCCAATTGCATCATTATATTTCTATGGCATCAACTGACATCACCATCATCTAACTCCGTTTAGGAGCCAGAGACCGCTGATCTGCTGAGGGAGTCCTGCTCTGTGGCTATGACAATGTCGTCCTGCTCTGTGGCTATGACAATGTCGTCCTGCTCTGTGGCTACGACAATGTCGTCCTTCTCTGTGGCTATGACAATGTCGTCCTGCTCTGTGGCTATGACAATGTCGTCCTGCTATGACAATGTCGTCCTGCTCTGCGGCCTTGACAATGTCGTCCTGCTCTGCGGCCTTGACAATGTCGTCCTGCTCTGCGGCTATGACAATGTCGTCCTGCTCTGCGGCCATGACAATGTCGTCCTGCTCTGCGGCTATGACAATGTCGTCCTGCTCTGCGGCTATGACAATGTCGTCCTGCTCTGTGGCTATGACAATGTCGTCCTGCTCTGTGGCTATGACAATGTCGTCGTGCTCTGTGGCTATGACAATGTCGTCGTGCTCTGAGGCTATGACAATGTCGTCCTGCTCTGCGGCTATGACAATGTCGTCCTGCTCTGCGGCTATGACAATGTCGTCCTGCTCTGCGGCTATGACAATGTCGTCCTGCTCTGCGGCTATGACAATGTCGTCCTGCTCTGTGGCTATGACAATGTCGTCCTGCTCTGTGGCTATGACAATGTCGTCCTGTCCTTTTTGTTTTGTTATGTTATACTGTATGTGCAACCCAATTCTGCCTATTCTGGCCAGGTCTACTGTGTAGCTTGTACCTACAATGTTACATTTTTTGAACCATTTATTAAAGAGGACTTTTGTGTGTCATCCTCAATGATTTTAAGTGCATTATCCACTTGTGTGCTTGTATTGCGTTTTAAATTGTCAAATGTACCTATTTACTCCTCAGATCCACAACATGATGACAGAGTGCTGGAATGGTGACCCAGGTCTGCGGCCCACCTTCAAGAAGTTAGCCCAGAGTGTGGACACGTTCCGGGACAGTGAAGAGGGCTCTACTGGAGGTGACCTGGCCCAGCCCACATGATCACCTTGTCCAGTAAAGAAACGCTCATTTTCCATTGTAAAACGTTTTGCTATGGTGTGCCCTAATCAATACAACCCTGACGACGCCTTAACTCTCAGACTACGACAATGGAGTCACTTGAGCCAACAGTCTTCTGGAGCAGATAGGAGGAGCAAACGGGGAGGATTACCAATGGCATTCTGGGAGAAATCACAAAAAGACAATATTGAAGTCTGCCTTTGTGTGCGAACCTAGCCCCTTTTTTCCACTGATTTGGGGAAGGGAAATGACCACATGCTGTTCCTTTGCTGTTGTGTTTTCACCGTGCCTATTATGACTTATTTTGGGCTCTGGCCTCAGACTTCAGCACAGGCAGAACACACTCAGCTGTTGTATATGCTGATGCTAATGGCAGCACAGAAACACGTCAAGGATAGCAATACGGAAGACGTACATTTAGTAAAGACGTTAAGACTGTTCCATCTGCCTGCCTCCCTCATCTCAAGTGGATTATGTCAAACCACCTTTTCTCTTTGTCACGGTAATCCACATTGCGTTAATGTGCCATCATCTGACCTGCTGACCTCCCCATTGGAATATGGATATGCACTTCTGCCGGATCAGTAGTACGTATAAGAACATGGACGAAACTGTTTTGTCTGTCAGTGTATTTAGGTTGTCATGGCAGCCGTGTAGTTAGTGTTTTGAGTGAACATATTTGTTATTTTTCATTAAAAGAAAAGTGATAATCTATGATCATGGCGAGGAAAGGGTTTTAACATGTATTTATATCATTGGTTTATACAAGCCAGTGTTACCTGTTTGTGAGTTGAACGTAAGTCTGCTGGTGTTGCATTTGAGTTATAATGCTTAGGGTAAATTGATTGTAAAATATCAGCTATTTTATATCAATGCAGTCGTACAGTATTAAAGGGTATGTTATTGCAAAACTGGTCAGAAATGGATTTTATTGCATTAGTGGCATGTTTAACGGCCATTTTATTTGGTTGTATTCATTCTCTTGAGTGGAACGTTGGTGACAGTGGCTCTTTCATCTCCATCCACACCGTCAGCCCTCAAAAAAGGTCACTTATACACATGACAATTTGCACATACACACACACACACATATCAGACCTGGGTTCAAATACATGTGTATTTGAGTGTCTGTTATTTCAATGACTTTTTTCGTATGTATCTGAGTATTTTCAAAATACACAGAAAACGATGACTTGTTCAAAACTTTCCTTGAACGCTATTTGAACCCCTTTACAAATACTTTGCTGCTCCGTGTCCAACGAGCTTTTAGAAATGGGTTTTTAAAACATAACATGGCATCTTGTCCCTCTATCATGACACACCAATGTAAAGTATGGGCTTCATATTGCGATTTAATAAGTCAAATGAGACCTGCATAGCTTCGATTTCAAACGAAACTTAACTACATTCACACCAAATATTTATTTGAAAACACTGTCTTTCATATGCTTCCAATTATATGTATTTTAAGTCGTTGTAAATACATGCAAATCTTTCCAAATAGTTTTGTTCTTTTTTCCCAAAATTCAACTACTTGTTCTTTCAAATTAATATGCTCTAAATATTTGTTATGAAATGTAATCGCACACACCACAGAGAAACCTGTTTCTATTTAAGGCGACTGGTGACTTATCAATTACTCAGGTGTAGTAGTTCTACAGTCAAGGGATGGTCTCCCACGGAGAAAACTGTTGTGATTGCTTGGAGGCTAAATGGGGTAGGATCCTCGTAAACCAGTGAGTCCCTGTTAAAACTAGCTGTGTGAAATCCCTCTCGGGTACACCTTGGTAGTGGTGGTGATAGTAAGAGTAATGTTCTGTGGAGGTATGGTAGTCATTGCAATAACCGTTATTGTGTCTGGTGGATCCTCCTGTCCTCATGGCTGACTTAGCACAACTAGCTGCAGGTCTGGGCCACCAGCTAACTGTTATTGTTTCCATGGTAAACCAGGAGAGTAGTAGAGGGGGGGGAAGCTATTAAGGGACATAAGAGCTTATTTTTCCTTAATGCCTGACTGTTACCATGGCGTCAGCTACAGTAAACATTGAGTAATGGCTAACAATGTGGTTTTACCCCAGGTCGAATGCAGACATGAAATGATTTATTTTTGATGAACCTAATAAATACCAATGTGTAATTATATAGCGAGCACATTTTTTGCTTTTCCATTTAGTGGATGAGACATTTCGACGTGGACAAGATGTGATTTCCAAAATAGACTTTATATTGATGTTCAATGAGTTGTACATTTACATACACTTAACATATGTTCACAGTATTTCGATGGGGTATTCTTGGTGGGGATGCATTTTAAGTCATTCAAACAATTGTATTTCTCAGGGAAGTGCATAAGTGCTCTTGCTTCAGTAATTCATTTAATGATGAAACAACATTTGAGCAATAACACATGCAAACTATTTGCCTTGCACATTATACAGAAAAGCATACAAAGCCATTTAAACAGCTAGCCCGGCGTTCCCAAACCTGGTCCTTGGGACCCCAAGGAGTGCACATTTAGTTTTTTGCCCTAACCACTACACAGCTGATTTTGAATGATCCAGCTTGATGATTATTGGAATTAGCTGTGTAGTGCCAGGGTAAAACCCAAACGTGCACTCCTTGGGGTCCTGAGGACCGAGTTTGGGAACCCCTGAGCCAGCCTGTGTTGAAATTTCTCCCATCAACAACCTAGTCAAACACTGAAAAGAAAACAGCTAACCTTTCACCCACACTCCAATAACACAGAGAGGTGTGTGGTCAGATAAACCCAGGCTAGCGCAGCTCTACCTCCACCATCCTGTTGCCCACTGCCCCAGTCTCAGCACAAACGCCCAATGTCATTCTTAGTGCAACCCTGGTTGCAGCACATGCCAGCTACGCCCAAGGAAAAGTTGCTCTTTCGCCTGTTGCGGCGTTGCCAATTGATGCTTGGGCTCCTGGCCAGCTCTCTGGCTCCCCCCACTCCTCCCAACACCGATGCATGATTCTGGAGCTCTTCACTGGGGTCGAGGTTGGCCACGGACCCCCTATGGTCTCCCACTCCACCCAGGAGTGAGAGAAGTTCAGCCAGGGAGGTAGGGGATGAGGAGGAGAGCTGGAGAGGGTGGTCTGCTACTGCGGCCTGGTCCAGACCTTGAGGCCAGTTGAGTCTGCTGTCCTCGCCCTCTCTGACATCACTATGGGAGCTGGCATGGAAGAGATCTGGAAGAGGTCAGAGCATAGGGGGGGGACAGTCAGTAGGGGTGAGTACACCTCTTGGTTGTCATCATCCAATCAAGATGAGCCGATAACTATCTGATCAAGTATTGTTGCTTCTATAGAAGGTTTTAAAACGTCTCCTTTCTGCCGACTGCCTCTTCATTGTGACCAGATTCCCTCATCCCTCCCTGTATGCAAACTAATCCAACCTGCCTTGGACCTTCCCTTATGACACAAGCTGTGTAAATCAACAGGAAAGAAAAGCATACTTTTATACTCACATAATTACGGCCTACTTTTGTTACCCAACAAATGTAATACTGGGCTTAACACTGTCCCCATAACCTCATCAGCTCATGCACTACTTTTTATTTGTAATTGCGGAAGTGGCCTCGCTCATGCTTACAGAAAGCTATGCGCCTTTACGAATCAGTTTGGACATCTTCTGCACTTTATTGCTAGCTATTAGTCTGGAAAATGCTCAGATTCACAGAATATAATGGAACAGAATTCAATGAAGATTTTGCCTTAGCCTACACTAGACCTAAACAGTTCTACCAAAGGAACAGAAATGTAACATGCTGGGAGAATGACTGTGGTTCCTTCCAAATAATTGATCAGTGACAATTCCGAAACAGTCACTTTCACTCAGAGGGTTGATAGACTGATATAGGCCTACTACAAATGTGTTGGGGATGATGTGATGGACGATGATGGAGTCGCAGTAGAAGAGCGCAGTGCCTGACAAGTGTATGGCAAGGTACATTATGTGGACACCTGCTCCTTGGGCATTAATATGGAGTTGCCCTCCCCCCTGCAATAACAGCCTCCACTATTCTGGGAAGGCTTTCCACTCAATGTTGGAACATTTGCTTCCATTCAGCCACAAGAACATTAGTGAGGTCAGGCACTGATGTTGGGTGATTAGGCCTGGCTCGCAGTCGGTGTTCCAATTCATCCCAAAAGTGTTCAATGGGGTTGAGGTCAGGGCTCTGTGCAGGCCAGTCAAGTTCTTCCACAACGGTCTCGACAAAGCATTTCTGTATGGACGGGGCCATTGTCATGCTGAAACGGGAAAGGGCCTTCTCCAAACTGTTGCCACACAGTTGGAAGTACAGAATCATCTAGACTGTCATCATATGCTGTAGCATTAAGATCTCTCTTCACTGGAACTAAGGGGCCTAGCCCGAACAATGAAAAACAGCCCCAGACCATTTTTCCTCCTACACCAAACTTTACAGTTGCATTAGGGCAGGTATTGTTTTCCTGGCATCCACCAAACCCAGATTCGTCCATCGGACTGCCAGATGATGAATCACATCACGCTTCACCAATCCAGAGAAGCATTTCCACTGCTCCAGAGTCCAATAGTGGCGAGCTTCTCACCACGCTTCACACCACAAGCCGATGCTTGACATTGCGCATGGTGATTTTATGCTTGTGTGCGGCTGCTCAGCCATGGCAAGCCATTTCATGATGCACCCGTTATTGTACTGACATTGCTTGAAAAGGTAGTTTGGAAATTGGTAGTGAGTGTTGCAACTGAGGAAAGACCATTTTTACGCACTGCAGCTCTCGGCGGTCCTGTTCTGTGAGCTTGTGTGGCCTACCAATTCACAGCTGAACCGTTGTTGCTCCTAGACATTTCTACTTTACGATAACAGTACCTATTTGACCGGGGCAGCTTTAACACCTGTCAGCAACAGGTGTGGCTAAAATATCCAAATCCACTCATTTGAAGGGGTGTCCACATATTTTTGTATATTGTATATATTGTAGGCCTAACCTTTAGAGCCAGAGTGGATTTTTATACAATTTCCATAGACAAGCCACTATTATATACTGGACAAACACAACATGTAGTGTTAGTTTCATGAGCTGAAATAAAAGATCACAGAAATTTTGCACACAGATTTGATTACATCCCTGTTAGTGAGCGTTTCTCCTCTGCCAAGATAATCCATCCACTTGACAGGTGTGGCATATCAAGACGCTGATTAAACAGCATGATCATTACACAGGTGCACCTTGTGCTGGGGTCAATAAAAGTCCACACAACACAATGCCACAGATGTCTCAAGTTTTGAGGGAGTGCAATTGGCATGCTGACTGCAGGAATGTCCACTGGAGCTGTTGTGAGAGGATTTTATGTTCATTTCTCTACCATAAGCCGCCTCCAATGTCATTTTAGAGAATTTGGCAGTACATTCAACCGGCCTCACAACCACCAGACCATGTGTAACCACGCCAGCCCAGGACAACCACATCTGGCTTCTTCACCTGAGACCAGCCACTCGGACAGCTGATGAAAATGTCTGTCTGTAATAAAGCCCTTTTGTGTGGGCCTATGATCTCCCACCCATGGCTGCACCCCTGCCCAGTCATGTGAAATACATAGATTAGGGCCTAAGTAATTTATTTAAGTTGACTGATACTTTAAGAAAAACTCAATCAAATCGTTATTTGTTGTATGTTGCGTTTATATTTTCGTTCAGTATAAATACCACTGTTTTAATATCTGATAATAGCAACATGAATTATAAATGTAAATTCAGAATGAACCGATATATGTCAAGTCTACTGCGAATGCATTTTTACATTTCAACCACGATGCAAAACTGCACTTACGAGATGCGGTTCGAATACAGCCCACAATACAAAAATGTTAATTAAACGGTCAGCATTTCATTATCTCTATCATCCACAGCGCTGTCCAGAATGAACGGTGGGCGTTGGTGGGATCATGGGATGGCCACAATACTGCATCCAGCTCCAAATAAAAATGGGCTCTGGGTTATCCCATTCCTACTATTAGTCATTGACCTTTCTTTAAGATGTTTTCAAATATTTGATGTTGCGCTGGCATTGGACATGTGAACCCTTTCTCGTGTATTCGGAACGATATCTTCGTAAATGTCTTTATTTCTATACGTGTTATCCAATTCCAATTGGACTATGGCATCCGACCACAGTGCCAGAAGGCACTTGGTTTCTATTGAAGACCATGATCTTAATTCTGGAGGATTTGTAGAGGTAACCTGTCGTTGTCCATACTTAATACCTCGACTGGCCGGTGTGATGTATTTTATGAGGGCGGGACAACCGTGAAATTGGCCAAATTTATAGGCTATGCTTTTGTTGTCAGGATTTGTTTATACTTCGAGAATATCCTTACAAGATGCGTCTTGGCTACCTCCGGAGGTGGTCAGAAAGATCTGATCAAAATCAGTTCACAATGAATATTTTGATTGTCTATCGGCCTGCCTGTCGACAAATATGGGCACAATCAGAATGTGAACAAGAGACAAGAGAACAAGAGTATTTTAGAGCCAGGTATAAACGAGACTAGTGAGACACTCATTATGTATTTATTTTAATCTACACTTTAATGCATAGACTCATGTGAATGCATACAATGACAGTGAAAATCCCCCAAAATGCTGTTTTTTTTTTTTTAAATCTGTAAAAATCAGAGGTTACTGCACGACCGTACTAATAATTGAAAGCGCTCTTAACTTTTACATAGGAAATTACAAAATAATGTTGATTGCGTTTCAATTAGTATACTTCTCAGTAATCAGTCCAACAGGGTACCATATTTCTACAGAGGAAAAAGCAGCGATCACTATTTTCTAATTCTCCAACCAATAAACTGTGGGTGGTTCTGAAGTAGGCTACTATCACTATCACGCTGAAACGTCTCTCCATCGTTCTCTGGGACAGAATTGACCAAATGTACCAAAATCTTGATTGAATAGATGCGCCGTTCTTTCAAACACCTAGACTGCAAATTTGGATTTTAGACCATAGCTTGTTGTATCTTTTAAAATCGAAAATAAGACTGAGTAGGCCTACCAAAACGATTTAATGCGGTTCCCAAATCACATGAGATTTACACAATACGTCTTACTGCAGCTGCGGAGAAAAGTACAAGTTTGACCAGTTCAACATCATCGACAAGTGTTTGCATGAATAACCTTAAAGATGTAGCTACTTACCCAAGTCTTCATCTAAGGACCGTTTCCAACGGGACCCGCCGCACGTGAAGATAACGGCTCTTATGAACTCTCTGCCGCACAGTTTCATCCCATTGTCTCGCGATAGGCTTTGAGTGCTTGTACACATTAACAAAGTACCAACACACACAAGGATGACAAAGGAAAGCTTTGGTAGCATTTTCAGTTTAGAGCTGGTTTCCTTGTGAGAGTGATGAACTAAAGTTACCCTACAGTGTGTGTGGTCCTGGTGCAGGTGTGTTCTGAGATGCTATGCTGTTCAGTGAGTCCACGTTCTCTTGTCAATGTAGACTTCAATAGGATGTCATTAGGTACCTCACTATCCCGTGATGCTTCTTGTGGTCTGTTTGCTACTGGTCCATCTTTTATAGTCACTAACCCCACACCATTGCCATCCTGGGTGTGAGTCATATTACTCTACACTCCATCCACCTCCGCCTGATAACAACCCCCAACAATTGCACTGAGGCTTGCAAGAGTGGCCCTGGAAGATGTTTAGGGGTGGGGGTGCTTACATTTTTTGGTACTCTCATACAGGATTAGTAAAGTCCTAGTGGACTACTTTTGTAAGAAAAAATATACCCCCCCCCCCCCCCCCCCCAACTTGAAATTCTGACTCATCAGGGGGTGCTGCAACACGCTCAGAACCCCTAGCCGCGTGTGCATGCTCTCTCACACACACACAAAGAATGTGTAGAAAAGGATTCCAGACACTTTAGATACATAATAAATAATGAATTAATGTTTTTTTAATACGTATTCTGGGTATAAATCCTTTCGTGTAGCAGACTTACAGTGAAATGTCACTGTTCAGATTTGGTGTTTGGAAACAGCTCAGAGCTATACACTGGAGACTGCTTCCAATCAAATCTTCATCTGCAGTAAATGATGACCGGTACTGTGATAGTGGAAATTGATATGATTTTTTTCTATTCCAGAAAGTAAACTTTGTCATGAGAAATATCCACATGGTCCTGCGTACAGATAATAATATTTTATTAGTAGTATCATCAGCAGTCGACTTCTTTTACAATGGCAATTCATTTTTTTTATACAACGTTTACCAACTTTTGACAGTAGTGCAGGGCTGAGTAGTGACTGCTTACCATTCATCTTAGGCAATTGAAGTCCATTTTAATGTGGCCACAAATTCTAAGGCTAAAATGAAACAAACCCCTTTTCCATTAACTATATATCTGAACACCACTGGTGTAGATCATTCTAAAACAAGGCAGATTTTGATCACAACAGTCATTCCTAGGTCATCCCAATAAGTGTCCTATGTGCATGGCTGGCTGTGTAATTTCGCATTCATGTGCTATCGGAATGATCAGAAACGCTAAAATATCTAACTAGGTACTTGTATTTACAGAGTTTCCGATCATTTCGATAGCATGTGAAGACCTGATGAACGTTGATCTTGGGGACCGATCACTCACTCACTTCCAGGGGTGGAGATCAGAGGGGTGTGACACTGGACAACACACCCATCATGACAGTGTCATTTCTCAAAGAGGGAGCCGAGGGCGGTCTTGGCTCTTCTTGCCTTCTCAATGCTCTCGAAGTTGGGCACACCGTGTGGAAGGTCCAATCGGTCGTGTTCTGAGACCATGATGCTCTCTGCCTCTCCTGGGGACCCACACAGGCAGGAAGTGACATCAAGCAAGCAAAGAATACTTTATTGTTCATTTTCTTTTCAGAAATTAGGTTATTGCTTTCATCCAAGATACTGATATCAAACTGTGGTGGTCTGCTGTGGGTATTGGTGAAATCACATCTACCCTATACTGTAGTAACGGACTACAGCAAGAATTTGGTTTTCCCACATTTAATGTATCTTTCAATTTATCTGAGGGTGGATATGCCTTGGAAGGTTTCTGGTTGGCTGAAAGAAAATCAAACCCAAGTATTTTTGTGAAGCAGTGAAGCTTTCGGAAGTGACTTTAAAAGCAGCCCAGGGTATCCAAATGGCTTTCTCCATACCTAATGAGCACGGAACCCAATAACCAATGTCCCAGAATGTTTCAAGTTTGACAGAGAGAAGTCACACAAATCAAAGCAAGATCTGTCTTTTTCTTCTTAAGGTGATTTTTTTATCCTGAAATTAGGGGATTGACAACCCTGTCACAGTGAAATCACTAACAGATGTGATTGTGAGCTAAAATACCCCTTTCACATTACCGAGCTGAGCTGTACTGCATTGACCTGGTTACGCATCCACGGTGAAAGGACAATGAAAATAAAATATGAGTTTTCAAAATATGTTTCGAGTCAGCTGTCTGTGCACATGCTAGAGGGAGAAGTACTTACCCCTCATTCGGTAGATTAGCGTTCCATACCCCATGTCCATCTGATAGGCCAGGACAAAACTGAGAGGCACGACAGGGGCAAAGAGAACAGGCTTCTTCTTCTTAATGGCACTGCAAGAGTGGGAGATTAGACTGTCACAGAGATAAACTAACAAATAAAAGGGAACTGCACCCGCTGGGCTACGTTTTTTGGCTTGCTCCTCAAGAAATGCTGGCAGGCCATGACAGAAGCCAAACGTGAGTTGGCTTAGGGGTGTGGTTTGATGTGGGTGTGTCCTTTCCACCACCAAGACACCCATCTGTCAGAACCTTGCCCGCAGCTGTTCCCCCCCCCCACTCAAACAAAACAAATATACCTCCTGCGGGTTGAGTTCAATAACTACAGGCTAGATGCATGGTGAGATGCTGGAGAAAACGTTGAATTGGTCAGTAGCATACAGAGTAATACGAGAAGAATGCAATAAGCTGAACTTACCTAGATATTCTAAACTGTGTTTTTTTTGATAACTTTCAAATGTAACAGGTTCATGTAGAATAAGCAACCTTTTATATCACACCATAGAAGCAGTGTCATGCTAATATAACAATGTGCACCTTTCATTGTCATTCCCAGCCGATACAGATACTGTGCTTATTGTCATTTTGTCTGGTGGTAATGGGGCCACCTTGGCCAACATGTCAGTGGTCATACCTTCCTGGGTGGTGTCCCATATACAACAGGAGTACCATGATCCTGGTGCAGAATACACAGGGTTTCTCCCTCCCCATTTTGACTGATACCATTCAATTCAATAATAAAAGAAGACGATACAAGTAAAAGTTGTGTCTAGTAAAATGTTTATGCCGAGTGCCAGGTCTCTCTCCATTCAGAGACATCAGTATCAAGTCAGTCTGGACTTCATCACATCTTGCAAGTCTCCATGTGCTGGCTCCATACATGTTTCTGTGAACACACAGTCACTGTTTTATTACCAATGGCAGTTTGAGAGCGGTCGAAATTTACCCAATTGTTACGCAGAGGAAAATGGGGGAGGGTTTAGTATAATTGATTTAGTCCAGAAGGTAATTTAATTTGTAATAGATTAAATGTCATATTGCTCAGTGTTGGAGAACAAGTTGCTTATTATACCTCGATGTGTGCCCGATGCTGCCCTCCATCCCTAATTCTCTACTGGGCACGCAATATCAAGTGCGCCTAGTGTGATCTCAATCAAATGATCCATAGCCTGTACAATAGGCCTAGGCTATACGAAGAGCATGTTTGGAGAAGCACATGGCAAAGTTATATTTCTAAGATAATGTACTTCCGTCAAGTTTTTGTGCTGCTGGGATGGTGTATATAAAACTAGGCTACATTACATTACACACGGCAATGAATAGGCTAACCCAATTATAAGCCCTGGCCTGCACTGTTCTTGCTGATGTAAACCCTTTTGTGCTGCCTAACCAATGGCTGTGCTGTGTACGGTGGCACTTCAGCAGGCTAGTCAAACGTGTCCCCCGAAAATAATTTTGTATTTGTCCCAGAAATGCAATACCTGTGCCTGCGGACTAGGCCTACTGATGTCCTGTTCAGTTTGAGAGGCCGAAAATGAGGAGGACCGGAGGTAAGCTTGCTACTGCTATAATTGATTTGAATAAAAACAAAATGTTTCATTGCCCATAATGAAGCTATTTATCAGTTACTGACCTCGCAATAAGCAATAGTTGAGTAACTTACATTACTATGGAGCGGAGCTGGACAGCGCACGTGTGCTGAAAGTAGGCTAATTCGAGGCAGGCCTTAGTTTAAACAGTTGTCATTTTAATTTGACTTTAGGCTACTAACAACAACAGGTCTTTGTGTTAGAGCCTATTTCTTTCTATTTCTTTCGAATTGTGAGGCTATTGTGGCTTTTGTTCAAGAAAATGGCTAAAAGCATAGGCCTAACCCTTGTTAGCTTAAGATGTAGAAAAACATTTATGGACCTGATTATATAACGTGATCTATAACACCTTAGTACGCAATGCTTTATGCTAGAAGCAAGCTGCAAAACGCCAGACTCCGATGCATATGTCCCATCTTTGATTTGACATTGAGGCTGCGCAGCAACCTTCTATAGCCGAGAAGACAAAAAAATGCACTTTGCTTTGGAAGTAATGTGTGATTTTGTCACTCAATTGATGTCCAACATTTCAACAGGCTATACATACTACACTCTAAATCAGTCAGGAGCAAGCCAGGTAGACTAATTATTTAGGCTATATTATTATTATTTCGAGGCTATTGCCTGCCATTTAAGAAATTGTGAAGAATTTGTGACACTACAGCACGTGTCAAACTCATTCCACAGAGTATCTGTGGGTTTTCGCTCCACTAGGTCATTAATTAGTAAGGAACTCCCCTCACCTGGTTGTATAAGTCTTAAGTGGGGGGGGGGGACCCCGCAGACAACCAGCCCTAGGTGGAATGAGTTTGACACCCCTGCACTACAGGCTAGAAGGAACGCTCAGCATTTCGACAACACAACAGCATCCCTATACATTTCACATTAGACTGTATTAAAATACATTTGACAAAATGATTACTTAGAATTAAATGAAAAATGCCTTACTAGGCTATACAGTGCCTTTTTGAATTCACTTTTAGAAACACAAGTTTGGACAGTCTTTGGTTTGAGGATCATGCGGTGAGCTATGCATGCCTAGTTTGTTAATTTAGCCTAGTAGATGCTCTTATATTCCCATGCCCTTATTACACGCAACACAACAATATCATGGAATAAAATCGATTATTTAAAAAAGGATAGTTAAACAGTTACAAGCGCATATAGGGCTCCTGGATTATATGTGGCCGCCATGTTAAAAAAACAAAAAAAATGGCTTTTTCGCAAATGTATTGATAATCAGATACTTCAGTTGTAACTGGTTCTGTTGCACTACATCTCTTGCTCCTGGATTATATGTGGCCGCCATGTTAAAAAAACAAATGTATTGATAATCAGATACTTCAGTTGTAACTGGTTCTGTTGCACTACATCTCTTGTATTGATAATCAGATACTTCAGTTGTAACTGGTTCTGTTGCACTACATCTCTTGTATTGATAATCAGATACTTCAGTTGTAACTGGTTCTGTTGCACTACATCTCTTGTATTGATAATCAGATACTTCAGTTGTAACTGGTTCTGTTGCACTACATCTCTTGTATTGATAATCAGATACTTCAGTTGTAACTGGTTCTGTTGCACTACATCTCTTGTATTGATAATCAGATACTTCAGTTGTAACTGGTTCTGTTGCACTACATCTCTTGTATTGATAATCAGATACTTCAGTTGTAACTGGTTCTGTTGCACTACATCTCTTGTATTGATAATCAGATACTTCAGTTGTAACTGGTTCTGTTGCACTACATCTCTTGTATTGATAATCAGATACTTCAGTTGTAACTGGTTCTGTTGCACTACATCTCTTGTATTGATAATCAGATACTTCAGTTGTAACTGGTTCTGTTGCACTACATCTCTTGTATTGATAATCAGATACTTCAGTTGTAACTGGTTCTGTTGCACTACATCTCTTGTATTGATAATCAGATACTTCAGTTGTAACTGGTTCTGTTGCACTACATCTCTTGTATTGATAATCAGATACTTCAGTTGTAACTGGTTCTGTTGCACTACATCTCTTGTATTGATAATCAGATACTTCAGTTGTAACTGGTTCTGTTGCACTACATCTCTTGTATTGATAATCAGATACTTCAGTTGTAACTGGTTCTGTTGCACTACATCTCTTGTATTGATAATCAGATACTTCAGTTGTAACTGGTTCTGTTGCACTACATCTCTTGTATTGATAATCAGATACTTCAGTTGTAACTGGTTCTGTTGCACTACATCTCTTGTATTGATAATCAGATACTTCAGTTGTAACTGGTTCTGTTGCACTACATCTCTTGTATTGATAATCAGATACTTCAGTTGTAACTGGTTCTGTTGCACTACATCTCTTGTATTGATAATCAGATACTTCAGTTGTAACTGGTTCTGTTGCACTACATCTCTTGTATTGATAATCAGATACTTCAGTTGTAACTGGTTCTGTTGCACTACATCTCTTGTATTGATAATCAGATACTTCAGTTGTAACTGGTTCTGTTGCACTACATCTCTTGTATTGATAATCAGATACTTCAGTTGTAACTGGTTCTGTTGCACTACATCTCTTGTATTGATAATCAGATACTTCAGTTGTAACTGGTTCTGTTGCACTACATCTCTTGTATTGATAATCAGATACTTCAGTTGTAACTGGTTCTGTTGCACTACATCTCTTGTATTGATAATCAGATACTTCAGTTGTAACTGGTTCTGTTGCACTACATCTCTTGTATTGATAATCAGATACTTCAGTTGTAACTGGTTCTGTTGCACTACATCTCTTGTATTGATAATCAGATACTTCAGTTGTAACTGGTTCTGTTGCACTACATCTCTTGTATTGATAATCAGATACTTCAGTTGTAACTGGTTCTGTTGCACTACATCTCTTGTATTGATAATCAGATACTTCAGTTGTAACTGGTTCTGTTGCACTACATCTCTTGTATTGATAATCAGATACTTCAGTTGTAACTGGTTCTGTTGCACTACATCTCTTGTATTGATAATCAGATACTTCAGTTGTAACTGGTTCTGTTGCACTACATCTCTTGTATTGATAATCAGATACTTCAGTTGTAACTGGTTCTGTTGCACTACATCTCTTGCTCTCGGCCATCCACGTTATGTTTTTATTATTATTTTGGGTACAGGGGAGGGGCACTTTTTTTCTTCAAGCATTTAGGTAAGATTCTTCAAATAGCCACCCTTTGCCTTGATGAACTTCTTGCACACTCTTGGCATTCTCTCAACCAGCTTCACCTGGAATGCATTTCCAACAGTCTTGAACGAGTTCCCACATATGCTGAGCACTTGTTGGCTACTTTTCCTTCACTCTGCGGTCTGACTTATCCCAAACCATCTCAATTTAGTTGAGGTCAGGGGATTGTGGAGGCCAGGTCATCTGATGCAGCACTCCATCTCTCTCCTTTTTGGACAAATAGCCCTTACACAGTCTGGAGGTGTGTTGGGTCATTGTCCTGTTGAAAAACAAAAGATAGTCCCATCAAGTGCTAACCACTTGGGATGACATATCGCTGCAGAATGCTGTGGTAGCCATGCTGGTTAAATTTGCCTTGAATTATTTGATCTGTATTGTAGGTTAAGGGCTTGTAGAGTTGAAGTCGGAAGTTCACATACACCTTAGCCAAATACATTTGAACTCAGTTTCACAATTCCTGACATTTAATCCTAATAAAAATTCCCTGTCTTAGGTCAGTTAGGATCACCACTTTATTTTAAGAATGTGAAATGTCAGACTAATAGTAGAGAGTGATTTATTTCAGCTTTTATTTCTTTCATCACATTCCCAGTGGGTCAGAAGTTTACATACACTCAAATAGTATTTGGTAGCGTTGCCTTTAAATTGTTTAACTTGGGTCAAATGTTTTGGGTAGCTTTCCACAACCTTCCCACAATAAGTTAGGTGAATTTTGGCCCATTCCTCCTGAGCTGGTGTAACTGAGTCAGGTGTGTAGGCCTCCTTGCTCGCACACGCTTGTTCAGTTCTGTCCACAAATTGTCAATAGGATTAAGGTCAGGGCTTTGTGATGGCCACTCCAATACCTTTACTTTGTTGCCCTTAAGCCATTTTGCCACAACTTTTGAAGTATGCTAGTGGTCATTGTCTATTTGAAAGACCAATTTGCGACCAAGCTTTAACTTCCTGACTGATGTCTTGAGATGTTGCTTCAATATATCCACATAATCTTCCTACCTCGTGATGCTATCTATTTGGTTTCCTGCACCAGTCCCTCCTGCAGCAAAGCACCCCCACAACATGATGCTGCCACCCCCATGCTTCACGGTTGGGATGGTGTTCTTCGGCTTGCAAGCCTCCCCTTTTTCCTCCAAACATAACGATGGTCATTGTGGCCAACAGTTCAATTTTTGTTTCATCAGACCAGAGGACATTTCTCCAAAAGGTACGATCTTTGTCACCATATGCAGTTGCAAACCGTAGTCTGGCTTTTACATAGCGGTTTTGGAGCAGTGGCTTCTTCCTTGCTGAGCGTCGATATAGGACTCATTTTACTGTGGATATAGATACTTTTGTACCCGTTTCCTCCATTATCTTCACAAGGTCCTTCGTTGTGGTTCTGGGATTGATTTGCACTTTTCGCACCAAAGTACGTTCATCTCTAGGAGAAAGAACATGTCTCCTTCCTGAGCGGTATGATGGCTGAGTGGTCCCATGGAGTTTATACTTGCGAACAATTGTTCGTACATATGAACGTGGTACCTTCAGGCGCTTGGAAATTGCTCCCAAAGACGAACCAGACTTGTGGAGGTCTACAAGGTCTTGGCAGATGTCTTTTGATTTTCCCATTATGTCAAGCAAAGAGGCATTGAGTTTGAAGGTAGGCCTTGAAATACATCTACAGGTACACTTCCAATTGACTCAAATTATGTCACTTAGCGTATCAGAAGCTTCTAAAGCCATGACATCATTTTCCAAGCTGTTTAAAAGGCACAGTCAACTTAGTGTATGTAAACTTCTGACCCACTGGAATTGTGATACAGTGAAATAATCTCTAAACAATTGTTGGAAAAATTACTTGTGTCATGCATAAAGTAGATGTCCAAACCGACTTGCCAAAGCTATAGTTTGTGAACAAGAAATTTGTGGAGTTGTTGAAAAACGAGTTAATGACTCTAACTGTATATTTTGATCATTATCACTGTCATCACTAGCATAGCTGACGATAGATACCCTAAACAGCACTTCATGATGACAAAAGTGAGTGCTACAGGGCGATATTCATTTTAATCAGTTACCTGCTTTCTTGGATACAGGAACAATGGTGGCCATCTTGAAGCATTTGGGGACAGCAGACTAGGATAGGGAGAGATGATGTCCGTAAACACTCCAGCCAGCTGGTCTGCGCATGCTCTGAGGAAGCGGCTAGGGATGCCGTCTGGGCCGGCAGCCTTGCGAGGGTTAACAAACTTAAATGTCTCACTCACGTCAGCCACGGAGAAAGAGAGCCCACAGTCCTTGGCAGCGGGCCGTATCAGTGGCATTCTGTTATCCTCAAAGCGGGCGAAGGTGTTTAGCTTGTCTGGAAGCAAGACGTCAGTGTCCGGTGTGGCTGGTTTTCCCTTCGTAGTCTATGATTGTCTGTAGACTCTGCCACATATGTCTCGTGCCTGAGCCGTTGAATTGCGACTCCACACTGACATTTTGCCTGTTTTGATTGCCTTACGGAGGGGAATAACTACTGTTTGTATTAGGCCATATTCCCAGTCACCTTGCCATGGTTAAATGCGGTGGTTCACGCTTTGTTTTGCTCGAATGCTGCCATCTTTCCACAGTTTATTGATTCGGTTAGGTTTTAATAGTCACAGTGGGTACAACATCTCCTATACACTTCCTGATGATATCAGTCACCGTATCAGTGTATTCATCAATATTATTCTCGGAGGCTACCCGGAACATTTCTCAGTCCGCGTGATCAAAACAATCATCAAGCATGGATTCCGATTGGTCAGACCAGTGTTGAACAGTCCTTAGCACAGGCACTTCCGGTTTGAGTTTATGCCTATAAGGAAGGGAGGAGCGTCTTGTAGGCATCCTGGAAGATGGAGTAGCAGTGGTCCAATGTTTTAGCAGCGCAAGTACTACAGTCAATGTGTTGATAGAACTTCGGTAGCATTTTCCTCAAATTTGCTTTGTTAAAATCCCCAGTTACAATAAATGCAGCCTCAGAATTTGTGGTTTCCAGTTTGCATAAAGTCCAGTGAAGTTCGAAGGTCATCGTTGTATCGGCTTGAGGGGAAATATACACGGCTGTGACTATAACCAAACCTCTTGGGAGGTGATACGGTCAGCATTTGATTGAGGTATTCTACAGTAGGTTGGGTGAACAAAAGGACATGACTTACGGTATGTTGCTCTTGCTGCGGGCGATTCCCTGATCCACCTCTACGCAGACGACACCATTCTATATACTTTCGGCCAGTCTTTGGACACTGTGCTATCTAACCTCCAAACAAGCTTCAATGCCATACAACACTCCTTCCGTGGCCTCCAACTGCTCTTAAACGCTAGTAAAACCAAATGCATGCTTTTCAACCGGTCGCTGCCTGCACCTGCATGCCCGACTAGCATCACCACCCTGGATGGTTCCGACCTAGAATATGTGGACGTCTATAAGTACCTAGGTGTCTGGCTAGACTGCAAACTCTCCTTCCAGACTCATATCAAACATCTCCAATCGAAAATCAAATCAAGAGTCGGCTTTCTATTCCGCAACAAAGCCTCCTTCACTCAAGCCGCCAAGCTTACCCTAGTAAAACTGACTATCCTACCGATCCTCGACTTCGGCGATGTCATCTACAAAATGGCTTCCAACACTCTACTCAGCAAACTGGATGCAGTCTATCACAGTGCCATCCGTTTTGTCACTAAAGCACCTTATACTACCCACCACTGCGACTTGTATGCTCTAGTCGGCTGGCCCTCGCTACATATTCGTCGCCAGACCCACTGGCTCCAGGTCATCTACAAGTCTATGCTAGGTAAAGCTCCGCCTTATCTCAGCTCACTGGTCACGATGGCAACACCCATCCGTAGCACGCGCTCCAGCAGGTGTATCTCACTGATCATCCCTAAAGCCAACACCTCATTTGGCCGCCTTTCGTTCCAGTACTCTGCTGCCTGTGACTGGAACGAATTGCAAAAATCGCTGAAGTTGGAGACTTTTATCTCCCTCACCAACTTCAAACATCAGCTATCTGAGCAGCTAACCGATCGCTGCAGCTGTACATAGTCTATTGGTAAATAGCCCACCCTTTTCACCTACCTCATCCCCGTACTGTTTCTATTTATTTACTTTTCTGCTCTTCTGCACACCAATATCTCTACCTGTACATGACCATCTGATCTTTTATCACTCCAGTGTTAATCTGCAAAATTGTAATTATTTGCCTACCTCCTCATGCCTTTTGCACACATTGTATATAGACCCCCCCTTCGTTTTCTACTGTGTTATTGACTTGTTAATTGTTTACTCCATGTGTAACTCTTTGTTGTATGCTCACACTGCTATGCTTTATCTTGGCCAGGTCGCAGTTGCAAATGAGAACTTGTTCTCAACTAGCCTACCTGGTTAAATAAAGGTGAAATAAAAAAATAAAAAAAATAAATAAAAATGTTATCACAATAACAGTAGTTAATCATGAAACATATACCCCCGCACCTCTTTCCAGAAATATATTTATTTCTGTCTGCACGATTAACTGAGAACCCAGCTGGCTGTACTGACTCAGACAGTACATCCTGAGAGAGCCATGTTTCTGTGAAACAGAGTATGTTACAATCCCTGATGTCTCTCTAGAAGGAAATCCTCGCCTTGAGCTCGTCAACTTTATTATCCAGAGACTATTAGAGCGTAATATACTCGGAAGCGGTGGATGATGTGTGCACCTCCTGAGTCGGACTGGAAGTCCACTCCTAATACCTCCTCTCCGCCGGCGGTGTTTTGGGTCAACCTCTGGAATCAGTTAAATTGCCCTGGGAGATACGAACAAAGGATCTGATTTGGGATGCTGGCGAGTTACCGTCACTCTGATATCCAAAAGTTCTTCCAGGCTGTATGTCATAACACAAAATAAATTCTAGGCTAATAACGTAAGAAATAATACATTAAAAAAACTAATACTGCAAAGTTGCCTAGGGGCTAGAAGTATGGCTTCCCCATCTATCGCCACCATTTTCTCAAACCACTAGATGTTCATTTTTGCAACGATGGGGCACACAGTTTAGCTGACATTATCAACACTGGCCAAGGCTTAAAGCCTGCATACACACAAACTCACTTCCTTGACAACAGCTCTGCTCTGTGAAGCGCAAGAAGAATGAATGCACTGACTTCTGCAGTGGCCGTATTGCAATAAATGCTGTACGGCCACTGCAGACGTCGGATTGACCATGCAATGCCTTTTATGTTGAGGATGGCCAAAGACAAATCAACAAATACTTAGAACAATCATTGATATGCTCGAAAAAAAATTATATTGCTTTACACAACATGATGGGCGGCATTGTATATGACTCGTGTGTTTTGACAAAGAACATATCTGCCATCTACATCAACCTGCATGTGAATAACAGGTCATGAACTGCATACAACACAGCCTTGAGACTGCTGTAAATAAAACAGTGTTGTTGCTTTAAAAGCCACTGCACTTCACATCATTCAGTTACCCCCTGACCCTTTAGATCAGTGAGCCTCTCACACCTAACATGTAGGAAATGCAGCCACTCGGGTCTGCAAGCTGTGGCAGCAGCAGTGTGCCGTTGTACGTTTCTGAGAATCAAACCATCTGTTAACACTTCATTTGAACTGTACATCATAACAGCGTCATAATGACATAACAAAAGTAATAAGTCAAGATATCATTTGTCATGTCATGCTTATGCCAATAGTGTGACACTGACGTACAGTACAGTTAAAATACACTGCCAGCTTAATACAAATATTTATGACTCGAAATGGCCTCATCCATGTCCTAACTATTGAAGAACAGACTTAATGTGAACAAACATGTTGTAGGCCTACTGGCCTAGTTAACACTACGGAGAACCCACCCGATGGTGAGGCCTAGTGCGGCCAGGCTGAAGAAGGTGCCGTAGTATTTGAGGAACTCCCTGGACCAGGCTATCTGCATGGCCATCTGTCTCTCTCTCATCTGATTCTGCATCAGGATCTGTCTCTCCATCTGGGGTCGGGCAGGAAGGTCAGAAACACACTTTGTCAGAGCTAAGAGTGGGCAAAACTGGTTGCAATGACATCATTATGACATTACACTCAGTAAGAAATACGTTTTGTTAAGCAGCAGAACTGAGCAGGCAAAATTATGACGTAAAAGGAAGTTTTCCAGCAGCAGATTGCAAAAATTACAGCCCAAAGTATGTCTGGTTGCTAAGAATAAAGATCCCTCCCAATGTGTTCTCTATGGGTAGTTCCATCTCACTTCAACAAGCCATGTCACCAACCATCTCAGATAGTGTCTGTAGTTAGAAACAGATAAGATTAGCATTCCTGAAACATTATTTTATTGAAATTGTATTTGATCTCTAAATTAAGCTAATTGATTACACCAAAATTGGCCATTTTAATTAATATGATTCATATAATCTTTAATAAATATAGTACTTAACATTCGATTTGGACCATCATTCTTCCTAACATTGAGTGTCCAATAAAATGGTCAAAAGCCATCCACACCCCAACAACCAGTACACAGTCTCAGTTCTCTGTTTGACAAGTAGTATAAATATGTGGTTTTGAATATTGCTCCTTCATCCTTGGTAATGTATATCCTGTGAATCTGGTCATGTTTTATTTTATACCCCCTTTTTCTCCCCAATTTCATGATTACAATCGTCTCATTGCTGCAACTCCCCAATGGGCTTGGGAGAGGCGAAGGTTGAGTTATGCGTCCTCCAAAACATGACCCGCCCAAGCCGTGCTTCTTAAAACTCTCGCTTAACCCGGAAGCCAGCCGCACCAATGTGTCGGAGGAAACACCACTCAACTGACGACCGAAGTCAGCCTGCAGGCGCACCGGCATGACACAAGGAGTCGCTAGAGCACGATGAGCCAAGTAAAGCCCTCCCGGCCAAACCCTCCCCTAACCCCAGGCTGTAGTGATGCTGCAACACTGTGATGCAATGCATTAGACCGCTGCGCCACTCGGGAGGCAATCCATAACTTTTTTTAAAGGGAATAAACCACACAACCACACACACACACACACACGAGGGTCTGTTTCCTGGAGGCAAATTAAACTGAAAACTGAATTGCTATCATGGAGCACTAGCTTGAATTGTGAGGTTGACAGCACAATTTATTTTCACCATTAACAAAAGCTATTGGTTAAATAAAATGTGATCCATTTAAAACACAAGAGAACAGCAAAATGGAAAGAAATATCAGGAACAGCGGCATCTAGAGGGCAAAACTTGGTACTTTCACACAAATGTATGGTAAATAATGAAATCAACTTCAATGGCTAATTTCTCTGAACAGTGAAAAAAATAAACATCACCAGATTCACAGGGAGTACATTACAAAAGGTTGAAGCAATACTCCAAGCAGCAGCTCCATACTACTTGTCAGACAGAGAACTGATACTGTATACTGGTTGTTGGGGTGGGGTGTGGGGGGGGGGGGGGGATCAGTGGGTGGCTTTTTAAAATGTTATTGGATTCCTCATGTCTTACTCATTGTTAGGAAGAATTATGGTCCAAATCGGTTGTTAGGTACTATATTTATTGAAGATTATATGAATCCTATAAATTACAAATGGCCAATTTGGGTGGAGTCTATTAGCTTATTTTCTCAAAGATCAAATAATATGTCAACAAAATAATGTTTCAGGAATGCTAATCTTATCTGTTTCTAACTACAGAAACAATTTCAGAACAATCAGATGGTGGGTGTCAAAATCCTCTTGTGCTTTTTGAGGTGGAATGACTCCCATGTCATAAAACATTTTAGAAAAAGGCTGTGCCGTTATCCTCGCGTGGTGAGGCATTGAAATGCATTGAAAACAGGGGTTATACATTATATATTACTTTAACAAAATCTCTTTCTCTGACCAATTGTATTAGCATAAAATAGAATTGTAAAACATTTGAGCATACAATAAAGCTCTGTATTAGAATTTTTATGTTATACAGTTTTGCTCATTTCTATCAAGGGTGTCAATTTCAGACTCCACTGTAAAAAGGACATCAATTATAGTATGTCATGTTGATGATGATTTATGGCAATTTATATATTTTTTGTGATTTGTGGCAAATTTGAATATTGGAACGGTAAGTGGGCCAGAATTGACAGAGCACTAGACAACATGGTAAAGGACATATAATGACAACAAAAAATATCACTGACATTGTCTGAACATTTAGGAATGGTTAAAAAACAAGCTCAACGGCGATCGCCATTGAAAGTTATTATTTTAGTGTAGGACTAAGCTTAATCTAGTCCAGACAATTGTTAGATTCCAAGATTTCAAATGGAATTTCATAAAAACAAACATTTACATTTCTGCAAACTTTCATTTCTTCTCTTTCTCATGTGGTGATCTGAATGACGAGAGGTAGAGCGAGACTGATTGGCTCAATTTGAGACTCATTAGTCATTACTCAATTGATTTTAGAGTCACACAACCCATTGTGAAGAAGTTACATGACCAATCAATCATGAAAGCCATTGTGTCCTCAAGAAGCTGGAAGTATCATGTCTGCCTGATTGCCCGAGTGTCATTAACGCCATTAACGGAGTGCTGCTGAATAGAGCATGGAGGGAGATGGAGGTGTTGTGACGTGAGAAGGGTGGAGCTCGTTGGTAGTTCCAGCGCGAATAGATCACCTCCTCCATCCAGTCAGGAGGCCTCTCACTGGGCCGGGTCACAGAGTAGAAAGTGAAAAGTTATCCAGTGAAGGTGTCCCAAATGGCATCCTTATAATAAATAGTTGATTTATATAGCGCTTTCTACCAACTGAGGTACTCCTAGCGCTTTACATAGGTTGAAACTCACCACCAATGTGCTGCCCGGCGACCATTTTTGTGCCAGAACGCTCACCACACATCAGCTATCTGGTGGAGAGGTGAGTGATACGGCAATTAGAAATGAGGGGGATGACTAGGTGGCCATGATGGAATGGGGCCAGGTAGGACATTTTTCCAGGACACCAGGGTTAACCATCAGGCAGGTGGGGAATTCTCATCTGCAGTCATTTAAATGGGCTTGACACTTTAGATTGTATGGCCACCAGACATCGATTTCAGCATGTTTTGCCACCAACAACGTTGCGTCATCAAACTGGAGATGGCTAAGGAAGCAGAACCCCCCCTCCCCACTAAAAAATGGAAACACCACAGAGGAAAGATGTACAGTTAAGATAAAGTATAGTGTATTTTAAAGGCTTATTTCCGGCAGTGTGTAATGCATTTTTATTAGGTCCACGTAAGTAGTGGGCCCATTTAACTGTTTATATACCTCAGAGCACAAAAGGGGGTCACCAGTGCATTCGGGCAGATAGGAAAGATTTCTTCTCGTGTATACCACATCGATGTCTGAGTAAGGCATTAGGCCAATGTTTTGTAGGACTTTGATTGCATGGGGCTATACCGAATCCCTGCAGCCAAGACATAGGCCTATGAAGAACCTTGACCAACTCAAGCTTTAACGCAAAGTCATGCTCAAATATAATCTGTTCTGAATAGTCAGATAGGGGGTTAGGGATCAGGAAGCAGGGGAAGTCAGAAGGCATGGGGAAGTCGAGGGAGGAGGAGTATGGAGGTGACAAAGTGGTTATTAATCTGTGGAGGAAGTTCACTGACATTTCCTAAAGGCCGTGTGGAGGGATGTTCTTGACTGAGCATTAAACCAAACAATAGAGACCATCTCAAATAATCAAGACAAGTTTCTAAAGGAACTTTTATTTTTAGTCTGTTGAGCCTAGTTAGGAGATAAAACCGTATCACCATCAAAGTTATCATCTCACGTATCGTCATACGCAGGGAAACAATTTGAGCTTTGTGAAAGACCAGACTGTGGGGGGTGTGAATGACTGTCTTCAAATACTAAATTATGAGCAATAATAATCTAGATTCAATGCTGTTCCACCTTCCTCATAACATCAGGCCACACACACACCCCTATAATTTGAGGGCCATTTTTCCCATATTTTGATAATGATGAATAAAAATGTCATAGCCTTCAATCATGCACGACACACCATATAAACTGACCATTTAATAATTAAATCATGGACAATAACATAAAACGTTTGAGATTGCACTACAATGAGCAGTGACGTAGGTTTGACATCTTAATGCAGGAGAGAGGGAGAAGACATATGCTAGATACACCAGCTATCCTTTTAAAATTGCCAGGTCGATTCCATTCATTACCAAGTGTCAGATAGTAATTTACATCGACAAGAAGATGGCTACAGTACAGTAATGTTCTATTTCTAGGTGATTGTGTCCTCACATCACCTTTAAGAATGTCAAAAAATATATAAAGAAGTTGCATTAGGCACATAACACAATGGCGTGTTTTACAGTATGTATTTTTACAACGAAGTTTGTCACCACCTATGGGCACTTGTCTGATAATGACATTGTTCTGCTACAAACAATGATCACACGTGCTGATGGCCTCACAGGCAAAAATGCTAAATGTATTCTTCAACAAAATGGAGGGAAAAAGCTTTTTAACTTGTTGCAAAAAGCCACCTCTAACGATTGCAATAAAATCGTTGTTTTACAACCTGCTTAAACTAGCCCCGGGAGGATGGAAGCACCTCACTTCATCTTAGAGACTGCGGTTGCTGTGATATTCTAGAATCTAGGGGAAACTACTGAGCACAAATAAAATGTGTGCTACTCAGTGGGCAAAACTCGTTTAAAATACATCTTTACAACCAGAAACCTGGCAAAACTGGTTGAGAAGATGCCATTACAACCGTTGTAATGACGTCATTTCAACCAGTTTTGCCCAGTTTTACCCACTGGGTAGGCAGGCACACCTGAAACGTCTATACCTTCCCTCCAAGATACAGAAATATATAATGTCCACAAATTGTATAGGTTTATATACAAAGCTTTGTAATGGCTTTTGCATTTGTGAAGACATAACAGACCAGGGGTGTAAGCACTTTGAGCCATTTACACTTTTCTAACATCAATAAGGCAGTGGTTCTCAAACTTCTCCTGGGGACCCGCACCTGTTCCATCCATTTGATCAATTTTAAAGCTAGCACAGCTGATTCAACTTGTCAACTAAACATCAAGCACTTGACTAACACCATGCCCAAACTGGACACATTTCGATTTTGTCCACCCCACACCAAACACGTTCACAACACGCAAGTTGAAATATCAAAACAAACTCTGAACCAATTATATTAAGGTCAAAAAGCATTAAACATTTATGGCAATTTAGCTAGCTTGCAGTTGCTAGCTAATTTGTCCTATTTAGCTAGCTTGCGGTTGCTAGCCAATTTGTCCTGGAAACTAAACATTGAGTGGTTATTTTACCTGAAATGCACAAGGTCCTCTAATCTGACAATTAATCCACACACAAAACTGTCATCAGAGTCATTTCGAGTTCTCTCTCCTTCCTAAGCTTTTTCTTCTTTGGACTTTATGGCCATTGGCATCCAACTTTCCTAACAAGGTGTATTACCACAACCGACTGACCTCAGTTCATCTTTCAATCACCCACGTGGGTATAACCAATGAGGAGATGACACGTGGGTATATGCTTCTAAAAGCCAATGAGGAGATGGGAAAGGAAGGACTTGCATCGCGATGGACTTCTAGTTGCTTGGCAATGCAGACGCGAGCAGTGTGGGTGCAATGATTGAATAACATGTATGTGTAAATGTATTTTGCAGCGCTCGCAACGCCTTTGGGTAGTGTGTAAGTGAATCAGGTGAGCTAGTTCAGGGCTACAACAAAATTGTGAATCTTCTGGGGGCCCCGAGGAGAGGTTTGAGAACCACTGCAAAAGGGGGCAATCAGTGGTAAAAGTGGTTGAGTAGCCTATGACGTCAAATCAATTAACTTAATAACACATCAAACATTAAATGGATTATAAACTGCTATATCCCCATTTCAGGTAAGTCTAATGTTGAGGCCATGGGAATGTAATCAGACATTTTATATAATGACCTTATTTTGAAAAGCCCTGGAACCACACTTCTTATAGGCCCCATGCATATCAAATGTTTCTCAATTTATCGGCCTACATAACGGTAACTAAAATCATCTCCTTGGCTTCCACCTGGTGAGATATGGTGAGGTAGTCTAATTCAGGGGTTCTCAAACTTCAGGAGGGAGGGGTAGGGGGAGACACCCAAGCCCCCATTTTGGGAACCACTCGTCTAATTGACAAGTACATTTTTAAATTACCTTTATTTACCTACGAGAAAGTCCGTTAAGAACAAATTCTTATTTACAACACGTGTAGGATCATAGGCTATTTTTTGGGCTGTATTTACTGCTATGTGCGTTGGCACTGCCTCCCAGAAGTAGAAAACATACATAGGATGACTTAACATCTTAGATAATGTAAATATTCTCTGAATAATGACCATAATTGTAAATGTTACATTTTTTACTGGTACGTATGACTGGCATGTCAGTAGAGATGATTCAGACTCCTGTGTATAATCTGTACAAGTGTATTATCCCACCTTCTCACATGGGGAAATTCATTGGAATCTTTGGAAGGCTATGTATAAGCATCTCACCTGGAGCCGTGCGTTGTGCAGCATGAACTCCTGCTGCTTCTTGAAGTTCTGGTCCATAGATTTAGACAGCATAAAACCCATGGTGCTGGTTTAGATAATAAAATGAAGCCACATGCTATGAGATAAAGCAAGGGTCTGGGCTCTGGGTTTATCCTGGCCTGGAAAAACTCAGGGCCCTATTAAAAGCAAGATGTGCATACTACTGTAGGTGGCTGGGCCACCAACAAAACAATGAGGATTTCTATGGTAGCAACTGCTGCTAGCTAAACAATATATGTAGCTATAGAGCACTGCTCAATGAATGACATTCCATGGGTGCAAAAATACGTTTGTTAAATTTATAGCTAGCTAAAACTGTTAATAAACGTGTGACACTCGACGCCTGCTTACAGTAAGTGGCTAGCTAGTGGTGCAATGAATCATTATTAGCTAGCAAAGTCAGCTAGCTACTAGTAGTAGTTAGCGCGTTAAGGCAAACAGTTCCACATTTGAAATTATTGCATGCGGTCTTGAAAAGCCACGTCAATTCGCTGTGGCAGTGAAAAACATACCTTTTATTTTATGTCGCTATTCTATAAATGTATTTAGCTAGTTAGTTATGATTCATGTGTGCTGCTCCGCTAAAGTTTCCTTTTCCAAAGTTCTATGGGCATGTTCACGGAAGCAAGCAAGCATGCGCTACCCACGACACACAGGCGTCTCACTCATTGGTCAGAATTTTGACATTGAGGGACTTATTTTATGCTGTCGGGAATTGAACCCGGCAAAAGCACGAACGCGGGGAGGGAGGAGAAGGCTACATGATGCATCGCTTTTTGCATAATATATGATTGTTATTCATGAAGATCAGATCCAATTTATGACCAATTTATGCAGAAATCCAGGTAATTCCAAAGGGGTTCACATACTTCTTCTTACCACTGTATCTGTTTTCGAGTGCACTTGACATATTCATCATGCAATATGAATTGCCTTGGATCGTATGAAGTGGTAACTTCATTTAGCCAATGTATTGAAAGCTAGACAATGGTAGTTTGACTAGCCAGCTATTGTACATGTCAATGTTGTATTGTATTTCATTAACTAGCTCTCTCTCTTGTCAGTGAATTCACATTTTTAATCAGGTTTTGTCTTATTTCAAGTAACTAGCTGCAGGCTTAAAGAAACATTGAATGATATACTTTGCATAGAAACCCAAATAAAAGCATGTAGATGTGTGTGTGTGTCATGTAGGCTAGAATGGAGGTTTAAAAACGACAGCTGCATATGCGCCAATACATATGGCATAGTTTACTGTACACATTTTTAACCAGAAAGAATAGGCATATCGAAAGGATCCCACCCTGGTCACCAATGTAGCTGACTGATGTAGAGAGAGACAAGGGCCTTAGCATAATGCAATCTAAAGCTTGTGTGGTCCAGAGATGAGAACTCTGGGCTCCTGACAGGGAGATTAGAATTCTCCCCACTGCATGTTACAATAGTAAAATAATCTGTTTTGTCATCTGTTAAACTAATTCTACATAGAATTTAGTCTTTGAGATGCTCAAACAAGCATGTGTATCTGTAGTGGGTGTTTTTCAACTCTAAAAGGCACTAGACTGCGTAAGACAAAATCCACAAAGAAAAGACAACAGGCAAATGCATATGTGGTCCTAATGCCTAAATAGTGACTGCAGGGCTAGTTCAAACTGCAGTAGGATGGTTCTCCTCCCAGGTGAGGGAATCAGCCCATGCTTGGTGAATAGCACTTGGTTGATCTCTGGGAGCGGGACACAGGAGAGCTGAATAGAGAGTGAGAGACAAGAATTGATCAAATAAATCATCAATGTAGCTTGTGAGCTAGAAAAGGAACATCCTGACAGTCTGAGGTAAGCTGCACTGCATTCATCCTACTATTGATAGGGATAATGTGTCATTTCATATTTGGCATTATGAATGAAATCAGTGGGTTACGACTTGATGACTGTATTAGATTTACACTACTTGTCCTATACATGGCTAATTTAGGAAAGGGACCATTTTAACTGGCTTGCTAGTCACCGGAGAACAACAACACAACGAGAGGCAACGATTAAAAGTGTTTCTGTCAATGACGTTTCTGTCCATCTTCTTCCTGTACTGTCTTTGATAGTACCGGGGATAGTACACGAGTTTTGGTTGGTTTACAGGTTAATACTCAGCGGCGTTTGCCTGTCCAACCACATACAGTCAATATATAAATAACAGCTCCTCCCTTAACAGAGATCGATCATCTAAAAACTAAAGCAGATAGCTTGATACGGCCCACCTGAGGTATAATAAGAACAGGGCCCTCCTATAGAGGAAGGTTCATAGGGATAGTCAGATAGCTTTGGTTGAGGAAATGGCGCCCACTAGTAAAGATTATATTATACACTGCTCAAAAAAATAAAGGGAACACTTAAACAACACAATGTAACTCCAAGTCAATCACACTTCTGTGAAATCAAACTGTCCACTTAGGAAGCAACACTGATTGACAATACATTTCACATGCTGTTGTGCAAATGGAATAGACAACAGGTTGAAATTATAGGCAATTAGCAAGACACCCCCAATAAAGGAGTGGTTCTGCAGGTGGGGACCACAGACCACTTCTCAGTTCCTATGCTTCCTGGCTGATGTTTTCGTCACTTTTGAATGCTGGCGGTGCTTTCACTCTAGTGGTAGCATGAGACGGAGTCTACAACCCACACAAGTGGCTCAGGTAGTGCAGCTCATCCAGGATAGCATATCAATGCGAGCTGTGGCAAGAAGGTTTGCTGTGTCTGTCAGCGTAGTGTCCAGAGCATTGAGGCGCTACCAGGAGACGTGGAGGAGGCCATAGGAGGGCAACAACCCAGCAGCAGGACCGCTACCTCCGCCTTTGTGCAAGGAGGAGCACTGCCAGAGCCCTGCAAAATTACCTCCAGCAGGCCACAAATGTGCATGTGTCTGCTCAAACGGTCAGAAATAGACTCCATGAGGGTGGTATGAGGGCACGACGTCCACAGGTGGGGGTTGTGCTTACAGCCCAACACAGTGCAGGACGTTTTTCATTTGCCAGAGACCACCAAGATTGGAAAATTCGTCACTGGCGCCCTGTGCTCTTCACAGATGAAAACAGGTTCACACTGAGCACATGTGACAGACGTGAGAGTCTGGAGACGCCGTGGAGAAAGTTCTGCTGCCTGCAACATCCTCCAGCATGACCGGTTTGGCAGTGGGTCAGTCATGGTGTGGGGTGGCATTTCTTTGGGGGGCCGCACAGCCCTCCATGTGCTTGCCAGAGGTAGCCTGACTGCCATTAGGTACCGAGATGAGATCCTCAGACCCCTTGTGAGACCATATGCTGGTGCGGTTGGCCCTGGGTTCCTCCTAATGCAAGACAATGCTAGACCTCATGTGGCTGGAGTGTGTCAGCAGTTCCTGCATGAGGAAGGCATTGATGCTATGGACTGGCCCGTCCGTTCCCCAGAACTGAATCCAATTGAGCACATCTGGGACATCATGTCTCGCTCCATCCACAGACTGTCCAGGAGTTGGCGGATGCTTTAGTCCAGGTCTGGGAGGAGATCCCTCAGGAGACCATCCGCCACCTCATCAGGAGCATGCCCAGGCGTTGTAGGGAGGTCATACAGGCACGTGGAGGCCACAGACACTACTGAGCCTCATTTTGACTTGTTTTAAGAACATTACATCAAAGTTGGATCACCCTGTTGTGTGGTTTTCCACTTTAATTTTGAGTGTGACTTCAAATCCAGACCTCCATGGGTTGATACATTTGATTTCCATTGATCATTTTTGTGTGATTTTGTTGTCAAC
The DNA here is from genome assembly GCF_002021735.2 of Oncorhynchus kisutch. Classification (NCBI taxonomy): domain Eukaryota; kingdom Metazoa; phylum Chordata; class Actinopteri; order Salmoniformes; family Salmonidae; genus Oncorhynchus; species Oncorhynchus kisutch. Next base: position 5,262,008 of record NC_034196.2, read on the forward strand.
ACATTCAACTATGTAAAGAAAAAAGTATTTAATAACAATATTTCATTCATTCAGATCTAGGATGTGTTATTTTAGTGTTCCCTTTATTTTTTTGAGCAGTGTATTTTATTCATGATGACGTTTTATTTTTTTATTTCACCTTTATTTAACAAGGTAGACTAGTTGAGAACAAGTTCTCATTTACAACTGCGACCTGGCCAAGATAAAGCACAGCAGTTTGACACATACAACAACACAGTAACACATGGAATAAACAAACACAGTCAATAATACAGTAGAAAAAAATTAAATATATACAGTGAGTGCAATTGAGGTAAGATAAGGGAGTTAATGCAATAAATAGGCCATGATGGCGAAGTAATTACAATATAGCATTTAGACACTGGAATGGTAGATGTGCAGAAGATTAACGTGCAAGTAGAGATACTGGGGTGCAAAGGAGCAAGATAAGTAAATAAATACAGTATGGGGATGAGGTAGTTGGATGGGCTGTTTACAGATGGGCTATGTACAGGTGCAGTGATCTGTGAGCTGCTCTGACAGCTGGTGCTTAAAGCTAGTGTGGGAGATATGGGTCTCCAGCTTCAGTGATTTTTGCAGTTCGTTCCAGTCATTGGCAGCAGAGAACTGGAAGGAAAGGCGGCCAAAGGAGGAATTGGCTTTGGGGTTGACCAGTGAGATATACCTGCTGGAGCGCGTGCTATGGGTGGGTGTTGCTATGGTGACCAGAGAGCTGAGACGTTACTGTTTTATATAAAGGAAAATGTATCTCCAGTCTCATACAATTAGGATTTATTTGTAAAGGGAGGGTCGGTATGGTAATTGTAGTTTAGGTTAATTAGTAACTTTGGCAATAAACAACAAAATTGTCTGGGCAGGGTGTTCCTTTGTAATAGGTTCTTTTGGCTCACTTTCTGTTCAGGCTATTCATAGTAGACTGCTGGGCTTGCCCCATCACTGTAAATTCAGAATTTTTCATTGTAAAGGAAATAAGGGATTTGATCATAGCTACTACTAGGCAACTCGCCAACTTTGTGTCCAGCCAAAGTGAAGGCATTTCACATGCACAGTCACTATCAGGAAACTGCATGACTTGGGGGGAGGAGAATTACAGTACGGGAAGTAGATAGGAATATAAATACTGCTCTACATAACAATATATGTTACAGCTGTGATATGATTATGAAAGAGCTTCTGAAGGAACAAGAAATACTTCTATTAAGGTAGAAGACTGCATGTACTGCATTTAGTGAGTGCTGAACTTCATTTTGTTTGTATGCCAACATACTTGGCTGAATTGCTTTTATTTTAAAAGGTGGTGGTAGATTATCTCCTGAGATGCTTCTAAAGTTATCTTTAAGTTTATGCAAGTAGGGTAATAATGGTCTAGTATCTTTTTTTTTTAAATCCATTATATTTTTTGATGACTTACTCAAAGGCATTCCCAAATCCACTATTCTCAGGTTAAATACAGAAATGCTATTGTTAAGTTTCAATATCCCCTCTGCTCTGCTCTGCACAAATCTTTTTCATGTTTGTTTACATATATATTTTCCATGGTATATTATTGTGCTGTGATATAGTCTTCAAATCGACTATATCTCTTATCCAGATTTTATATATATCTAATATTTTTTTGATAAATTGTTTTATTATATGTTCAAGCAAAAGGCAGAATAAATCATTGGACAAATAACAATTAGAATGTCAGCACACCCCAACATATTTTTGACCAAGTGTGTGTGTGTGTGCGGGCATGCTGACTCATACCAGTATGGTCTAATCATGAGGTTGCCTGTCAAGTTCGAATGATGACTGTGCATTAAATGTTTGCAACATAACAAGAGATTCATAAATATAGTGTATTCAAAAAGTATTCAGGCCCCTTGACTTTTTACAAATGTTGTTACGTTATAGCCTTATTCTAAAATTGATTAAATACCAATTTTCCTCATCAATCTACACACAATACCCCATAATGACAAAGTGAACACAGGTTTTTAGAAATGTAAAAAAATAAAAAACAGATACCTTATTTACTTAAGTATTCAGATCCTTTGCTATGAGACTTGAAATTGAGCTCAGGTGTATCCTGTTTCCATTGATCATCCTTGAAATGTTTCGACAACTTGATTGGAGTCCACCTGTGGAAAATTAAATTGATTGGACATGATTTGGAAAGGCACACACCAGTCTACATAAGTTCCCAAAGTTGACAATGCATGTAAGAGCAAAAACCCAAGCCATGAGGTTGAAGGAATTGTCCGTAGAGCTCCGAGACAGGATCGTGTCGAGGCATAGATCCGGGGAAGGGTACCAAAAAATGTCTGCTGCATTGAAGGTCCCCAAGAACACAGTGGCCTCCATCATCCTTAAATGGAAGAAGTTTGGAACCATCAAGACTCTTCGTAGAGTTGGTTGCCCCGACAAACTGAGCAAATCGGGGGAGAAGAGGCTTGGTCAGGGAGGTGACCAAGAACCCGATGGTCACTCTGACAGAGCTCCAAAGTTCCTTTGTGGAGATGGGAGAACCTTCCAGATAGACAGCCATCTCTGCAGCACTCCACCAATCAGGCCTTTATGGTAGAGTGGCCAGACGGAAGGCACATGACAGCCCACTTGGAGTTTGCCAAAAGGCACCTAAAAGACTCTCAGACCATGAGAAACAAGATTCTCTGGTCTGATGAAACCAATGCCAAGCATCACGTCTGGAAGGAACCTGGCACCCTCCCTACAGTAAGCATGGTGTTGGCAGCATCATGCTGTGGGGATGTTTGTCATGGGGTATTGTGTATAGATTGATGAGAAAAAACGATTTAATCCATTTTAGAATAAAGCTGTAACGTAACAAAATGTGGAAAAGTCAAGGGGTCTGAATACTTTCCGAATGCACTGTAGGCCCATATTCTTTTTCCTTTGGATCACCAGTTGCTGACTCGCTAGAGAACAAGCTCAGGCCAGCCTTATAAAGATGTAGGATCTTCATTTGATCACTCTTGTTGCTGAGCATTTTCCTGCTCAGCAGGAAATGAAAACTTGTAGTGTATTTCAGTTTTTAAAAGGCTTCTAAAGTTTAATTTCCACTTTGAAATTTCAGACTTTATTTGCCCTAACGAAAAATGTGTCAACCCCTACAAAAATGTCCATTCATTACAATCCACATAATACTTCACATTTCCTGTTGCTGCAGGATTATTTTCCTGCTGTAACAAACTGGCTCCAATTAAGGTCCGACATCTGTACAGTCATTTTGGTGTGTTCTATTTAAATAGACTGACTCATAATTCCACTTACAAAAGGTTGTGGTTGCAACATTTCAAATGTTTTCTCTCTTCTCTAGTTAGAATGGAGCAGACCTTTCTTTTGGTTTTACAAGTAGTCTTATGGCCCACTCTTGCAGGTAAGTTATTGATGTTTTTAAGTACTTAATGAAATACAATACAATAGAGACTCAGGGCCACATTTTGTTTTTTGTTTGTTTAGTTCATAGAACCCCACCCCCACCCCCCACACACACACACAACTCCCGTTCTCTCTTTCCACACAGCCTTGTTCACAGTGGAGGTGGACAGTCCATTCCACGTGGCAGAGTTCCGCGGTGTAGTCACCATGGGTTGCAGGTTCCAACCTGGGGGCCAGGGCCCAGACTTGTCAGTGATATGGCATCGCATCTGGCCTCCTCCAGTTGTGGAGGTGTACAGGCTGGAGAACAGACAGGAAGACCTCACTTCCCAGAATCCCCAGTACCGTGGCAGGGTACGATTGGTGACAGAAGAGATGACCAATGGGTGGGCCAAGCTAGAGGTGTCCATGCTGAGGATCAATGACTCTGGGACCTACCAATGCCTCGTGGAAATGGCGGGAGCTGATTACAAACAGACAACTTTGACTGTTAAAGGTCAGTCATGAATCTGTCAGTGTAACAGAACATTACTCTAGGCTAATTCTAATTTCCAGTCTTTCAGTATTGAGTAAGAAACGTTAAACTTTTTTTAAAATAATTGTGGTAACACTTTAAGTTGCTCGTAAAACTAAGTAGTAATGCTGTAATTACACTTTATGTTCATGTTGTTGCATAGTAAAGTTTTTACGTTCATCTGTCTTTTAGCCTCCTATAAAACCATTGTTAAAAGCATGAAGAGGCGTCGGGGGGATGAGGTAGAGCTGGTCTGTGAGTCTGAGGGCTATCCTCTGGCCACGATGACCTGGAAAGACAGGAGTCTCGGGAACATAAAGTCCAATGACACCACTGTTAGAACTCCAGACCAGCTGTTCCAAGTCACCAGCACGATAACAGTGAAATCCTCTGACAAAAACAACTACACCTGTGCCTTGGTGGAGGAAGGGGAAGTTCCAAAGGGTCAATCAGCCAGGTTTGACATCCCAGGTATGATGTGCATTTTGATCACGTTTGATAACCCTTTATTTGAAGGGTACCTCAATAAGGACTTCATAACACATTCATAACTCATAAATAACACATGAATAAGCTGCTTATGCACTGCTTATAAATGCGTTATCAAGTCCTTATGTAGGCACAATGTCTGGCCTCACACCTCTTGCTTGACACCAATACCCTAGAAATGAGACTCCGTGCCATTGGACTGACTGCACAAGGTAATGGAAACTAGGAGGTTATGGTGAGGCCTACACTCCTTATTTATTTTACCGTTGAGTGTAGATGTGTTGTTGATTTAAAAGGTGCTATAAATGGGTGCATTCCTCAGTGATCATGGTGTCAAAGCGTAATATTTACCCTTCCATTCAACAAAACACATTTGTAGGAGTTCTACGTCAACGCGGGAGGGAAAAGGCTTTAAAGATGGCAATGGAGATGGTGGAGATAAAGAGCATCCATCTTTCCATGAAAACCAAATTTCACATTTCACTGTTGGTTAAGATTTAGGGAAGTTCTTTTCGCACCGGCCTGTCGGGTGTAAAATCGGGTTATTTCCAAAATGCTTGTTTGTGTTTTGAACTTCTCACTGAGAACATTTGCAACTTCTTGTTATGTATTATGTGCTAGATCAGCCAAATATGTTTGATGATGCAAAATAACATTGTTAGCCTCTCAATCTTTTTTCTTCACAGATGAAATAGACCTACCACCAGCAATGCATAGTAAAAGTAAATGTGACACCCTTTCTATTGCATTGGGCACATCACTGACTGTGGCCATGGTCATTGCTGCTGCCATCTTTGGCTATCGCAGACGGACAGGTAACTTTTCTGCTGTTCTTACTTGATTTGCACACATTTCTGTCTCAGGTTTACTACAAAGAGTTTCCATTTTTTGTTGGTTGCTGAGAGAGAGACTAGATGATGTACTGTAACCTCTAAAGGTGTAGAGATGCTGTTGAGACCAGAATAATCAATGAGATGGTGTTTTTCTGACTCATGATCTTGTGACACTGACTTAGCATGTGAGAACATGTGTGTGTGCACATTCTAAACCTATCCGAACTGCTAGGTGTGAAAACACCCCCACAGACACGCTTTCTCTTTTTGTGTCAGGGGGATTTTACGTGTTGTAAAGTCATGTGGGTGGTTTCTCAATATAGGACTAGTCATTCCTTATATTTAGAATAGTTCCCTATCAATCTTTTGGTTAAATCTTTACGGTATTGCATAGTATTTTAAGACTGCGTGTTAAAATGAGTTAGAATCAGGAAAGTCCCAAACTGCCTTTGACAGTAAATACGAGACACTGACAAATCCAGTTACTACTTAGTAAGTGATAACTGTAGTAGGTAGAGCAAAATATCTCTTGCAACATGGAATGGAACCATTGTAAACTATACCCTGCTTTATCTTTCTGCTCACAGGGAGGCCCGGGGATCCCAGCACCCCAAGCACTAACACCCTCCTGGCTCAGCAGAGATGGGACCTGGACCCCTTTTAGTGTCTAGCAGCTTCAACTGGCCCTGGTGATAAACTGTCAGAGGGTCACACAGATGACCTGCTCCAGGAGGTCGTAGAGAAGGAGCTTGTCAGGACTGTGCTGACGCTCCTCATTGAGACTGTAAACTGTGTGCGAAGGACTGAGAGCACAAAAGGACTCATGCACGCACGTACACTCACATTGACTCTGTCAGATAAAGTTGAATCATGTTACATTTACTGATACCTCAAGGGACATGTTTTACGTTTCTATGTTAACACATTTCACATTAGTTTTGATAACAACAAACCACTGATAATTGTGCTTATACCCAGTGGCGATTTTAGCATGTAAATCTTGGTGGGGAAAATGCCACAATTTTTTTTATGCATGCCAGCAAAGCCACAACGATACACAACACTAAACAATACATTAATTGCACTGTAATGGTGACAAACGGTGCCCACAAACTGTTAGGGCTTACATAAGCTGTCCCAACAGCGGAGCTTAGCTTTCAGCACCATGGAGTGACTCCTTACCACCGCTACACCTGGCTATCAGTAGAGCCTCGTCTGGCAGCGAAACAGTTAATTCAGCCCCATTTACTGACTTTTTAAAAACTTAGCTGATATGGCTGACTTTCTTAAACAAATGTGGTGTCTACTCACCCCTTGTGGATTTGCGTAAGTCGATAAGAACCTCATTGTCCTTTTAATAGTAACGAACTCCAACATGAGTTTTGAATTTTGAACCATACACAAACATTATGACATCGATGTTCAGTAAACTCATAATGTTTGTTCTTATCATTAACACTTCATTCTAAGTGCAACAAACGAGCTGCGACGAGGTAAGCCTTTCAGTTCAGCACTTTCAAAATGGACACCAACAGAAATTCAGATTGTGCGAGACATGCAGTTAGCCTAGCATTTGAAGTATTTTATTTGGCCTATGTGGTCTAAAAAGGAAGGAAAATACAATCATAGACAATATACCGACACACTGACAGCCAAATGACCCTTGTGACCCAAACCAAATGACCCTTGCAATATATACTGGAAAAATACTTTTTTTCAACTTTTTGTTGAAAACAAATATTTGAATGGGAAGAGCCAGTCACTGGCAAACAGTGTTTACAGACCTAAAAACACATGAGCTCATTTATGCAGAAGCACACATGATGTTTTTGGATTCACCATTGATTGTTGTGCTATGCTCACTTGAACAGGAAGGTGGCACGGTGTTCCTTCATGTGGGAAAATTTTGTAATCAAAGGTGCTTTCAAGACAACTGGCAACACCGGAAAAAAACTAGGTTGAATCATGACGTCAGTGATCTTCAGGTCGGTACTCTAGTTCCCGGCTTGGAATTCTGAGTTGGATGACCGTTCAGATCGTATTTTCCCAATCTGAGCATGTTTTTTTCTAAGTTTCCAGTTGTCTTGAACTCACTGAAGTCTGAGATTTCCCAGTTCCGAGTTTCCAGTTGTTTTGAATGCAGCAGAAGTCATGCTGGATTGACATGGTCAATGTATTCAACCTTTTCTGGCCCATGGTGTTGCGTGTGAATGTTTGTCCTTTTAAGCTTGGAAAAGACACAATTTCACACAGATGTTTTAAATCCTTAAACCCAGACTTGGACCACACACCCTGTCCACTGAATAGCAGGCAGGGGAAGCAAAATAGTGATTGCTTTGCAACGCTTGCAGTTAGCTACTGATTCCTTCCCAACCACTCGTTGAATTTGCGATTTCCGACTTGTTGTATAATGGTATGTCCAATGGCCGATTAGCACCGATACCTTTTATCTATAATTTATCTTCATATGAAAAGGATTTGACCATACATTGTCGAAGTGATTCATGATGATAACTGCTTGTCTAGCAACTAGCTAAGATTTTGAACATAACATCAGTTCATTCAAAGCTATAACAGATTTAACAGAATTTTATCTGTGCCCAATGACCTTGAGCCTTCGTGGATGGGCACTTCTAATGTAAATCTATGGCAGCACCCAAGGGGGCTAGAACTGCCTAGCTCTCCCTGTAGATTCTGCAGCGACGTAGTGTCCCCATGAGTGACAGAACACTGAGCCAATCACGGCGCAACTAGAGAACATTGTCAATGCCTACGCTCTGTATATTCCTCTGGCCCACACTCCACCACAGAAAGCACTGAGCTAGGCTGAAACAATTGCATTTTGGAGCTGCCTTACTCAAGAAAAAAAACATGTTTGTAGGCTGCTTTATTAACTCTATGTGACATGAATGAATGACAAAACCATTTTTTAAATTGCTTAACAGGTGGGGCTCAAAACAGGTGGGGCTCTGCCCCCTCCTGCCCTGGATGACGGGTCGCCACTGCTTATACCACATTTACTTGCTGTATATGCTGTACCTATGTATAATACAGAGATAATGACATGTTTATGTAGAGATGTCCCATGTTGGGGGATGATATTGAAAAACCAGTTCACCTCCATGCTCACCATGAAACTCCAGAAAGCAAATGAGTGATTTCAGCCACAGGTTTAGTATTGCTCATATTAATGCAGTGATTTACAGTACCTCAAGGATTTTATGCTGTTTGATACTCATTCGCTGACCACACAGTTTCATTTTCAGTCCAATATACCATTTCCTGTAAAACAAACTGTCTAAAGACAGCTGTGCTAAAGCAAGGAAATGCTCTTGATTTTTCCCACAAAATAAAACATTCAGTCATCAACTCTGCTCTTCTTTTTAATTCCCATAATATAACATTGTAAAACAACTGACACATGATGTGCCTTGATAACTGTTTGCTGTTTGTGACAGTATGCTTTGCTACACAAGGAAACACAATGATTTCCCAGTATCTCCACTCTTTGAGGATCTTTTCCTTATTGATGTGTCTTACCTCAGATATCAATGTCTTTCTTCTGTTGTCTCCAATGTATCTATTGTTCTACTGTGGTGTTAAATAACATACGCCATTAGTTTGGAAGGGCATTTTTCAGAAGGGTCCCAATTAAAATGCTCTCTTTCCTCTGCATTTCAAACAAATGAAACAGTGTGCAGTGAATTACTGTTGTTGCATTAAACTAACAACCAAAGTATGATTATCCTACTGAAAGGTCTGGTGGTTTCCAGTGCCTCTGAACTCCACTGTGTAGAGCACCCATTAGTGGTCATTACTCATTATTACAATGCTCAGCTCAAAATGGGAGTCAAGCCTGGGCTTCTGAGGCTAGAATAAATCAAGAGTTATTTGTGTAATGTATGTGATGTTGATGAATATATGCCGAGTATCATCACATAAAAGCTTGGTAGTCAGGAAGCTCATACGCCAGCAATGTAACAAATCGACACGAGTCATCAGATCTAATCTTAAATACATATATGATCTATTTTATGTTTTGTTCACGCCTGTAGTGTCCAAACTGTTTGGGCTACAAACCCCACTATGGAAAGGGGAGACTCATGAACAACAGTGGTTTTCTCCATTTTGCTCTACATCACGGGACTCGTCTGAAAGTAACCTGTTTTAAAAAATTATGGAGGTAGTTTTGTGCCAACAAAAATAGGGGTTAAATATGTGTCCAGAAAATTGAAATATTTCCTGAGCTTTCATATATTTTCTTGATATAGGACAGACATTTCTTACAAATCTTATTCATTACAATACATTTTTTGACTGTCGGTTTTACCATTTATGTGTTGTTCAATTCATTTCACTGCATTTCAATATATTTTTGGGGATACATACAGGGGTCAAATAGCTAAATGAGCCTAAGTAGAGCACACTTTTTTTCTGATGTCATTTCTCAAACAAAGTTTGTACTGATGGATGCAGCCTATTGAATATCATTGTAGAATAAGCCTATGCATAAAATGCATCCTCCAATTGCAAAGATTTCATCTGCCCACACATACAGTTGAAGTCGGAAATTTACATACACTTAGGTTGGAGTCATAAAAACTTGTTTTTCAACCACTCCACAAATGTATTTTTAGCAAACTATAGTTTTGGCAAGTCAGATAGAACATCTACTTTGTGCATGACACAAGTCATTTTTCCAACAATTGTTTACAGACAGATTTTTTCATTTATAATTCACCGTATTACAATTCCAGTGGGTCAGAGGTTTACATACACTAAGTTGACTGTGCCTTTTAAACAGCTTGGAAAATTCCAGAAAATGATGTCATGGCTTTAGAAGCTTCTGATAGGCTAATTGACATCAGTTGAGTTAATTGGAAGGGTACCTGTGGATTTATTTCAAGGCCTACCTTCAAACTCAGTGCCTTTTTGCTTGACGTCATGGGAGAATCAAAAGAAATCCGTCTAGACCTCAAAAAAAAAAATGGTTGACCTCCACAAGTCTGGTTCATCCTTGGGAGCAATTTCCAAATGCCTGAAGGTACCACGTTCATCTGTACAAACAATAGTATTCAAGTTTAAACACCATGGGACCACGCAGCCGTCATAACGCTCAGGAAGGAGACATGTTCTGACTCCTAGAGATGAACGTCCTTTGGTGCGAAAATTGCAAATCAATCCCAGAACAACAGCAAAGGACCTTGTGAATATACTGAAGGAAACAGGTACCAAAGTACCTATATCCACAGTAAAACTAGTCTTATATCGACATAACCTGAAAGGCTGCTCAGCAAGGAAGAAGCCACTGCTCCAAAACCGCCCTAAAAAAGCCAGACTACGGTTTGCAACTGCACATGGGGACAAAGATCGTACTTTTTGGAGAAATGTCCTCATGTCTGATGAAACAAAACTAGAACAGTTTGGCCATAATGACCATCGTTATGTTTGGAGGAAAAAGGGGGAGGCTTGCAAGCCGAAGAACACCATCCCAACCGTGAAGCATGGGGGTGACAGTATCATGTTGTGGGGGTGCTTTGCTGCAGGAGGGACTGCTGCACTTCACAAAATAGATGGCATCATGAGGCAGGAAAATTATGTGGATATATAGAAGAAACATCTCAAAACATCAGTAAGGAAGTTAAAGCTTGGTTGCAAATGGGTCTTCCAAATGGTCAATGACTCCAAGAATACTTCCAAAGTTGTGTCAAAATGGCTTATGGACAACAAAGTCAAGGTATTGGAGTGGCCATCACAAAGCCCTGACCTCAATCCTATAGAAAATTTGTGGGCAGAACTGAAAAAGCATGTGAGAGCAAGGTGGCCTACAAACATGACTCAGTTACACCAGCTCTGTCAGGAAGAATGGGCCAAAATTCACCCAACTTATTGTGGGAAGCTTGTGGAAGGCTACCCAAAATGTTTGACCCAAGTTAAACTATTTAAAGGCAATTTTACCAATTGAGTGTATGTAAACTTCTGACCCACTGGGAATGTGATGAAAGAAATTACATCTGAAATAAATCTCTCTACTATTATTCTGACATTTCACATTCTTAAAATAAAGTGGTGATCCTAACTGACCTCAGACAGGGAATTTTTACTTGGATTAAATGTCAGGAATTGTGAAAAACAGAGTTTAAATGTATTTGGCTAAGGTGTATGTAAACTTCTGACCTCAACTGCATTGTCAGAAGAAAAATTTATATTTTTAATCCGGAGCACATGGTTATTCATGAAATATATTTCTTTACATTTTTCCGGTGAAATGTCCAAACTGCATGCCAATCATTTGATCTCAGTCAGTTTCATGGGAATATTAGATATTTTACGTCAGTGCGCTAAATCAGGGTCACACAGAGTGTTTATTGGTAGTCTTAAACATATGTACTTTGAAACAAAGGTATACACTTCACACACGGTTATGAGCTTTAAAAAAGTAGACACATTTATCATGTCAGATATAGAGTTAAAATGTATTCAATTTAGACTTTGCATCCCAATATTAAACTTTATATACTGTGCATTCGGAAAGTATTCAGACCCCTTCCCCTTTTCCACATTTTGTTATGTTATAGTCTTATTCTAAAATGGATGTAATAAAACAAACTCCTCATCAGTTTACACACAATACCCAATAATGACAAAGGAGAACAGGTTTTTAGAATTTTTTGAAAATGTACAAAAACGTAAAAAAACATACCTTATTTACATAAGTATTCTCAGACCCTTTACAATGAGACTCGAAATTGAGCTCAGGTGCATCCTGCTTCCATTGATCATCCTTGAGATGTTTCTACAACTGGATTGGAGTCCACCTGTGGTAAATTGAATTGATTGGACATCATTTGGAAAGGCACACACCTGTCTATATAAGGTCCCACAGTTGACAGTGCATGTCAGAGAAAAAAAAACAAGCCATGAGGTTGAAGGAATTGCCGGTAGAGCGTCGAAACAGGATTGTGTCGAGGCACAAATCTGGGGAAGGGTACCAAAACATTTCTGCAGCATTGAAGGTCCCCAAGAACACAGTGTCCTCCATCATTCTTAAATGGAAGAAGTTTGGAACCACCAAGATGGTGGTCACTCTGACAGAGCTCCAGAGTTCCTCCGTGGAGATGGGGAGAACCTTCCAGAAGGACAACCAACTCTGCACTCCACCGAACCTTTATGATAGAGTGGTCAGATGGAAGCCACTCCTCAGTAAGTTATATGACAGCCCGCTTGGAATTTTCCAAAAGGCACCTAAAGGACTCTCAGAACATGAGAAACAAGATTCTCTGGTCTTCATGGCTTGGTTTTTGTTCTGACATGCACTGTCAATTGTGGGACCTTATATAGACAGGTGTGTGCCTTTCCAAATTATGTCCAATCAATTCAATTTACCACAGGTGGACTCCAATCAAGTTGTAGAAACATCTCAAGGATGATCAATGGAAGATGAGCCTTCCAACAGGACAATGAGTCTAAGCACACAGCCAATACAACACAGGAGTGGCTTCGGGACAAGATTCTGAATGTTCTTGATTTGCCTAGCCAGAGCCTGGAATTGAACCTGATCGAACATCTCTGGAGAGACCTGAAAATAGCGACGCTGTGCAGCGACGCTCCCCATCCAACCTGGCAGAGCTTGAGTGGATCCGCAGAGAAGAATGGGAGAAACTCCCCAAATAGAGGTCTTTAATCGCTGCCAAAGGTGCTTCAACAAAGTAGTGAGTAAAGGGTCCGACTACTTGTGTAAATGTGATTTTGCAAGGTTTTTTAATATACATTTGCTCATTTTCAAAAAACGGTTTTTGCTTTGTCATTATGGGGTATTGTGTGTAAATTGGGGGGGAACAAATGTAATACATTTTAAAATAAGGCTGTAACAAAATATGTAAACATTTAAGCAGTCTGAATACTTTCCGAATGCACACTACATCACAAGACTGAAATATAACAAAACCGTTTGATATAGAAACACTGGACGTCCGGCATTTTAATTTAATTTAATTTGAATTAATGATGAAATTCTGTAAAAAAAATAAAAAATACATTCCACCCATGAGGCCACTAGTGGGCGATTTGACATATGACTTCAGGAAAGGTCTACACCTTATGGTGTTAACAAACTATTATTCTTTCTTTTATATCCTGCCGAGTTGGCCACACTGAGGTAATTTTCCAGAAATATTTTTACCAGCTCCGTATATTCTCAATTAGAAAAAAAATAGGGAGCGCCGCTCCTCCGACTACATCCCTAGTAAACATTTACCATGACTGGCAGAATACCCACTATTTGCCCTTTATCAACACAAAACCACGTCAGCCCATCCTCTTTATATTTACTGTACATTGTGTGCAGTCAAATATCAGAAACTGAGCTACGTTTTTTTGCACGTCTTTTGCAGGGTTTATTATATAAACTATTCGATCCGAGCCAAATTCCCTCATCTGCTTACATGCGCCTCCCCTTTATCAAGTTTTTTTGGTACTTTCTTTATTAACCTGGTCTCAGAACATTTCGTATTATTCCATACGTAAATCGAGGCACTCGATTTGTGTGGTATATTATGTTTGGTGTGGTTACATAACACAGATTGTGACTAAAACCAAAAGCAGGGTGTTTTTTTTGTTTCGCCGACCAAGCAAGGAGTTTTTGCATGGAGGTCAATGAGAGTGTCGATTTTGGACAACAACAAGAATGTATGGCCTATTTGCTACTTATTTGATCAAATAGAAGTTTCGTGGTGCTTACGTTTTTATCAGTGTACTGATATACAGTAAGTAGGACACGTGACATCCCAGCATCTTTGGGAAAAATCGCGGTGCAGTCCTGCCTCTCCTCATTGGTTTATAGAAGCAGGTACCCACGTGCCCTCTCCTCATTGGTTATACCCACGTGGGTGACTGAAAGACGAACGAGGTCAGTGGCGGTAATGCACCTAATTTATGAAAGTTGCCAATCGCAATATAAAGTCCAGAGAATAAAAAGCCTGGGAGGAGAGAGGACTAGAAACGATTCGGTTGATCGTTTTATGTGTGGATTCATTGTCGGTGTAGAGGACCTTGTGCATTTCAGGTAAAATAACAACTCAATGTTTATATCACAGAACAAATTAGCTAGCAACAGCAAGTTAGCAGGTGTAAACCCATACATGTGTAATGCTTTTCGACCTGTCCCCAAATTAATGTAATTGGTTCAGAGTTTGTTTTGATATTTTAACCTGCGTGTCGTGATCGCGTTTGGTGTGGGGGGACAAAATAAATGTATGTACGATGGCGCAGCAGCCGGTTTGGGATCCGTGTCTGCAATCTCCAAATATTACCATCAGAGAGCAGCAATGAGCCATTCAAATCTGAAGTTCACGAGAAAATGAAGTCAGATGTCAACCTCTCGTTCGACGCAAACTTCCCACCGGGCGGGGGAACCTATGTGAAGTAGCCACAATAAGGATTAGCCACAATAGTGGAATTTACGGTCGACTTCAAAATAAAAGTGATGGAAATGGCTACAAATAGTTACCATCGTGTCATTTGGACGAGATAATCCTAAACAAATTTGGAACGTTATATAAATTCAACAAAAGACAATAGTTACTTTGAAAATGTTATTTGACAATATTTAGAATCGCACTAGGTGTATTAGACTTCAGAATTGCATTGGGGGCATACTTATTCCACTATACAGCCTTACCTATGGATTGTTGATCAATGAAATTTGTATTTTATTTCACCTTTATTTAACCAGGTAGGCAAGTTAAGAACAAGTTCTCATTTACAATTACGACCTGGCCAAGATAAAGCAAAGCAGTTCGACACATACAACAACACAGAGTTACACATGAAGTAAAACAGTCAATAATACAATAGAAAAATAAGTCTATATACGATGTGAGGTGAGATAAGGGAGGTAAAGGCAGAAAAAAAGCCGTGGTGGCGAAGTAAATACAATATAGAAAGTAAAACACTGGAATGGTAGATTTGCAGTGGAAGAATGTGCAAAGTAGAAATAGAAATAATTGGGTGCAAAGGAGAAAAATAAATACAGTAGGGGGAGAGGTAGTTGTTTGGGCTAAATTATAGATGGGCTATGTACAGGTGCAGTAATCTGCTCTGACAGCTGGTGCTTAAAGCTAGTGGGGGAGATAAGTGTTTTCAGTTTCAGTGATTTTTGTAGTTCGTTCCAGTCATTGGCAGCAGAGAACTGGAAGGAGAGGCGGCCAAAGAAAGAATTGGTTTTGGGGGTGACTAGAGAGATATACCTGCTGGAGCGCATGCTACAGGTGGGTGCTGCTATAGTGACCAGCGAGCTGAGATAAGGGGGGAATTTACCTAGCAGGGTCTTGTAGATGACCTGGAGCCAGTGGGTTTGGCGACAAGTATGAAGCGAGGGCCAGCCAACGAGAGCGTACAGGTCGCAGTGGTGGGTAGTATATGGGGCTTTGGTGACAAAACGGATGGCACTGTGATAGACTGCATCCAATTTGTTGAGTAGGGTATTGGTGGCTAATTTGTAGTTGACATCGCCGAAGTCGAGGATCGGTAGGATGGTCAGTTTTACGAGGGTATGTTCAGCAGCATGAGTGAAGGATGCTTTGTTGCGAAATAGGAAGCCAGTTCTAGATTTAACTTTGGATTGGAGATGTTTGATGTGAGTCTGGAAGGAGAGTTTACAGTCTAACCAGACACCTAAGTATTTGTAGTTGTCCACATAAGTCAGAACCGTCCAGAGTAGTGATGCTGAAATGGGGTATCAGTGAACTCCGTGACACCCACAGAACACAACTGTGAAGAATTTATACCAATATTTGCATCGTAGCTCAAAGTGCGGGACTCTGAAAGCACTGAAGTTTTAGTTGATTAATTCGACCATTTAAAAAAAAACAAGCACACAACTTGAAAAAGCCATACATGCACATGAGTAAATTCATCGAGGATATCACACAATAAAGTCTGGGACTTATTTCCATTGTGGTCCTCTTGAGACACTGTCTAGGCAAGATCGAGCACGGTTGAACACAGTTTGACAGCGAGATAATAAAAACAAAGAGGAAAATCTATTTCATCATTGCAGTTACATCATAGGGTACATGCATATGGGCACAGCAGACATCCAACAGTTTAAAACTTTTCTTTTTAAAGCTGCCCAGAGAGGACGTCGTTTTTGTGGGCAGAGGCAACTCATTCCACTCTGATGCTCCAGTATACAAGAAAGTACCATTCCCAGCATTACGCCTGAACCTGTATAAGCGCACATTAGCAACACCTGATCTGGGGCTGTGATTGTGTGCATCCCTAATATGGGGAAAGTAATCAGTTAGATATCTGGGCGCAGAACCATAAGTACTCCTGTAAACCAAATCTAATCTGAAACACCCTAGCCTCAACAGGCAGCCAGTTCCTGAAAGTAACTCCTGCCAATGTGAGTACGTAGACGTACCTTCAATACTACCCTGATCAGCTTATTCTGGGCTATCTGGAGTAGAGGTAGATTTTTTTTTTTTACGCCGATACCGATTTATTGGAGGACCAAAAAAGCCAATACCGATTTATTGGAGGACCAAAAAAGCCAATACCGATTTATTGGAGGACCAAAAAAGCCAATACCGATTTATTGGAGGACCAAAAAAGCCAATACCGATTTATTGGAGGACCAAAAAAGCCAATACCGATTTATTGGAGGACCAAAAAAGCCAATGCCGATTAATCTGCCTATTATTTTTTTTTTGTAATGACAATGTCAACAATACTGAAAGAACACTTATTTTAACTTAATATAATACATCAATAAAATCAATTTAGCCTCAAATAAATAATGAAACATGTTCAATTTGGTTTAAATAATGCAAAGACAAAGTGTTGGAGAAGAAAGTAAAAGTGCAATATTTGCCATGTAAAAAAGCTAACGTTTAAGTTTCTTGCTCAGAACATGAGAACATATGAAAGCTGGTGGTTCCTTTTAACATGAGTCTTCAATATTCCCAGGTAAGAAGTTGTAGGTTGAGGTTATTATAGGAATTATAGGACTATTTCTCTCTATACCATTTGTATTTCATATACCTTTGACTATTGGATGTTCTTATAGGCACTATAGTATTGCCAGTGTAACAGTATAGCTTCCGTCCCTCTCCTCGCCCCTACCTGGGCTCGAACCAGGAACACATCGACAACAGCCACCCTCGAAGCATCGTTGCCCATCGCTCCACAAAAGCCGCGGCCCTTGCAAAGCAAGGGGAATAACTACTCCAAGTCTCAGAGCGATTGACGTTTGAAACGCTATTAGCGCGCACCTCGCTAACTAGCTAGCCATTTCACATCGGTTACACCAGCCTAATCTAGGGAGTTGATAGGCTTGAAGTCATAAACAGCGCAATGCTTGAAGCATTGCGAAGAGCTGCTGGCAAATGCACGAAAGTGCTGTTTGGATGAATGCTTATGAGCCTGCTGGTGCCTACCACCGCTCAGACTGTTCTATCAAATATCAAATCAGACTTAATTATAACATAACACACAGAAATACGATCCTTAGGTCATTAATATGGGGCGGCAGGGTAGCCTAGTGGTTCAAGCGTTGGACTAGTAAGGTTGCAAGTTCATATCCCCGAGCTGACAAGTTACAAATCTGTCGTTCTGCCCCTGAACTGGCAGTTAACCCACTGTTCCTAGGCCGTCATTGAAATTAAGAATTTGTTCTTAACTGACTTGCCTAGTTAAATAAAGGTTAAAAAAAATACATTTTTAAATATGGTCAAGTCCGGAAACTATAATTTCAAAAATAAAAAGTGTATTCTTTCAGTGAAATACGGAACCGTTCTGTATTTTATCTAACGGGTGGCATCCATAAGTCTAAATATTCCTGATACATTGCACAACCTTCAATGTTATGTCATAATTATGTAAAATTCTGGCAAATTAGTTAGCAACGAGCCAGGCGGCCCAAACTGCTGCATATACCCTGACTCTGTTGCACAGAACGCAAGAGAAGTGACACAATTTCCCTAGTTAAAAGAAATTCATGTTAGCAGGCAATGTTAACTAAATATGCAAGTTTAAAAGTATTGATTTTAAGAAAGGCATTGATGTTTATGGTTAGGTACACATTGGTGCAACGACAGTGCTTTTTTCGTGACTGCGCTTGTGATAAGGGAATTGATATGTTTACGGTAATGATTAAAGAATTCCATCCTGAAACATAACTATTTTATTATTAGTTTATGTAACATGAATAATTAAAGTGCTTAAACGTAAGTCCAATAAGTTTCAGTAGAGACAAGTGAGGGAGAGAAATGTGTGTGTGACTAAGAAAATACAGAGAACAATTAAACTGTGTATGACCTGACCTGAGAAATTTACGTCAGGAAAGGGAGTCCCATCAAGGTCCCTCTAAACTGCCAGCTTGGTAGTGATAAACAGTGGTGAGAACTATGGGGAAGGATACATCCCACCTACTGTCTGTGTGTAGGTATGTGTCTAAGTAGGGAGGGAGTGAGTTATAAAATTACATGTTCTTTGTATTTTGACTTTAGAACGTTCTTGTGAATAAACCTTAGAGACCTTTTGAATAATTTGAGTCTTTACCCTAATTATTATTAAACACAGGGGCTTACAAGCCTCGGGAATTAGTCAAAGCTTTAATAAGTGTTAGTTATTATCATTGGGATTAAATTCTCGTGACAGCTTGTTAAATTACCTGTTTGGCGAAGGAGGCAATAATTTATCATTGAATCATTAACAGGCACCGCATCGATTATATGCAACGCAGGACAAGCTAGATAAACTAGTAATATCATCAACCATGTGTAGTTAACTAGT
Organism: Oncorhynchus kisutch; assembly: GCF_002021735.2. Lineage (NCBI taxonomy): Eukaryota > Metazoa > Chordata > Actinopteri > Salmoniformes > Salmonidae > Oncorhynchus > Oncorhynchus kisutch. The sequence continues at coordinate 5,281,043 of NC_034196.2, forward strand.
GATTATGTTAAGATTGATAGTTTTTTATAAGATACGTTTAATGCTAGCTAGCACCTTACCTTGGCTCCTTGCTGCACTCGCATAACAGGTAGTCAGCCTGCCACGCAGTGTCCTCGTGGAGTGCTATGTAATCGGCCATTATCGGTGTCCAAAAATACAGATTGTTCTGAAAACTTGAAATTGGCCCTAATTAATCGGCCATTCAGATTAATCGGTCGACTTCTAATCTGGAGCTTCCCCTTCAGAAGCTTCGATAAGCCCCCAAACGAGGAAGTACTAGCGTGGTCAAAATGGCATTGAATGAGGTCAGTGGCTAGCACACTCATGGAGTCCTTATCAAGCAGATTGGACTTTCTAGCCTAAATGTTCATCCTGGCTTTAACCTTCCCTAGCACTTTAGTGGCCATGCTCACACCTCCTAAGCTTCCATCATGGATGCATCCCAGGTAGCTAAGAGGTTTTTGTAGTGAGTCACATTAAGCTTACCAGTCAACCTACTATGTGTATTGGGTATTCATATTGCACTGTACAGCCTAACCTATGGATTGTGGATCAATAAAATTGGGTATCAGTCTACTGTGACACCCACAGAACAAGTGTGAAGAGTTTGAACAAATATTAGTGTCGTAAGGCTGTACAGTGGCTTCAGAATCCCACAATAAGAGATACAACACCATTTGTTTATACTCTTCAGTTGTTTTCTGTGGGTGTCACTGAGTAGACTGATACCCCATTTGCTTCATCCACAATCTATAGGTAAGGCTGTACAGTGCAATAGGCTGACTGGGAAGCGTATTTCCTACAGTCAAAGTTCCACAATAAGAGCTATGATGCTAATATACGAAACAAGCATATAAACGCAACGTGTAAAGTATTGGTCCCATGTTTCATGAGCTGAAATAAGAGCCCAGAAATTTTCCACACACACAAAAAGCTTCTTTCTCTCAAATGTTGTGCACAAATTGGTTTACATTCCTGTTAGTGAGCATTTCTCCTTTGCCAAGATAATCCATCCACCTGACAGGTGTGGCATATCAAGAAGCTGATTAAACAGCATGATCATTACACAGGTGCACCTTCTACTTTGGACAATAAAAGGCCACTCTAAGATGTCTCCAGTAGTGGAGAGCATGCAATTGGTTTGCTGACTGCAGGAATGTCCACCAGAGCTGTTGCCAGAGAATTTCATGTTCATTTCTTATGGTAAGCACCGTTTTATAGAATTTGGCAGTACATCCAACTGGCCTCACAACTGCAGACCACGTGTAACCACAGCAGCCCAGGGCCTCCACATCTGGCTTCTTCACCTGTGGGATCGTCTGAGACCAGCCACCAGGACAGCTGATGAAACTGAGGAGTATTTCTGTCTGTAATAAAGCCCTTTTGTGTGGAAAAAACTCATTCTGCTTGGCCTGGCTACACAGTGGGTGAGCCTGGCTCCCAAGTGCCTAAGCCATCCCCTGCCCAGTCACTTGAAATCTTAGCAATTTACTTCAATTGACAGATTTCCTTTAAATGATCTGTAACTCAGTAAATCATTGAAATTGTTGCATGTTGCATTTATTTTTGTAAAGTATATATGTGTAAACACTTTACAGTTGTGTTCTGTGGGTGTCACTGAGTAGACTGATACCCCATTTCTATAATCCATAGGTAAGGCTGTACAATGAAATAAATATTCCCCCAATGCAATTCTGAAGTATAATACATCCACGGTGCACTTTCAACAGATTTTAAAAAAAATGATGTTTTTCCATCAATTTATAACTCATTATTGTATTTTGAATTTATATATCAAATCTCTAACCTTGTTTAACATAATCTATTCCAAATATGACATGATTCCGCTATTTTTAAACATTTGCATTCATTTCAGTGAGGGACTTTTATTTAGAAGGCGAGCCGTAAATTCCAATATTGTGGCTAGCTTCACATAATAGGTGGGCAGAGAGGCATGGGATAGCGAATCGGACCCAGGATAGCTAGCTAGAATCGATAAAGATGGCGACAGCGAGAGACACCGAAGATAAAATTATTATCGCTAATAAAAATAAGACATATTTATTCAGATAGGTGCAGAAAGGATACCTTTATAACAAAAATATACGGTTGCATTTTGTTTTTAACTTAAACTCCCGACTGCGCAAGCGATTTGTTTTCAGAGGAGCTCCACAGTTCTATGTCAAGTTAGCTGTGTTGGCTAGCTAGCCTGATTGGATCTCAATCGCTTATGGATTTCTAGGATCAGGACGAATGTCGTTTGACTGAAAATCGACTTTACGCGGGATTGAATTAGCTACAAATTGTTCATGAACCGATTGGATAACATCGTTTATTTTACGTTGGGAACATAGCCATTCCGCTGGCCCGGTGACACGGAGAGTGTCGAGTCGGAGTGCCTGACCGTCATGTATTTTTTAACTGGCTGGCCCCGGAGGCTACTTTGTCCACTGAAAAGTGAAGAGGAACCGTTTCATATTCATCCCAACTCACAGAGGTTTTACTTCGCTGTGTTGTCAGAGACTCAACTAAGCATCTGGTTTAGTCGGGTAAGCAACGACCTAATCGCCGATGAGCTGGGTAACCGCTACCTAGCAGTTGTTAGCCAGTTAGCTAGTAGCTCGCAAGCTAAGTTTTGTCTGCACACTGGTTGCCTCGTCACCGACTTTTATTATGGCATGGTATATTTAGCTAGCTAACTGTCATGGCTATCATTGCATACAGGGACTTGGAAGAATGTTAGCTAGCTGACGTTTAGTAGCTGGCGCAACAAGCATCAGCTGTTTTGGCAAAAGTACTAGCTAGCTAAGCTAACGTTGCACAAATCATGTACTCAGTCCAGTATTATATTAAAGTATGTAACGTTACCAAACTAACGTTGGCTAGCAGTCGCTAGCTAGATAATAAGTACATTGCCAATAACTCAAAATGTTGAGATTTGCCATAATATTTAATACATTCATGTAGTTTAATGAGGATTAAGTAAGGGTGATAATTAATGAACTCGCTACTGTCCAAAGTATTTAGCTATGCTGGCTTCTGTAAGAGCTGCAAATCAGAGCTATAATTTGGTGTACCTAATTCAGCATTAAAAGCCATGTTTATTTTACTCCCCTTAACACCCTACCATAGCTCTGGTGCAAATTCCTTCACCGTCACTGGGTGCCCCATGAAACTATCTTGAGTCGAAGGAGATCATTGTTATGTATTTAGCTATAACAATGTAAATTAGAGTTCCAGTGAATTTGAATACCTCCATGTGCGTCATTCTTTTCCCCCATTCCTCTCATATCATCATGCTACTACAAATATCGCAATATCCGATATAATCGTTTTATGTTGTTAATGACTAAATCATTCCAGACTGTGCGATGTCTGCTTATTTACGATATTATATTCGCATTTTCGTTAAATAATTTTAGTATGGGAAAGGAATGCTTAGTTAATTATTTTAGACTTCATTTTCAACATTGTTACCCCTTAACTGATAAAACTGCGTAGTTTTGATTTCTAAAGCTTAAATATAATCATGCACATCACAATCTATCTTCTAGCACTTCACAGTATACCGTCAATGTCAACATGTGCAAATAGTTATGTCAGCCCAGGTGTAAAATTAGCTCTGCCTCCGTGACTAGGCTGCACAAGAGTGTAAAAGCAAGAGTACTGCAAATATATCAGCTGTAAAATAGAATTGGATGGTTCTGCATTACATCATTCGTATATAGTGTAAATCTAGGCCAGTATGTATTTCCCTGTCTTTACAGGAAGTATCCTGTTGAGCTTCCCAGTTTCTTATTTTCTCCAGTGGCCTGAACATAAACTGTGAGAAACGGTAGAGAATGGACAGGATGTCCAGGAAGGGACCACACAGGACAGGAATGTGGGTGCTGCGATAACCCTAACTTAGTGGCCGGTCCAGGCCCCCCTTGCCTTCTGTCTGCTCTGCATGCCTTTAAGTGTTTTAAAGCAGCCAGGCATGTCCAGTCCAAGACTCAAGGCCTCTTTGAAGGTCAGCCAGCCTGACTGAACTAGGCACCAAAGCACAGCTCTAGGGCTATCTGATCTATAAGTCATGTCAACCTCAACAGCTGGGCATGAACTGATCCCATAACGGATAGTATATAAAACATTCTTTTATCTACAGTTTAAAGCTCAGACCTGATAGTCCCTTTCCACCAGGAGTTATCAGGTCTGAGCTTGGCACTTTCCTAGTCTCCCAAGTTGGATTTCTGCCCCCGGCCCCATAAATGGAACACCTCTTGCACACCTCAGTACTAGTTTCCTTCCTTCCTCCATGGGAGCAGTTTCCCTCCATGGTAAACTCTCCTACTTCCTGCTCCTCCCGGCCCATAAATGGAACACCTCTTGCACACCTCAGTACTAGTTTCATTCCTCCTCCATGGGAGCAGTTTCCCTCCATGGTAAACTCTCCTACTTCCTGCTCCTCTGTCCTTTTGCCAGTTCCTTCCCTCTCCTATCTCCCTGTTTATCAGCCATCTCCTATGACCCCCCCCCATGACTCCTCTAAAGCCCATGGCTCTAATCCCATCTCTCATCAGCTTGGCCTGTCTGGCCCAAGCAGAAATCCATCTATGGGAGCAGCTTAGTGATGTAGTCTTGCAGTCCCCCTGCCCTGCGCCTTGGATTTTGCGCGGGCCAATATGTGTGGGAATTAACCGTGAAACTCTAGGAAAAGATGGGAGAGGTGGCGGTTGGTAGGCAGGACCAGGTTTGGGAAACACTTTTCTAGACCTCTGGGACCTCTTCATTTACACTGACTTAGTAGAATGTGTTGTTATAAAGCATATTATGTGGGAGGTTTTGTCTAAGTGGCCTTAGTGTTTGGTGTGCATTCACTCAATCGCAGTTTGGATTTTGAGAACAGTACTTGGTATCAGTTGACATAAAATGAAAAGACAGTTTAGCCTAAGGGCATTGGCTGAGTGAGGGTTGTTTATTGGTTCAGCAGAGGGAGGCTTTTTGAGGTTGATTGAGATGTTCTCTATCATGCAAGAATGCATCATTCCCTCAGTAAAGTGGGCAATGAGTGACCCTGGTATCCAATTGGGTTAAATGGATCAGGAATTCCTTTCATATTAGGCAGTATACAGTTAGCCAATTATTTTATTTTATTTTTTAGGTGTTGTGGATGGCAGTTTACTAACCCCTTCCCCCTAAGCTTAAAGATGTCCTCCAGCAATATTTGAACTACTACTGTTGAAAAGCGATATCCAAGTATACAAACAGTAATGTACTCCCACTAAAGGGTAAAACATCTGTTTTCAACAGGTTTTTATTAGGCTGCAAACTTCGGGGAAGGAAATTAAAGGAGTTGGTCTGATGGTGATTTGTGATGTCATCGGTCTCTCCTATTGCTTAAAGAGAATCTTCAGTACTTTTGTATACTTTTTAGCCAGTAGTTCTGAAAGTAGCACTCACGAGCCATACGTTGTCCCCGAAAATGGCATACTATGTCACATATGTGCACCGTGTCATTTCTCTCTCTCGTTGATTGGGTTAAATGCGGTAAGACACATTTCGGTTGAGTGCATTCAGTTGTGCATCCCCTTCCCCCTCTCTCTCTGCTGTGTCCATTTGAGCTGTTGCACCCACCCTGCGACCTCATTGGAGAACGCTGGGTAGGCCTTTTGCTAGCTGTCACTCAAATGCGAGGGGCTGAAACTTATTGGCTAGAACTGGACATGCTAGAGGGCTGGCCCGTGTTGGGGGGAAATGTAGGGATAATGGCCTGGCACAGCTTCAAGAAAGCAATCTCTTCAAACTAGGGGTTTTGTGGCTGATTTGAGGTAAAACTACAGCAATTCTGCTCATAGATTATGCATACATGAACTAGACATTGACTAATCCAGCCCAAAGCAGGAGGTTTACATTTATTTATTTTTTCCGCCAAAGTACCGGAGCATGTCTTTAAGGAGCACTAGAGGAACAATGGAGAACAAAAGATGAAAGCTGGAAAGGAGACTAGATTAGGACTTTTAAGCCTAACAAATGTCAATACCTATGCCTTTTCATCTGCCCGCTAGTTGAATATCCTCTTCCGTCATGTTATTCTCAGGACCTATCTGTGTGACTCCGATGGGAATAGGAATCCTCACTACAGCAAGGTCATCTGAGACCTTTGTAATATGGCTACTGTATGAAAATGTCTGTTTGAAGTCGGGCCCTTGGGGTTATTCTAGCTAATTAGCATTAGTGCTAGGCTAGCTGGGTTTGTGCTTGACTGAATTAATTGGGTTGCGGGGGAGGTTTGGTTTAGAGTTACCCCTGTGCATTGTTACCCATCCCCCACATGCTAAGAGTCCCTCTGAGGCAGTTACAGTATAGGCGAACTACATTCTAAAACATGTCAGACTGACTTGGTGAATCCAGGTGAAAACTATGATCCCTTATTGATGTCACTTGTTAAATCCACTACAATCAGTGTAGATGAAGGGAAGGAGACAGGTTAGATAATGATTTTTTTTAAGCCTTGAGACAACTGAGATATGGATTGTGCATGTGTGCCATTCAGAGGGTGAATGGTCAAGAGAAAATATTTAAGTGCCTATGAACGAGGTGTGGTAGTAGTAGGTGCCAGGCGCACTGGTTTTAGTGGGTCGAACTGTAACGCTGCTGGGTTTTTCACGCTCAACAGTTTCCCGTGGGTACCAAGAATGGTCCACCACCCAAAGGACATCCAGCCAACTTGACACCACTGTGGAAGGCATTGGAGTCAACATGGGCCAGCATCCCTGTGGAACGTTTTCGACACGTTGTACCCCAACGAATTGAGGCTGTTCTGAGCACAAAAATGAGAGAAACTCAGTTTCAGGAAGGTGTTCCTAATGTTTTGTTCACTCAGTGTATGTCAGCCAGTAACCAGGATTCCATTGACCCTTTTTATGCAAGTGAAGTACCTTGGATAAAAAAATATAATTGATGGCCTGATGGAAAGAGAAAATGTGTCGGTTAACTTTCCACATGTCGACAAAACCAAAAACACAAGCTGATCTTTTTGTGTCGGTAAAGTTATGCGAGAAATGTCTGTGGAAACGCTTATGTGCAAATATTGATATAATAACCATATCGAAGTAAACTTGGAGTCACACGATGACGTGTTGTAAGACCCTCCCTCTACAACTCGTTGGGAAAGCATGCAGTTTATTAGGGTACAGATGAAATAAGATATGAACTTCACTGGGTGGTGAAAGTGCAAGGTGATGAGCTTGATGCTCCTTTCCAATATCAGTGGGCACGCCCGCTATATAACACATTTTTGGTGGTGAGAGAACCACCAGTGGAGTTGAAAACGTGATTGAAACCCATGTCATTTTTTATTTTTTTGGTACATGGGAGTTTAACTGCAAAATATATTTTTATGTGCACTACATATTTATGCACAGACTTAACTGCAACAAGTCCATTTCATGGGAACGCATATCTGGTGGAAATGCGCATATTGTTTTTATGCAGATGTTAGATTATTTGCATGGAAATCTGTTGCCAATTGGAGGGAAACCTAGCTATTGTTATAGCAATTGTGTGACAGTTGGAGGGAAACCTAGCTATTGTTATAGCAATTGTGTGACAGTTGGAGGGAAACCTAGCTATTGTTATAGCAATTGTGTGACAGTTGGAGGGAAACCTAGCTATTGTTATAGCAATTGTGTGACAGTTGGAGGGAAACCTAGCTATTGTTATAGCAATTGTGTGACAGTTGGAGGGAAACCTAGCTATTGTTATAGCAATTGTGTGACAATTGGAGGGAAACCTAGCTATTGTTATAGCAATTGTGTGACAGTTGGAGGGAAACCTAGCTATTGTTATAGCAATTGTGTGACAGGCTGTCCAACCTAGTTGTGGTGCTGAAGCGGCAACATAATCACAGCTATTTCTGACTCAAAAGTTCTGTTATCAAAATTCCTCATTTGTTTAGGAAAAACGTGTATGCATCTCATTCACATGATCAATAGGGCCTGACCTATAGCATATATCATAATTACATCAATAAATTGGTTCCTACAAACTCTGAACACCGTAATGCGTAACGGCTAAATGGAAGCAGAGGACGTGATAAATAAACTTGACTACAATTTGACTAGTTGTGGAAAAATACTGGAGATGAAGATAAAGAAGGTAAGGCTAAAGCGTTGCATGCATATTATGTGTACCAAACAGGTGCTGTTTGTTCACAGTATATTTTCTGACAGTATACAGTATATTCTGACCGTATACAGTTACAGTATATTTTCTATATTTTCGGTTGGAACAGTGTAAACAACGCTAAATCAATTCTAAACATTTATTACAGCAACCACTAAAAACAGTCGCATACATTTGTGAATGCAATTGCCTAAATGGAGCAGTTTATTATTTATGCTAATTATTCAAGGGTCAATTTACCTTATTTTAAATCTAAAATGCTTGATTGCATTTCAATTCATGGATGACTCGTATGCTGTGTACAAAGCCTATATAAATATTGAAAGACAGGCCTTAGTAAGTTATGGTATTGATTAGACAGGATGCAATCTTAGGCCTATGGCTAGATGGTGGTTAAACAAGGCTGCTATGCTAAGCCTACTAATGACATTACTTATTATTATGATGATCATAACAGTAATAATAAGGAGAAAAGGAGGGTTATTTTTAAAAAATCTGACAATTTGTTAGTGTAAACAACACTAAATAAATTATAATATCGGAGAGCCTGTTTTAAAGAAAACAACATGTGTAAAGCCTGTATTAAAGCATAGAAAATATTACAGCCAAATTTGTGACCTCATGAGGACTGCCACAGGAAAGGAAGACCCAGAGTTACCTCTGCTGCAGAGGATAAGTTCATTAGAGTTACCAGCCTCAGAAATTGCAGCCCAAATAAATGCTTCACAGAGTTCAAGTAACAGACACATTTCAACATCAACTGTTCAGAGGAGACTGTGTGAATCAGGCCTTCATGGTCGAATTGCTGCAAAGAAACCACTACTAAAGGACACCAATAAGAAGAGATGTGCTTGGGCCAAGAAACACGAGCAATGGACATGAGACTGGTAGAAATCTGTCCTTTGGTCTGATGAGTCCAAACGTGTGAGTTTTGGTTCCAACTGCTGTGTCTTTGTGACGCAGAGTAGGTGAACAGATTATCTCCGCATGTGGTTCCCACCGTGAAGCGTGGGGGTGCTTTGCTGGTGACACTGTCTGATTTATTTAGAGTTCAAGGCACCTAACCAGCATGGCTACCACAGCATTCTGCAGCGATATTCCATCTGGTTTGCGCTTAGTGCTATTATTTGTTTTTCAACAGTACAATGACTCAAAACACACCTCCAGGTTGTGTAAGCAGTATTTGACCAAGGAGAGTGATTGAGTGCTGCATCAGATGATCTGGCCTCCACAATCACCTGACCTCAACCCATTTGGGATGATTTGGACCGCAGAGTGAAGGAAAAGCAGCTAACAAGTGCTCAGCATATGTGGGAACTCCTTCAAGACTGTTGGAAAAGCATTACTCATGGTTGAGAGAGCTTTTCACACTCTTGGCAGTCAAGGCAAAGGGTGGCTACTTAGAAGATTCTAAAATCTATTTTGATTTAACACTTTTTTGTTGTTGCTTACTACATGATTCCATATGTTTTATTTCACAGTTTTGATGTCTTCACTATTATTCACAAACTTCTGACTGGTACTGTATATATGGATGATTTATAAAGCCAGGCACATTTTAAGTTAGGCCATTGATTATAGACCTAATTAAGTTGCGGTTTCCTCTCACTTTTCTTAGACAATTACGGCAAGTGCTATTTTTCGTCGCTTAACTATTATTGCCGTTCTGTCAACACACTTGTCAAACACTGACGCAGCGGTCTAAGGCACTGCATCTCAGTGCTAGAGGCGTCACTACAGACCTTGGTTCGATTCCAGGCTGTATCACAACCAGCTGTGATTGGGAGTCCGAAAGGGTGGCGCACTATTTGCCTAGCGTCGTTAGGGTTGGCCCGGGGTAGGCCGTCATTGTAAATAAGAATTTCTCTTAACTGCCTGCTTAAATAAACCCGTCACTCCCGTTCTACAAGTAATTACTTTGGCACAATAGGCATCAAGTCACTTCAAGATAATGTTGCGTAAATCATGTATCATTTTCATTGAATAATCAGTCAACGTACAGCAGGCCCTAGATGTTTCGATTGCTGAACTTAGAGGCTCAAAAATAACCATTTTTATAATATTACAGTTAATCAAAACGCTCGTAATCCAACAAGTTCAACAACTCTAAATCGCCTAGGCATGCGCTCCAAAGGGATAACATGATATACAGTGCCTTCGGAATGTATTCAGTCCCCTTGACCTTTTTCCCATTTTGTTATGTTCCAGCCTTGTTCTAAAATGGATTAAATAAAAACAATTCCTCAGCAATCTACACACACTACCCCATTATGACAAAGCAAATTGCAAATGTATTAAAATAAACAAATACTGTTACGGCTTTCTTCCGTCGAAGGAGAGTCGGACCAAAATGCAGCGTGGTTAAATCGAGACATCTTTAATGACGATAAATACGAAACATACAAAAACAACAAATGGAAAATATGAAAACCTATACAGCCTGTCTGGTGACAACTAACACAGAGACAGGAACAATCACCCACAAAACACACAGTGAAACCCAGGCTACCTAAATATGGTTCCCAATCAGAGACAATGAGAATCACCTGACTGATTGAGAACTGCCTCAGGCAGCCATAGACTATGCTAGACACCCCTACTCAGCCACAATCCCAATACCTACTAAAACCCCAATACCACAACACAACACAAAATAACCCCATGTCACACCCTGGCCTGACCAAATAAATATATAAACACAAAATACTAAGACCAGGGCGTGACAAATACCTTATGTATGTATTATTGACTACCTGGCCCGATGACTCCTTGCTGTCCCCAGTCCACCTGGCTGTGCTGCTGCTCCAACTGTTCTGCCTGTGGCTATGGAAACCTGACCTGTTCACCGGATCTACTACCTGTCCCAGACCTGCTGTTTTCAACTCTCTAGAGACAGCAGGAGCGGTAGAGATACTCTGAATGATTGTCTATGAAAAGCCAACTGACATTTACTCCTGAGGTGCTGACTAATGCACCCTCGTTAACCGGTGTGATTATTATTATTTGACCCTGCTGGTCATCTATAAACATTTGAACATCTTGGCCATGTTCTGTTATAATCTCCACCCAGCACAGCCAGAAGAGGACTGGCCACCCCTCAGCCTGGTTCTTCTCTAGGTTTCTTCCTAGGTTCTGGCCTTTCTAGGGAGTTTTTCCTAGCCACTGTGCTTCTACACCTGCATTGCTTGCTGTTTGGGGGTTTTAGGCTGGGTTTCTGTACAGCACTTTGTGGCATCAGCTGATTTAAGAAGGGCTTTATAAATATGTTTTGATTTATGTAAATAAGTATTCAGACCCTTTTCTATGAGACTCGAAATTGAGCTCAGGTGCATCCTGTTTCCATTCCATCCGTGAGATGTTTCTACAACTTGATTGGAGTTCACTTGTGGTATATTCAATTGATTGGATGTGATTTGGAAAGGCACACACCTGTCTAATTTTCTCTGACATGCACTGTCAACTAAGTCACGAGGTTGAAGGAATTGTCCGTAGATTGTTTCGAGCCACAGATCTGGGAAAGGGTACCAAAATATTTCTGCAGCATTGAAGGACCCCAAGAACACAGTGGCCTCCTTCATTCTTAAATGGAATATGTTTGGAACAACCGAGACTCTTCCTAGAGCTGGCCGCCCGGCCAAACAGAGCAATCGGGGGAGAAGGGCCTTGGTTAGGGAGATGACCAATAACCTGATGGTCACTCTGACAGAGCTCCAGAGTTCCTATGTGGAGTTGGGAGAACCTTCCAGAAGGACAACCATCTCTGCAGCATTCCACCAATCAGGCATTTATGGTAGAGGGGCCAGATGGAAGCCCCTCAGTAAAAGAGTCATGAAAGCCAACTTGGGGTTTGCCAAAAGGCACCTAAAGATTGTGAGAAACATAAATAGGATTCTCAAAATTTAATTATTTGGCCTGAATGCGTCATGTCTGGAGAACCTGGTACCATCCCTACGGTGAAGAATGGCGGAGGCAGCCTGCTGTGGGGACGTTTGTCTGCAGCAGGGACTTGGAGACTAGTCAACATCGAGGCAAAGATGAACGGTGCAAAGTACAGAGATCATTGATGAAAACCTGCTCCAGAGCACTCAGGACCTCAGATGTGGGTGAAGGTTTACCTTCTAACAGGACAATGACCCTAAGCACACAGCCAAGAAAACACAGAAGTATCTTCGGGACAAGTCTCTGAATGTCCTTGAGTGGCCCAGCCAGAGCCCGGACTTGAACCTGATCGAACATCTCTGGAGAGACCTGAATATAGCTGTCCAACACTCCCAATCCAACCTGACAGAGCTTGAGAGGATCTGCAGAGAAGAATGGGAGGAACTCTCCAAATACAGGTGTGCCAAGCTTGTAGTGTTATACCCAAGATGACTCAATGCTGTAATCGCTGCCAAAGGTGCTTCAACAAAGTACTGAGTAAAGGGTCTGAATTCTTATGTAAATGTCATATTTCAGTTTTTTTATTTGTAATACTTTTGCAAACATTTCTAAACCTGTGTTTTGCTTCATTATTTGCTTTTGTGTGTAGGTTGAGGTAAAAAAAAATGTTAATCAATTATAGAATAAGACTGTAACATAACAAAAAGTCAAGGAGTCTGAATACTTTCCGAGTCAAATCAAAGTTTACTTGAAACGTGCGCCGAATACAACCGGTATTACTGTGAAATGCTTACTTGCAGCCTCTAAACAACAGTGCAAAAAAGTTATTAGGTGAACAATAGGTATTTAAAGAAATAAAAACAACGGTGAAAAATAACAGAGCGGCTACATACAGGCACTGGTTAGTCGGGCTGATTGAGGTAGTATGTGTATGTAGATATGGTTAAAGTGACTGCATATGTGATGAACAGAGTAGCAGTAGTGTAAAAGAGGGGTTGGTGGGTGGTGGGACACAATGCAGATAGCCCAGTTAGCCAATGTGCAGTGGCACTGGTTGGTCTGGCCAATTGAGGTACTAGGTACATTAATATATAGTTAAAGTGGCTATGCATATATGACAAACAGAGAGTAGCAGCAGCGTAAAAGAGGGGTTGGGGGGGCACACTGCAAAATGTCCGGGTAGCCATTTGATTACCTGTTCAGGAGTCTTATGGCTTGGGGGTAAAAACTGTTGCGAAGCAATTTTGTCCTAGACTTGGCCACTCCGTTACCGCTTGCCATGCGGTAGTAGAGGGAACCGTCTATGATTGGGGTGGCTAGGGTATTTGACCATTTTTTGGGGGGGCTTTCCTCTTACACCGCCTGGTGTAGCGGTCCTGGATGGCAGGCAGCTTTGCCGTAGTGAGCCAAATGCATTACCCTCTGTAGTGCCTTGCGGTCGGAGGCCGAGTAATTGCCGTACCAGGCAGTGATGTTACCAGTTAGGATGCTCTCGACGTTCTAGCTGTAGAACATTTTGAGGATCTCAGGACCCATGCCAAATCTTTTTTGTTTCCTGAGGGGGAATAGGCTTTGTCGTGCTCTCTTCACGACTGTGTTGGTGTGTTTGGACCATGTTAGTTTGTTGTTGATGTGTACACCAAGGAACTTGAAGCTCTCAACCTGCTCCACTACAGCCCCGTCGATGAGAAGGGAGCGTGCTCGTTCCTCCCTTTCTTGGAGTCCACAATCATCTCCTTAGTCTTGGTTACGTTGAGGGAGAGGTTGTTATTCTGGCACCACCCGGCCAGGTCTCTGACCACCTCCCTATAGGCTGTCTCGTCGTTGTTGTGTCGTCTGCAAACTTAATGGTGTTGGAGTCGTGCCTGGCAATGCAGTCGTGGGTGAACGAGGAGTACAGGAGGGGACTGAGAACGCACCCCTCGGGGGCTCCAGTGTTGAGGATCGGCGTGGCAGATGTGTTGCTACCTACCCTCACCAGCTGGGGGTGGCCTGTCAGGAAGTCCAGGATCCAGTTGCAGAGGGAGGTGTTTAGTCCCAGGATCCTTAGCTTTATGATGAGCTTTGAGGTTACTATAGTGTTGAACGCTGAGCTGTAGTCGACGAATAGCATTCTCACATAGGTGTTCCTTTTGTCCACATAGGAAAGGGCAGTGCGGCATCTGTGGATCTGTTTGGGCGGTATGCAAATTGAAGTGGGTATAGGGTTTCCGGGGTAATGGTGTTGTGAGCCATTACCAACCTTTTAACAAATCTTTAATAATGTTCCAACCGGACAATTCCTTTGTCTGTAGAAAAGCAATGGAACGCGAGCTAACTCTCTCATGACCGTGCGACCACGAGCCTGTGGCACTCTGCCAGACACCTGACTCAAAGAGCCCTTATAAGCCCCTCCTTTACAGTAGAAGCCTCAAACAAATTTCTAAAGACTGTTGACATCTAGTGGAAGCCTTAGGAAGTGCAACATGACCATTATCCCACTATCTTCAAAAGGGAATGAGTTGAAAAACGACCAACCTCAGATTTCCCACTACCTGGCTGGATTTTTTTCTCAGGTTTTCACCTGCCATATGAGTTCTGTTATACTCACAGACATCATTCAAACAGTTTTAGAAACTTGTGTTTTCTATCCAAATATACAAATTATATACATATTCTAGCTTTAATGGCTGAGTAGCAGGCAGTTTACTCTGGGCACCTTATTCATCCAAGCTATTGAATACTGCCCTCCAGTCACCGAGAAGTTAAACCACTTCATGCCTAAAATGGCGCCAACGTGCAATCATTGGACAATAAATTAGATGAGGTACGATCACGAATATCCTACCAATGGGACATCAACTGTGAAATCTTATGTTTCAAGGAATCGTGGCTCAATGATGACATGGATATTCAGCTAGTGGGATATACGCTGCACCAGCAAGATGCACGGAACCCAAACCTGTTGCGCGCGTGCTCCATCGTGTATAAGTGTATTTTGTCCCCCCACACCAAACGCTATCACGACACGCAGGTTAAAATATCAAAACTAACTCTGAACCAATTATATTAAGTTGGGGACAGGTTGAAAAGCATTACACATTTATTGGTATTTAGCTAGCTAACTTGCACTTGCTAGCTAATTTGTCCTGGGATATAAACATTGAGTTGTTATTTTACCTGAAATGCACAAGGTCCTCTACGCCACAATTATTCCACACATAAAACGGTGAACCGAATCGTTTCTAGTCCTCTCTCCTCCCAGGCTTTTTATTCTCTGGACTTTATATTGCGATTGGCAACTTTCATATATTAGGTGCATTACCGCCACCGACCTCGTTTGTTTTTCAGTCACCCACGTGGGTATACCCACGTGCCATCTCCTCATTGGTTATCTGCTTCTATAAACCAATGAGGAGATGGGAGAGGCAGGACTTGCAGCGCGATCTGCGTCACAAATAGAACTGACTTCTATTTAGCCCTTGGCAACGCAGACGCTCGTTGGCACGCAATAATTGAATAATATAGATTTCTACATTTATTTTGCAAGCGCGAGCGGTGTAGTCAGCCTGTTGCACGAAAATGTGCATATGAAAATCATAACTGGCACGCAGATTGGTAGAAATGGTAAGATAAATTGGCACTCCAGATGCAAAAGGTTGCCGACCGCTGGTGTAGCCTAATACCGGCAACTTCAGGAGCATAGGCAGAATCTGCGAAGGCCAGCAGCAGCTGGAGGAAGATGTTCTGGTTAGGCTTTCTTGATCTGTGGCTCTTGAGTCATTTGTGTGTCTTAATTATTTAACCAAACAGCGTGTTTGAGCTTCAGACAAGTTTAGTACATGTAGTTGATTAAAACACGTAAAGTGTGTCGTATAAAGGTCCTCACTGTCAAATGTTTATTTTCAGCAAACTTAACATGTAGATATTTGTTTGAACTTAACAAAATTCAACAACTGAGACAAACTGAACAAGTTCCATAGACATGTGACTAACAGAAATTGAATAATGTGTCCCTGAACAAAGGGGGGTCAAAAGTAACAGTCAGTATCTGTTGTGGCCACCAGCTTCATTAAGTACTGCAGTGCATCTCCTCCTCGTAGACTGCACCAGATTTGCCTGTTCTTGTTGTGAGATGTTACTCCACTCTTCCACCAAGGCACCTGCAAGTTCCTGGACATTTCTGGGGGGAATCTGACATGAGCCAGCAGGAAGGGTACCACATGAGAGAGGAGGGTGTCTTCCCTGTAATGCACAGTGTCGATTGCCTGCAATGACGACAAGCTCAGTCCGATGATGCTGTGACACACCCACCTAGACTATGACGGACTCTCCTCCAAATCGATCCCGCTCCAGAGTACAGGACTCGATGTAACGCTCATTCATTTGACGATAAACGCAAATCTGACCATCACACCTGGTGAAACACAACCGCAACTCGTCAGTGAAGAGCACTTTTTGCCAGTCCTGTCTGGTTCTGCGACGGTGTGTTTGCCCGAAGGCGACGTTGTTGCCGGTGATGTCTGGTGAGGACCTGCCTTACAACAGGCCTACGAGCTCTCAGTCGAGCCTCTCTCAGCCTATTGCGGACAGTCTGAGCACTGATGGATGGATTGTGCGTTCCTGGTGTAACTCGGGCAGTTGTTGTTGCCACCTGTACCTGTCCCGCAGGTGTGATGATCGGATGTGCCGATCCTGTGCAGGTGTTACTCGTGGTCTGCCACTGCGAGGACGATCAGCTGTCCGTCCTGTCTCCCTGTAGCTCTGTCTAAGGCAATGTATTGCCCTGGCTGCATCTGCAGTCCTCATGCCTCCTTGCAGCATGCTTAAGGCATGTTCTTGCAGATGAGCAGGAACCCTGGGCATCTTTCTTTTGGTGTTTTTCCAGAGTCAGTAGAAAGGCCTCTTTTAGTGTCCTAAATCTTCATAACTGTGACCTTAATTGCCTACTGCCTGTAAGCTGTTAGTGTCTTAACGACCTTTCCACAGATGCATGTTCATTAATTGTTTATGGTTCATTGAACAAGCATGGGAAACTGGGTTTAAACACTTTTTTTAACACACAATTTTTTTTTGTGTGTTTTTGAAACAGTCAAATGATCGAAAGAAAAGACTTCTCTTGGTCAACCAAGATTTGTTTTTGTTTGAGACAGCCCTAGTAAGGATAGTCTTGTCTATTTTCTGCTCTGAAGCTTGTAGAATTGAACATCTGGTCCCTTTTATGGAAACACTGGTGTTGGCAGAGGCAGCTGATTGTGTGAGAATGGGATTACATGGTGCAGAGTGGTGCTTAAGAATAGTCTCCTGTTGGGCCGAAGAGTACTTGTGACACACAGAGGGCAATAGGGTATTCTTCACATTACCGTCTCTAGTAAACACACACTCTTATCAAATAAAATAAAAGTTGATTTGTCACATGATCAGGCTACAGAACTTGTAAGCATTATTTATATATCTATTATATATATATTTATTTTTTTACATGTATCTAGCTAAATAATTAACCATAATCCCAACTCATAACGTTACTACCCTGCATGGATCTACAGGTAGCTAACTAACCAAGTAGGTTCAATGTTAGCTAGCTAGCTAACATTAGACTATAACTAGCAATGCAAGTGGCTCTGAGATACGGATAATATTACTGCACAGATCATGCATGTAACAATAGCTAGCGAGCCAGCCAACGTTAGGCTTGCTCGCTAACTCTATGCGTTAACTTGCAATGAAAAAAATTTTCTGACAAAATTAGAATGGTATAGTAACTGAATGTAGCTAGGTAGACTCCACCTGTATACATGGATGTACGCTTCGCCCTCTGTCACGGATGCCATGGTTGACCTTAGTTTGAAGATGTAATCCGGAGACAGGTGTTAACAGCCTTCTGTGTTCTCTTTTCAACACCGTCTGCATTTGCAATCAAACACCTGAATTTTCTCCATCTCCTTAGCTATCATATTCTCCTTCCACCGGGCATGACACTGATTTCAAAACTCGGCCATCTAGAAAGTGGAGAGCCTTAGCAACACTTGTGCATTTTTCATGATATCTTTTTTTTTAAAGCTGCCGCATTAGAAAGGATTACCGACACATACTGACCAGCTCGTGTTATAGACAGAAGCGTGCTACGTGGCAGACCAATCTGAACTCATATCTCGACATGTCCAGCCCATCCATTATCTCAGCCAATCCTTGTTAGCGGGAAGGTTCCTGGCTTTTTCCGTGGCTAAACCAACTAGGCTCGTAATTTAACAATTTGATTCGTATTTACAGATGGAATACAAATTTGTTATTAAGGCACATGAACGTTCACATGTTCTAGAAGGCATTAATACCCTCTTAGGGATAGTGAGACACTAGTGTCTCAAGTGGCCAATAGCCTCGGGAAATGCATACAGTGCCTTGCGAAAGTATTCGGCCCCCTTGAACTTTGCGACCTTTTGCCACATTTCAGGCTTCAAACATAAAGATATAAAACTGTATTTTTTTGTGAAGAATCAACAACAAGTGGGACACAATCATGAAGTGGAACGACATTTTTTGGATATTTCAAACTTTTTTAACAAATCAAAAACAGAAAAATTGGGCGTGGAAAATTATTCAGCCCCTTTTACTTTCAGTGCAGCAAACTCTCCAGAAGTTCAGTGAGGATCTCTGAATGATCCAATGGTGACCTAAATGACTAATGATGATAAATACAATCCACCTGTGTGTAATCAAGTCTCCGTAAAAATGCACCTGCACTGTGATAGTCTCAGAGGTCCGTTAAAAGCGCAGAGAGCATCATGAAGAACAAGGAACACACCAGGCAGGTCCGAGATACTGTTGTGAAGAAGTTTAAAGCCGGATTTGGATACAAAAAGATTTCCCAAGCTTTAAACATCCCAAGGAGCACTGTGCAAGCGATAATATTGAAATGGAAGGAGTATCAGACCACTGCAAATCTACCAAGACCTGGCCGTCCCGCTAAACTTTCAGCTCATACAAGGAGAAGACTGATCAGAGATGCAGCCAAGAGGCCCATGATAAAATATAAAATATGCATTACCTTTTGATGAGCTTCTTTGTTGGCACTCCAATATGTCCCATAAACATCACAATTGTTCATTTTTTCTCGATTCATTCCGTCCATGTATACCCAAAATGTCCATTTTATAAAGCAGGTTTGATCCGGAAAAAAACAGCTTTCCAAAACACAACGTCACTACAAAACATTTCAAAAGCTGCCTATAAACTTTGCCAAAATATTTCATACTACTTTTGTAATACAACTTTAGGTATTTTTAAACGTTAATAATCGATACAATTGTAGACGGGGCAAACTGTATTCGATAGAGGAAGTAAACAAAACATGCCCCTTTTCCCTCTTGCGTAACTATCAAAAGTGTAACGTTGTTCCAGGATGTGCCTCTTCTTCGTTTCACCAATGATTAACTTCAACCCAATTCCAAAGACTGGTGACATCCTGTGGAAGTCGTAGGAACTGTAAAATGGGCGCTATCTAATTTCCCTTGGCAAAGATGAACTGTCAGAGGCAAAACACATGGTTTTATTCTGAACAGTTTTTCCTTGGGGTTTTGCCTGCTACATAAGTTCTGTTATAGTCACAGACATGATTGAACCAGTTTTAGAAACTTCAGAGTGTTTTCTATCCACACCTACTAATCATATGCATATAATATATTCCTGGCATGAGTAGCAGGAAGTTGAAATTGTGCACGCTATTTATCAAAAAGTGGAAATGCTGCCCCCTATCTCTAAGAAGTTAATGGGGAAAATGCTTTTTTGATAAAATTTTTTTTTGCTTAAATTAGGGATGTACGATATATCGGTGAACATATCGGAATCGGCTGATAATAGCTAAACATGCCGGTATCGGCCGATGTCTATTTTAACACAAACCAGACCTCTTTTGAATCTAAATTCAGAACAGATATTTAAAGAACAACTGCCCCCTAAAAAGAAATGAATACCTTTGCCTATGTGGCATCAATATGAGTCACAAACATGTACAGTTGAAGTTGGAAGTTTACATACACTTAGGTTGGAGTCATTAACTTTTTTTCAACCACTCCACAAATTTCTTCTTAACAAACTATAGTTTTGGCAAGTCAGAACATCTACTTTGTGCATGACACAAGTCAGTTTTCCAACAATTGTTTACAGTCAGTGAATTATAAGTAAAATAATCTATCACAATTCTAGTGGGTCAGAAGTTTACATACACTAATTTGACTGTGCCTTTTTAAACAGCTTGGAAAATGTCATGACTTTAGAAGCTTTTGATAGGCTAATTGACATCATTTGAGTCAATTGGAGGTGTACCTTCAAACTCAGTGCCTCTTTGCTTGACATCATGGGAAAATCAAAGGAAATTACCCCCAATAAATTGTAGACCTCCACAAGTCTGGTTCATCCTTGGGAGCAATTTCCAAATGCCTAAAGGTACCACGCTCATCTGTACAAACAATAGTACGCAACTATAAATGCCATGGGACCACGCAGCCGTCATACCACTCGGAAGGAGACACGTTCTGTGTTCTAGAGATGAACGTACTTTGGTGCACATGGGGACAAAGATCATACTTTTTGAAGAAATCTCCTCTGGACTGATGGAACAAAAATAGAACTGTTTGGCCATAATGACCGTCATAATGTTTGGATGCTTGCAAGCTGAAGAACACCATCCCAACCGTGAAACACGGGGGTGGCAGCATCATGTTGTGGGGGTGCTTTTCTGCAGGAGGGACTGGTACGCTTCACAAAATAGATTCCTTCATGAGGCAGGAAAATTGTGGATATACATAATGCCATTTCTGTGGAATTGCCCCTCCCAATAGTCAAATGAGCTGTCTCTGCATTCAGGTTGAATGAGGTTGGAGGTTTTCACAAATCATTGCTAACTTCCAGTCATTGCACTAGTGGTAGTTCTCAATTGCAACTCAGTTAGCATCTTCCTTCAAACTGTGTGTGTGTGTGTATTTAGTATCCATGAGTTAATCTTGCTCTGGGGAAGTAGATAAAGGGCTACATTGGCAAATCCCGAAGTATCCCTTTAAAGACAAACTTTACTAAGCATCTTGAGCTAGTGTCAGATCTCGTTAAGTTCTGCCTTGTGAGGCATGGTATGCATCCCCACATTCAGCCAGGGTAAAATGTTGTTTCATAAAGAAAGTACAAATATTTCCCTTTTATTTTTTTCTCACGCTTCTCGCTACTAAATCTAGTTGAGGAGCAAATCGAAGGCTCTGCAGCCTGAATGGGAAATGTTTTATGTGGACAGCAGTAGAGCGGACTCCATTTAGTCGACTGGTCGATTGTTTGGTCGATAGGCTGTTGGTCAACCGAGATTTCATTAGTCTAGCAGTCGCAAGACTTTGTTTTGTTCATGGTGCACAAGACACCTGTCTGATTCGCCTGTCTGTGGTCTAATCCATTGTGGAGACCACGAGGATGGCACAGTCCTTCACTCTAAGACATGTGATACTGAAATTGCATATGGTTATATTATGTTAAAAAAAATATGGTGCAACACTATTAAATATATTTTATAACGAATGTGCTTTCTCCCGCGTTGGATACGGTTGCCGTCCACAGCTCTGAAACTAGATCTTCAGTGCGTCTCCCTATGTTGCTATGTCCATAATAGCAAAGTTAATCAGCATAGTGGGATTGAGAAGGAGGCGGCAGCAGCAGAGACGAGGAAACAGCCATTGTCTTAGCCTAAGTGTCCACGAAAATTGAGGACAGGAAACCCCAACTTAATTAGGTCTGTATTCAATAGCCTTATTGTTTAAGATAAGTGAAGAGAGAGGAAACCCCAACGTAATTAGGTCTGTATTCAATAGCCTTATTGTTTAAGATAAGTGAAGAGAGAGGAAACCCCAACGTAATTAGGTCTATATTCAATAGCCAAACTGTTAAATGTAACTGGCTTTTTAAATCATCCGTATATATAAACAGAAATAAGACCGATCCTGCTTCTGTTGCCTGTTTGAGTGTTTGTTTAATAGCCTACTGATTCTGTGAGCACCAAGCCTCATGCAATGGCCAAATGTCAGAGAAAGCAATTACACAGATTCGGTTGTTTTTAATCTGTGCTATGCTGTAATAAAGGCTTTTTGAACAGTATTACTTTACATGTTAATGTTCCAAACAGGCGGAACATTTTTATTGTAATCTAACAGCACCTGTTTGTCACACATAATATGCACGCAGCTCCTGCTCCTCCTTTTTCTTGATCTCCTTATTGTTATTACAATTGTTATTATGATTATTAGTAGTAGTAGCCTTGTATAACCCATTGAGCTGTAGGCCTAAATGCCTGTTTAGTCTTAATGCTGTAACTTACTTAGGCCCATATATATATTTATTATAGGCTACTGTATCTATTATTCGTTCATGCCATCACACAGCATAAGAGGCATTTAGTCTTAATGCTGTAACTTACTTAGGCCCATATATATTTATTTATGTATCTATTATTCGTTCATGCCATCACACAGCATAAGAGGCATTTAGTCTTAATGCTGTAACTTACTTAGGCCCATATATATATTTATTATAGGCTACTGTATCTTTTATTCGTTCATGCCATCACATAGCATAAGAGGCATTCATGCTTTGAAATCAAGCATTTAAGTTTTAAAATGAAATAACAAGAGCTTTCAATTAGCCTAAACAATAAATTAACCACAATTGACAAATGCATGCAACTTTTTTAGTCTGCTGTAATGAAGGCTTTATATAATCTTGTTTTTTTTCTTTGAACAGACTCTGGAAGACTTATTTAGTGTGCACACTTCTAAATGGTCAGAAAAAGTAATAATATTGCAATCTAACAGCAACACAATTCTCATGTAACGCTTGCTCCTAGAACTTCCTTGTTATCTTGACTTTCAGTAGCTTCCACAACCAAGTCAAATGTCTTCCACAGATCTGACTTCCCCTTTCCCTCCTGAGCAACCAATAAACATTAGCCTGTTTTTATTTTTTTAAAGTTCATTTTCACGTCCTCCACATCCTTTTTGCTGTCACGTGTTACTGTGTTCGTAGTTTGTTATAACCTATTTATTGATGTGATTATGATAGACTATTGGTCACATGCATATGACGCTTTCATGTTTTTCAGGTAAGGAGAACAAGGGTTTGAGGGAATAGGGAATGGGTTTTTTTCCTAAGCAAATTAGGGATTTTGGGAGGAGAACTTTTCAGTCAAACAAGTAAGAAACACTTTCTGTGCTGTGGTGCCTTTATCATGCAGTAGGGAGGAGAGCAAGAATGTGCGCCAGTCACACAGGCACTAGCTGTCTTTTTTTTTACAGCGTGACCATTGGTCGATAGAACAGGGACAACTCTCGGTTGACCAAGATTTTTTTGTTTGGACAGCCCTAGACTGCAGCGTATTACTGGCTGGCCACGTCAAGCCCAGACTATAGTGGAGACTCATAAAGCCCACTAGCGGCTGCCCAGGCTAATGTTACTTGTGATGTATGCCACATGGTGTGATATTTCAGGGGTTGTTCGGTTGTACTATTTTGTAAGTTTCCGGCAACCATGTTGCCTGCATTCTTCAGAGCCTGCTTCATGGGACACTGACTGACTACTGTTATTACTGTGAAACACTACAGCTGTAGACTTTATACAGGGAACATTCTAAAGTATCCTAGGATAATCTCAGTCTCATGCTCTGTCTTTCTCTGTCTCTTTCAGCCCAGTGTTATGATAGTGAGCTACATAGAGTCAGTGAAGGCAGCAGCTCAGTTTGGCTTCTATCAGCAGGCCGAATGGAAGCCGGACGATTCCATGATAGCAGTGGCGGTGAGTAATGCAACTTCTCTCATCTTAGTAATAGTCTCCTCCCCTCTTTCTTGCTCACACGTCCCTTTTGCAGGCCCCCGTCATTTGTGTTGTGTGTGTGGTTCGGCCCCCAACGAAGGGTTCATTGGGTTCAGTTGGGTCGTTAGTGTGTGTTCACATCCCTTGGACCCAAACGCTCACTTCCCCTGCAGTGAAATTCCAGGGGGAATTTCAGCTCCACCGCTCCAAGTCCACTTCGAACCTTTTCACACGACTGAGATGAGCTGTGCTTTACGTGTTCGCCACAGTTGCTGTAACCGTGCTGGAAACGATCATGTGAAAAAGAAAATATCTGAGCCAGTACAGCAGTAGAAAGGGTCAAACTGAGAGTGAGGCTCCGACCTTCAGTCATTCCTGCTTGTGAAGCCCATGGGGAGCCCATCTCCCTAGCCTCGAGACTGCCTGTCTGAACAGAGCTGCCTACTATAGCGTCAGTGGCGATAACAATCATTGCCTATTGCTCAGAGAGGGTGCAAGTCACAACAGTGTTGTTAATTGCCTAGCCAGGCTCTGATCTTCTGCCTGCAGGCGCAACTAACAGCTTGTGTGCCTTATTAGCTAGTAGCTATAGTAGGTGGGGATTAAAGGATCCAGAAACAGCAGCTATTCTGAGAGGCTGTGGACACACACACACACACACACACACACAGGAAGAATGTGTTGGAAAGGATTCCAGCTGTTTTTATGTAAACCTTATCTCTCCGACTCTGTCCCCTAATGTGTTTCTTTCATGTCATTATGACGACTGAAGCTCTGGATTTATTTGGCAGTTCTAACAGAGCAGAATAGTGAACAAAGTGGCTGGCCCGGTGCCAATGGGAGCCCAGTTCAAGTCATTCTGTTCTTCCTATTGGCTCTGGCCTGTCAAGCTGACCTTCCTACAGGGGCATGTATTTGTATGTGCCCGGTTCAGACAAGGGCACTGGCAGACACACAGAGGAAGGTACTGCAGTCAAAGATTATTGGTGGAATAGAAAAAGCAACTTTTTGTGTTTGCTTATTTGTTTGATTTTAGGGTGGATTTTACTGTGAATATTTAAAATTTATCGGCCAAACATGGTTTTGTAATTGTATTAAGATTTTAAGGCGAAAATAATTAACAAATTGACTCTAAGGATCACTCTCTTGATACTTTCTTGGCCAAAATTAGCTCATGTAAAAATGACCTAATTACTAATGTTATGTTTATGTATTTTGTTCTTTGCATATTACATTTTCTGACCTCCATTAGTCTTTCAAAACTAAGTTTGTAATCATCGGCCTGAACAAGAATTTGGTTGTTCTTAATTTAGTCAAAGTTACCACTTTACTTTTAGTTCTACTGCTGAAAACTTCCATCTTGGTTGTTGAGGGAAACCGGTCATAGTGCAGAACACTCCTGGTGCAGTTCTAGGTGTGCTGCTCACCGCGGTGGTTTATTCTGTCCCTTTGTTTCCATTGTTGCTCAGGTTCTAGTTCCAGCACCGCTGCAATATTGATTTTGTAGTAGGTAGGCCTAGACACGGTCGGTGAATGAATGACCTCAACAGAATGGAATGTCGTTGTTCCTATGAAACATTTCAAAGATGTGTTGCGTAAGGATAAAGACTTTGTACATCGGTTCTAATAACAATGTGAGAACCTTTTTAAAAATGTTTGTTGTCTTCACTCAGTCTTGGACATAGTCCAGAGACCCGGACTGTGACTGCCGTTGTTTTGTATGCCAGTGATACCTGCTGACCCTGGTCGATCTGTTGATCTGCACAGCGGCTTTAAGAAAGAAACTGGAGCTCTGAGTTTCCGTTCGGGCTGTCGCCAAGGCAACAAGCGTCTGGAGTTTCACAAGTGGAGCATACATTTCAGGACGGCATGGGGGACCTGCGTTGGTACATGTCACACGCTGTCACAAACCTGCTAGGGAGGGGGTTGGAGGAATGAGCAGGGGCAAGGCCAAGAACAGTCTGCCGTTACATCCCAAATGGCACCCTATTCCCTACAGAGTGCACTACTTTTGACCTGAGCCCGGGCTCTGGTCAAAAGTAGTGCACTATGTAGGGAATAGGGTGCCATTTAGGAGACAACCTGTCTGCTTGCTAAAACCCCTGTCTTGTTTACTTACCCCTGCTCTGAGACGACGACTACCACATGGTCAGTTTTTGAGGTGTTTTTATTTGTGATGGAATATTAGTTACACAGTATCCTAACTGCAGCTAATCCTCTAAATCCCCCGTGTGAACGCAAATGTGTGTGTTACTGACTGGAGCTTAATTACACCAAGACGGTCTAGCCAGAACTAACTTCCACTCTTAACATAATTGCCTCCAGACAGATGGTTTAAATTCAGGCAGAAATGAAAGATGGAAGTAGCTGATGTGGTTGAATTCCTTCTGACGTTTGATTTCTGACTGTAGTGACTTTTGGCCTTGCATTGAGTAAGTGAAAGAACTCGCTACGCAACTAGACTCAAGTCCCCACCTAAACTCCGGTGCTGAGCTATCTTGGAGACAGGAGTGTGTATGACAGCATACAGGCACTATACTCACGTCTCCACTTGACCCTCTGGTCATGGGCTGGGGGTTACAAGACAAGAGTGTGTGAAGCTATGAAGCTTTTAGGTAACTGACCCAGTCCCCCTCTGTTTCTATTTTTAACCTCTGCATCTGCTCCCTCTGTTGTGTTTGGCTCGTTGGGCCTGATGGTTTTTGCACATTCCTAGCGTTCATCCATGAGGGATTTGGCTCTTGTGGAAGTAGAAACGGACAGTCCTGGCCAGGATGACATGTTAGTTAGGCTCTCTCCTAAAAGCCTCCACCTTCCTCGTAGTGAAAATATTTATACGCTTCGACTGAACATTCCGTTTCAGTTTGGATGGGAAAACGTTTCCTTGGCTTGGCGTTGGTTTCACTTGACTCTCCTGTCTATTGCGAGTCCATGACCCTGAATCACACTCTGTTGCAGATGCATTCATAATATCTTGTCTTCAAGGTTGGACATTGTTTTGGGACAAACAGACCATCGCTGAACCTTTGTTTGAGTCAAGTGAGTAAGGCGTGATGACCGACGCTTTGAGACCAGTGAGGCTTGAGGACTCCAAGGATATCTAAATACAAAGATCCCTGTACATCATAAAATAGATTTTATTGCAGCCTTTAGCTACCTAAAATGTCACTCTGAACTTTCAGTGAAAAGGTTCGGACTCCTCCAGAGAACAGACGTCTGCTGAACTGAAGTAAAGTCTTCATGCTCAAGTTCTCTTTAGTCCCTGTCGATTACTTGCCTTAATACAGTGGAGATATTTGACGATCCCTTGATTTTCCTCTGCGCGTTTCTGCTTTCTTGACCGCTCATTTATTTTTCTCCTGGTTGTGACCTTGCAAATCTTATTCCCCCTCTCCCAACCCTGAGGTAAAGTTCAGGATGAAAACATCCAAAGAGGTGTGTTTCTCAAGCTGAAAAGGTCCTCTTGCAGAAAGAATACAGGCCAATTGTTTTCAAATCGGCTCTCTTGCGGTTTCCACACTCTGTCTTATCTAGAGTAACTAGGCCAATATGAGGGAACTCGAAGACTCAGTTTGTTTTTCGACCGTCTCTTGTATGAATTAATTCAGCACACGAAAGAAGCTGACTCGAACAATGCAGTCACTATATCCTATATCCTAATTGTGTGCAAATGTCTACTTTTACCTTCAAGCTGTATTGAGAGTGAAGAACGAGCTGGCTGGCTTCTGGCTGAGCTTTCAAGTACAATTTTTGAAATGTTTTTATCTGTAACATGAGAGATTAAAAACAGCTGACTTTAGATGTTTTGTCTGAAAACCCTGTGCCATTTACATTCCAGGCGCAACAGAGCATGAGATGGCTGGTCACAACCCCTTCTCTCTCCCACCCTTCTTCCCTACTCTCCAACCCCCCCCCCCACCCCAGACTTTACCACCCTCACCCAGATCCACCTTCCCTAGTCAGTCTCTGAGATAAGCCTATACTTTCAGTGCCTTCAGAAAGTATTCTCAACCCTTGACTTTTTCTATATTTTGTCTTACAACCTGAATTTAAAATGGATTCAATTAAACATTGTCACTGGCCTATGCACAACACCCCATAACATCCAGTGGAATTATGTTTTTAGATATTGTTTTTGACAAATTTAATAAAAGATGCAAAGCTGAAATGTCTTGACAATAAATATTCAATCCCTTTGTTATGACAAGCCTTTAAGTGAATGAGTAAAAATGTGCTTGAAAAGTCACGTAAGTTGTATGGACTCACTCTGTGTAGTAATAGTCTGAATGTTTTCTTCTTCCTACAACTACCTCGTCTCTGTACCCCCACATATACAATTATTTGTAAGGTCCCTCAGTCAAGCAGTGAATTTTAGACACCGATTCAACCACAAGGAGGTTTTCCGATGCCTCGCAAAGAAGGGGACTTATTGGTAGATAATAAGAAAAAAAGAAGTGGACATTATCTGTTTGAGCATGGTGAAGTTATTAATTACACTTTGGGTGGTGTAGCAATACGCCCAGTCACTACAAAGATACAGACGTCCTTCCTAACTCAGTTCCCGTAGAGGAAGGATACCACTCAGGGATTTCACCACGAGGCCAAGGGTGACTTTAAAACAGTTAAGGGGTTCCGTGGCTGTGATGGGAGAAAATTGAGGATGGATCAATAACATGGTAGATATGCCACACTACTAACCTAATTGAGTGACAGAGTGAAAAGAAGTAAGTCTCTACAGGGGAAAAAAGTAATACTACAAAATGTGGCAAAGAAATAAACTTTTTGTTCAAATTTGTGTTTGGGGCAAATCCAAAACAACACATCACTGAGTACTACTCTTCATATTTTCAAGCATGGCGGTGGATGCATCATGTTAAGGATATGCTTAAAGCCCAAGGCCAAATCTACACCAGAGTTGCTTACCAAGACATTAAATGTTCCTAAATGGACTAGTTGGCTTTGACTTAAATCGGCTTGAAAATCTATGGCCAGACTTGAGCATTTTTTTAAAAGAATAATGGGCAAATATTGTATAATCCAGGTGTACAAAGCTCTTAGACTTAACCAGAAGCACTCACTGCTGTAATTGCCGCCAAAGGTGCTTCTAGAAAGTATCGACTCGGGTGTCAATACTTATGTAAATGTCATTTTCTGTATTTCATTTTCAATAAATGTACTGGCATTTCTAAAAACATGTTTTTATTGTCAATATGTGGTATTGTGTGTAGATGGATGTGTGAGAACCCAAACCTATTTAATTTGTATTTATTTATTTGACCTTTTATTTTACTAGGCAAGTCAGTTAAGAACAAATTCTTATTTTCAATGACGGCCTAGGAACAGTGGGTTAACTGCCTGTTGAGGGGCAGAACGACAGATTTGTACCTTGTCAGCTCGGGGATTCGAACTTGCAACCTTTCGGTTACTAGTCCAACGCTCTAACCACTAGGCTACCCTGCCGCCCCATTTTCAATTCAGGCTGAATAAGTCGAGGGGTATTAATACTTTCTGAAAGCACTGTAAACCCCTGCTTGTCTGGCCATATCGACAAATACACCAGACTAGGAACCTTGGTCTTACCTGGTTATTTTTAGGGAAATAGAAAGGGGATAGAAAGTCAGTTGCACAACTGAATGTATTCAAGCGAAATGTGTCTTCCGCATTTAACCCAGCCTTGATCAACGTCGTCGGCGCCCGGGGAGCAGTTGTTGTGATGGTTAACTGCCTTGCTCAAGGGCAGAACGGCAACATTTCTCACCTTGCACACTCGGGTATTCAAACAAGCAACCTTTTGGTTATTGTCCCAATGCTCTAACCGCTCGGCTACCTACCTAATCATCACTGCTTGTCTGTCTATTTGTCTAACTGTAACACCCGGTTATAGTACAGCCACGGTCTGTCTTTTTACCCGGAGGAGTGTTTTTCTCAGAGAAGGGCTGGAAGTAAAACTCAAACGGAACTCCCTGCCCCCCTCGGTTATGTAGTGTTGAGACTCAGGGACGCATAGCCCTGCTGGAAACCCCAAATTGGAGGAGAGCAGACCAAAGCTCCCAGGAGGGACAACGTAATCGCACCAGGCCCAGGCAAAGTTTATATTTTCTTTAGGAGAGGGAGAAAGGAACAAGTAAGCTGTGTGGAGGGGGGGTGGGGTTCTTGTCTCCATAATTTTCTGTGTTTTGTTTTTTCCTTTATTCTGTGTTCAGTGTGTTTCTGTTACTCTCAACTGTCTGACCACAATTTGGCTCATAAAACAGGATTTGCAATGATCATGAGAACCGTGAGGAATCAGCCCAGAGCGCCAAATTCAAATAAATTACTATAAAAATCTAACTTTCATTAAATCACACATGTAAGATACCAAATTAAAGCTACACTTGTTGTGAATCCAGCCAACATGTCAGATTTCAAAAAGGCTTTTCGGCGAAAGCAAACAATGCTATTATCTGAGGGTAGCACCTCCGAAAACAAAGGGAAACCATATTTCAACCCTGCAGGCGCAACACAAAACGCATAAATAAAAATATAATTTATGCCTGACGAGCTTCTTTTGTTGGCACTCCAATATGTCCCATAAACATCACAAATGGTCCTTTTGTTCGATTATTTCTGTCTATATCAAAAATGTCCATTTATTTGGCGCGTTTGATCCAGAAAAACACCGGTTCCAACTTGCGCAACGTGACTACAAAATATCTCAAGTTACCTGTAAACTTTGCCAAAACATTTCGAACTACTTTTGTAATACAACTTTAGGTATTTTTTCATGTAAATAAACGATAGATCATCCAGTCTTAAATTTTGTGTTCAATACAGGAAGAAAACAAACTGAAGCATGCTTTCTGGCCACGCTCCTCTAACAGTACACTTCAAATGACCCTCATTCAAGATTGCCGTACCTCTTCATTACACAAAGGAATAACCTCAACCAACTTCTAAAGACTGTTGACGTCCAGTGTAATCAGCCATAAATGCAGATTACCGATTTGTTATGAACTTGAAATCGGCCATGCCGATTAATCGGTCGACCTCTAGTTCTTATGCACGACGCAAAGCGGAGTGCCCAGATACAGCCCTTAGCCGTGGTATACTGGCCATATGCCACGACCCCCAAGGTGCCTTATTGCAATTGTAAACTGTGTACCAATGTAATTAGAGCAGTACAAATACATGTTTTCTTATACCCAGGGAATACGGTCTGATATACCACGGCTGTCAGCCAAATTTGCATGCAGGACTCGAACCACACAGTTTCTAATCAACGTTAGAGAATAGACTACAGAGATGAGAATTGACAACATTCCAATTCCAGAGTTCTGCTGTGATCTGTAATAAATATGTTACTGTTAAGTGATGTACTAATTAGCCTGCTGTCAATATCTTTGAGGAAGGGGGAAATGCAATATTAGGAAGGTGTTCGTAATGTTTGGTATGCTCAAAAAAAGAAAGGCTGTTAGCTGCAGGTCTCTGTGAGATAGAACCCCTGGAGAAGAGTAGGTGGCCTTCCTCACAGCACACACATCGAGCTCGCTGCCATCCAGGACCTCTATACCAAGCAGTTTCAGAAGATTTCACTGTTGGTGTACACCTGGTGTTTAGGAAATGTGCCAAAATGTGATTTTGATTTGACACATGCAAAACACAAACACTGTTATCTACCCAGTGGGAGGAAGAACCTCCTCTTTATTGAGGATCCTGTACCCACTTAGCAATTGCAGACGGCACCTTTTTAGCCCACAGCATCGTGCCCTCGGCTGAGTCACAACACCAAGAAGGCCTTTCAGTTCTGTTTTCTCAACAATGTAGCCGGTCAGCTTGATAAAATAACAAAACAGAAAGCAAGGCCGTTTTCCCAGAATCAGATATATTCTTTGAGGTAGGCTAGTTGCAAGCTGCAATATAACTTACTTGAGGACCCGACCAAATTCCCATAGAAATAGATGTTTATAGATCATTCTCATTTGAAAGCAGGTCTAAGAAGCGGTAGTTATGTTATATGTGCGCTATTTCTATGCTTCCCATTTTTTAGTTATGTTTTTATGTCTTTTGGTACAATATTTTTGAGGGGAAAATATACTGTATTTCAGAGGTTTAGATGTTAGTGATTCTCTACACTTGTCACAAACTGAAATTACGCAAACTATTTGAATTTTAGCAACCAGGAAATGGTGGAGGCGGAGCAGTTTCTCCATATTGCACCTTTTTTAACTGTTGCTGCCAAAATACCATCGTTGTCTTTGTAGAATTATCTATGTCTAACATGCATTTCCAAGGTAGCTGTTTAGAGGCTAGCTACTATTGTGAAAGATGTTAAGTGTTTGAAGGGGGACCTTTGACGCTCAAGATTAGGATCCTCACAGGTGCTGCTGTCCAGGTTTGTATCTGTGTATTTGAGACACGAGTACTATTCCTGTTTATAACATGCTCAAGCTCTTTTGATAGACGAGTTTATTACGAGAGCTCATTTTGGCTCCCAACAAGCAGTAAGACTGAAAGGTAAATGAATAAACACATTGAACTTACAAGGAGCCAACGATCAGTTGTGTGTTTACATCAAATGTGTGAAGGCAACAAAGTCAATCATATATATATATAATACTTTTTAAAAAATTATTTTCCACAGTAAATTTTTTTTTTATTGATTTAGTTTTTTTGCATAGTTTGAGTCGGTGCAGTCGGTTTAGTTTCACACAGTCCACCATGTCTCAGCTCAGCTGCAGTGCTGGCTGGTTAGCTCAGATATGCCTGAAATATCTGCACTGCGTTTTCAATTTGAGGAAATGGTTATTATAATAACTAGGCCATCTGATGAGACTGAGGAGCCTGCCCTGAGCATTCACACTATATTTATATACTACCCCTTTTGAATGTGATGAAGTGCTTTTCTTAAGTAATAACTAACTGGAAGTGTTGGGCCTGCTTTTCTGTGTGCAGAATATTTGTCTGACGAGGAGTCGCAGTTAAAGGCATGTGCAAGTTGGAGTGTATTGTGACTTACTCAAATGTAGGTAATGAAATGTAAATAGTTTTCTATGGCAACTACTCTCTCTTCAACTGAGTTTTTAATAGATGTTTTCTCTTCCATCTCCTCTCCTGTAGGACTAATAAACTCAGCAAAAAAAGTAACGTCCTCTCATTGTCAACTGCATTTATTTTCAGCAAACTTAACGTGTAAATATTTTTATGCACATAACACGATTCAACAACTGAAACCAGCTGAACAAGTTCCACGGACATGTGACTAACAGAAATGTAATAATGTGTCCCTGAACAAAGAGGGGTCCAGCTACATTAAGTACTGCAGTGCATCTCCTCCTCATAGACTGCACCATATTTGCCAGTTCTTACTGTGAGATGTTACCCCACTCTTCCACCAAGGCACCTGCAAGTTCCCATTTCTGGGGGGAACGACCCTCACCCTCAGATCCAACAGGTCCCAGTCGTGCTCAATGGGATTGAGATCCAGGCTCTTCGCTGGCCATGGCAGAACACTGACATTCCTGTCTTGCAGGAAATCACATACAGAACAAGCAGTATGGCTGGTGGCATTGTCATGCTGGATGGTCATTTCAGGATGAGCCTGTATGAAGGGTACCACATGAGGGAGGAGGATGTCTTTCCTGTAACGCACAGCGTTGAGATTTTCTGCAATTACAACAAGCACAGTCCCATGATGCTGTGACACACCGGCCCAGACCATGACGGACCCTCCACCTCCAAATCGATCCCGCTCCAGAGTACAGGCCTCGGTGTAACTCTCATTCCTTCGACGATAAACGCGATTCTGACCATCACCCCTTGTGAGACACAACCGCGACTCGTCAGTGAAGAGCGCATTTTTCAAGTCCTGTCTGGTCCAGCAACAGTGGGTTTGTGTCCGTAGGCAACGTTGTTGCCGGTGATGTCTGGTGAGGACCTGCCTTACAACAGGCCTACGAGCCCTCAGTCCAGCCTCTCTCAGCCTATTGTGGACAGTCTGAACACTGATGAAGGGATTGTGCTTTCCTGGTGTAACTCGGGCAGTTGTTGTTGCCTCCTGTCCCGCAGGTGTGATCTTTTGGATGTGCCGATCCTGTGCATGTGTTGTTACACGTGGTCTGCCATTGTGAGGACAATCAGCTGTTTGTCCTGTCTCTCTGTAGGGCTGTCTTAGGCGTCTCACAGTATGGACATTGCAATTTGTTGCCCTGGCCACATCTGCAATCCTCATGCCTCCTTGCAGCATGCCTAAGGCACGTTCACACAGATGAGCAGGGACCCTGGGCATCGTTCTTTTGGTGTTTTTCAGAGTCAGTAGAAAGGCCTCTATAGTGTCCTAAGTTTTCATAACTGTGACCTTTAATTGCCAACCGTCTGTAAACTGTTAGTGTCTTAACGACCGTTCCACAGGTGCATGTTCATTAATTGTTCATGGTTCATTGAACAAGCATGGGAAACAGTGTTTAAACCCTTTACAATGAAGATCTGTGAAGTCATTTGGATTTTTTACTAATTATCTTTGAAAGACAGGGTCCTGAAAAAGGGATGTTGATTCTGCTCCCATCCAGGCTTCGCTGTCACTCACTCAGCTGTCACTCACTAAGGCAGCATGCAATTCTTCCCTCATCAGCACAGAGTCACAGGGTGAACTCTCAAAGTTCAGACACTGACTGCTCTTCCAAAAATATGTCCCGTCTTACTTTGCATGTCCAAAAATATGTGGACATCTGCTCGTCGAACATATCATTCATATGTGGTTGGTCCCCCCTTTGCTGCTATAACAGCCTCTACTCTTCTGGGAAAGCTTTCTGCTAGATGTTGGAACATTGCTGTGGGGACTTGCTTCCATTCAGCCACGAGCATTAGTGAGGTCGGGCACTGATGTGCGATTAGGCCAGGCTCGCAGTCGGGGTTACAATTAATCTCAAGGGTGTTCGATGGGGTTGAGGTTGGGGCACTGTGAAGGCCAGTCAAGTTCTTCCACACCGATCTCGACAAACCATTTCTGTATGGTCTTCTCTTTGTGCACGGGGGCAATTGTCATACAGGAAAGGGCCATCCCCAAACTGTTGCAACAAAGTTGGGAGCACAGAGTCGTCGAGACTGTCATTGTATGATGTAGCGTTAAGATTTCCCTTCACTAGAACTAAAGGGCCTGAACCACAAAATCCCCAGAGCATTATTCCTCTTCCACCAAACTTGACAGTTGGCATTATGCGTTTGGGCAGGTAGCGTTCTCCTGGCATCCTGTCAAACCCAGATTTGTCCGTCGGACTGCCAGATGAAGCTTGATTCAGCACTCCAGAGAATGCGTTTCCACTGCTCCGGAGTTCAATGGCGGCGAGCTATAAAGCACACCGGCCAACGCTTAGCATTGCACATGGTGATCTTAGGCCTGTGTGCGGCTGCTCGGCCATGGAAACCCATTTCACGAAGCTCCCGACGAACAGTTCTTGTGCTTATGTTGCTTCCAGAGGCAGTGTTGCAGCAATTTTTACGTTCTTCATCACTTGGCGGTCCTGTTCTGTGAGCTTGTGTGGCCTACCACTTCACAGCTGAGCCTTTGTTGCTCCTATACTTTTCCACTTCATAATAACAGCATTTACAGTTGACCGGGGCCGCTCTAGCAGGGCAGAAATTTGACAAACTAACTTGTTGGAAAGGTGGCTTCATATGACGGTGCCATGTTGAAATCACTGAGTTCTCCAGTAAGGCTATTCTACTGACAATGTTTGTCTATGGAGGTTGCATGGCTGTGTGCTCGATTTTATATACACCTGTCAGCAACCGGTGTGGCTGAAATAGCCTATTCCACTAATTTGAAGGGATGTCCACATACTTTTGGCCATGGAGTGTGTAGCTATCTCTTTCTCCTCTTCTATGCTCTCGCTCTCTCCTTTTTCCAGCCCAGACTCTATTTTCAGTTTCTTATTGCTCTGCTCTCTGAGTAATGCTTGGCTTTGTTTCTGCCAAACACCAGATCAAAGCTACATGAACTCTGGCTGCTCTGTTTGTTGTCATGGACAGTTCTTTCCTTTTTCAATAGTTATTTTTCCAAAGAATTTCTCTAGCTTTTCTTTCATAACAGCTTTGCCTCTAGCATTGCTAGTGTCACTAAATCACTTACTCCAACCAGGCTTTTACTGAAATGTCATGTTTAATTATGGAACTAGTTTTACTTCCTCCCCCACATCTCCATGGAGACAGCTGTGTAATTGTATGGCTCTGTTGTTGTTTGGGTTATTCTTTATTGGATGCTCCTTAGTCTGGTCCCAGATCGATGTTGTCCTGCCAACAGTCGTAACAATGATGACTGTAGGAGTTGGCAAAATGGCACGGACAGATCTGATACCAAGCTAGATACACCCCAGTCTAAGTTTAGCTGTTTTTGGCCGTGGAAAGAAATACAGAACTCATCTAAGAGTTGTTTTTGTCAAATGTATACACGGAAAAGCTTTAGCAAGACTAACATTAGACGATTTAGGTATCTGTATGCTTCTGTGGTAAGCTGTACATGAAATATGGTCCTTCATTTGGTCATAAGAAATTTGACCCTTTTTCTTCTTTTTCCCTGTCATAAACAGCTGTTCCTTTTTCAGTTCTAGAGGTTGACACATTGAATGACCAACAGTCTGTGAAATGAGTGTCAGATTGAAGCGTTGTTTGTTTTTAAGAGTAGGCCAAGAACCATGTCTGCTAATCCAGCCTTAATGACTATAACAGAGCCCAGTTTGGCTACAGATCTTTCTTTCTCTCTCGGTCTCTGTCTCTGGTTTTATAGTACTCTAGCCTACTTATTGCTCCAGCTGGTGTTGCCTGTGGGGAATGAGTCAAATTTCTCACCTCATTATATTTCGTTAGTACGTGGCACGCCATTTTGGTTGCCACACTGTGTGGAAATGTCGGGGTACTCCAAGTACCCTTTGACTGTTTGGGGTTCCTTGAGGTTAGGCTACAACGTTAGTTCAGTAAGTGCCGTGCACTGCGAATGCCATTCACTGACTGACTGACGGTATCACGTGTCGCTGAAGTCTCGGACTTCAGGCTCAAGTTTACTGCGAGCGTCTTTTTGTGAACTTGTGGTGTGCAAATGAACAGGCAAGTCAGGAACTGGACAACTGTTAAACATGAAATTAAAAGTGTGTGCATTTAGGCGTGTATAGGCCTATCTCAATTTACTGTGCCCCTTGATGCCCCGAAGCTTGTTAGGAAAAAAAACTCCCCTTATTCTAGGTTAAACTTTCTCTGGTCTGAAGTATTTTCCTGTTTCGACTGCCCTTGCAAGACAGGCAAGCAAGGCCAGAGGGGCTGAAAAGGAGCGCTCCCTCGCTTATCTGATAATAATGACAGGTCTGAACAGTGGTGGCTGGGGATGGAGAGATGTTTTCTGTATACAGCAGGCTGAATGTAATAACACACCAAACCACAGTCCCTCTCTGATGGATTAGGGTGGATCTCAAGCATGACCAAGGCCACACCTTACTCATGAATAATGGGTCTCTTTTCCGCTCTCTCTCTTCTCTCTCTCTCTCTCTCTCCTCTCTCTCCTCTCTCTCTCACTCTCCCTCTCACTCTCCCTCTCACTCTCCCTCTCTCTCTCCCTCTCTCTCTCCCTCTCTCTCTCCCTCTCTCTCTCCCTCTCTCTCTCTCTCTGATGGATTAGGGTGGATCTCAAGCATGACCAAGGCCACACCTTACTCATGAATAATGGGTCTCTTTTCCGCTCTCTCTCTCTCTCTCTCTCTCTCTCTTCTCTCTCTCTCTCTCTCCTCTCCCTCTCACTCTCCCTCTCCCTCTCACTCTCACTCTCCCTCTCACACTCCCTCTCACTCTCACTCTCCCTCTCTCTCTCCCTCTCTCTCTCCCTCTCTCTCTCTCTCTCTCTCTCCCTCTCTCTCTCTCTCCCTCTCTCTCTCTCTCTCTGATGGATCAGGGTGGATCTCAAGCATGACCAAGGCCACACCTTACTCATGAATAATGTGTCTCTTTTCCGCTCTCTCTCTCCCCCTATCTCTCCCTCTCGCTCTCTCTCCCTCTCTCTCTCTGCAGGCTGCCAATGGCTACATCCTCATGTTTGACGTGGTGGGAGGAGGAGAGGACAAGTATCTTTATGAGCCAGTCTATCCCAAGTGAGTACTCAACTCTTTCCTTCCTGTTCTCCCCCCCCAAGAGTCAAATGTTGACGTTCAAAGTACAACAACAAAGGTCAACTGCAACAGGGCAAGGACCAGCTGGGGAAGGAAGGGGTTAAATGTGGAATTTCGAAGCTAGCTGCAAAGACCAACAATGCTCAATCACTCATAGCTTAGGACAAACCCCACTGTGTGTCGACACATGGCATGTTATCACAATTCATTTACCAGTAGGTCTGAGCAATAGGCTGTAGTTTAGGACTGGACTAGAGTTCAAAGTTTAGCCACAAAGGTCAATGTTGTACTCGAGCAGGCAATGCTCAGTCACTCAGTGTTTAACACAAACCCAACTGTGTGTGCTGTCTACACAATGTAATAATGAGTGTACCAGTCAGTGGGCCTGAGGAAAAGGCTGTAGTTCAGGGCATCATTGCACATCGAAGGCCTTGGCAAATGTCAGGACTAATTAGATGAACAATTATTGCTGTGGATGACTGTACAATGTGTTCTTCACCAGTCGTATGCTGAACGCTCCCACTGTTATAACACAGGGCACAGGGGTGTGTCATCACCACAGCCAGGTCTCTCAGTGAGGGACCACTCTGAGCTCCTCAGGGAGCCCAGTCATTTAAATTAGTGGCCTGTTTTATACAGAGATATTGGCACAGTAGGCAATGTAACCAATCATAGCCCTCCTTTTACTTGTATTATTGCACATCCTGCAAATCACCAGCAGAGGTCGACCATTTTGAATCCATTTTCACATTCACTCTGTTGGTAATTCTTACAAATTGGATCATGAATCTAAAAGTAGCAGAGGTCCCACTCTGGAACTTTGATATGCCCATAGTGTATTATGTTCAACTGTGTGTGTGTGGGGTTGGGCCATCTGTCGATGTACCCTTGAGCAAGGCACTTAACCCTAATTGCTCCTGTAAGTCGCTTTGGATAAGAGTGTGCTAAATGACTAAAATGTCCATGTACACACACACACAGTATATACAGTGCATTCAGAAATTATTCAGACCGCTTGTTTTTTCCCGCACATTTTGTTACATTACAGCCTTGTTCTAAAATGTTAGAAATTATTTTTCCCCTCATCAATCTACACACAATAGCCCATAATAGACAAACTAAAAACAGAAATGGCTTATTTACATAAGTATTCAAACCCCTTTGCTATGAGACTCAATTGAGCTCAGGTGCATCCTGTTTCCATTGATCATCATTGCCATGTTTCTACAACTTGATTGAAGTCCACCTGTGGTAAATTTCAATTGATTGACATGATTTGGAAAGGCACACACCTCTCTATATATACGTTTCCACAGTTGACAGTGCATGTCAGAGAAAAAGCCAAGCCATGTGGTCGAAGGAATTGTCCGCCTCGACACAATCTGAGACAGGATTGTGTCGAGGCACAGATCTGTGGAAGAGTACCAAAACATTTCTGCAGCATTGATGGTCCCCAAGAACATTAGCTTCCGTTAGCAAGATGGCACCGACGGAGATGGTTGCCTTGCTTCGAGTCCTTAGAAAACTATGCAGTATTTTTTAAATTTTAATTTGTATTATTTCTTACATTGTTACCCCATAAAATCTTAAGTGTTATTACACACAGCCCGGGAAGAAGTATTGGATATAAGAGCGACGTCAACTTACCAACATTACGACCAGGAATATGACTTTCCCGAAGCGGATATTTTGTTCGGAACACCACCCAGGACAGTGGATCTAATCCCAGAAGATGCAGACTGAGCGGCCTCCTGGTTAGGCTCCGTAGGCGTGCACACCGCCCACCGCTTCCGAGTATACTACTCACCAATGTCCAGTCTCTTAACAACAAGGTAGATGAAATTAGAGCAAGGGTTGCCTTCCAGAGAGACATCAGAGATTGTAACATTCTCCACTTTACTAATGGGAATTGATGGGAAATTATGTAAAATATATCACTAGCCACTTTAAACAATGCTACCTAATATGTTTACATACCCTACATTATTCATCTCATATGTATACGTATATACTGTACTCTATATCATCTACTGCATCTTTATGTAATACTTGTATCACTAGCCACTTTAACTATGCCACTTTGTTTACATACTCATATGTATATACTGCACTCAATACCATCTACTGTATCTTGCCTATGCTGCTCTGTACCATCACTCATTCATATATCTTTATGTACATATTCTTTATCCCCTTACACTTGTGTCTATAAGGTAGTAGTTTTGGAATTGTTAGCTAGATTACTTGTTTGTTATTACTGCATTGTCAGAACTAGAAGCACAAGCATTTCGCTACACTCGCATTAACATCTGCTAACCATGTGTATGTGACAAATAAAATTTGATTTGATATGTTGTCGGAGTCAGCCCAGACACCGGGCTTTTTCATGCGTTGCGCCAAAGATATAAACACCTCTGTGAAGAATGGCGGGGGTATATGCTTCATGATTAACGACTCATGGTGTAATCATAACATACAGGAACTCAAAGTTCTTCTGCTCACCCGACCTAGAATTCCTTACAATCAAATGCCGGCCATATATTAAGTGAATTCTCGTCAGTTATCGTCACAGCTGTGTATATACCCCCTCAAGTAGACATCACGACGGCCCTCATGGAACTGCACTGGAAACTATATGTCCTGAGGCTGTATTTATTGTAGCTGGGGATTTTAACAAAGCAAATTTGAGAATAAGGCTACCTAAATTATATTAGCGTATTTATTGCAGCACTCACGTGGGCAATACACACGATCACCGCTACTCTAACTTCAGTAATCCATACAAGGCCCTCCCTTTTCCTCCCTTAAGCAAATCCGACCACGACGCCATCTTGCTCCTACCGTCTTATAGGCAGAAACTCAAACAGGATGTACCTGTGACTAGAATATTCAACGCTGGTCTGACCAATCGGAATCCCCACTAACAAGGACTGTTCACGGACTACAGCTCAACATTCAACACCATAGTACCATCCAAGCTCATCATTAAGCTGGAGGCCCTGGGTCCCAACCCATTTGGGCCCTGTACTATGAGGGCCGCCCCCAGGTGGTGAAGGTAGGAAACATCTCCC
Organism: Oncorhynchus kisutch; assembly: GCF_002021735.2. NCBI lineage: Eukaryota > Metazoa > Chordata > Actinopteri > Salmoniformes > Salmonidae > Oncorhynchus > Oncorhynchus kisutch. Next base: position 5,322,099 of record NC_034196.2, read on the forward strand.
TCAACACTGGGTCACCACAAGGGTGCGTGCACAGCCCCCTCCTGTACGCCCTGTTCACCCATGACTGCGTGGTCATGCACATCTCCCAACTGTCATCAAGTTTGCAGATGATCCAACAGTAGTGGGCTTCATTACCAACAACAACGAGACAGCCTACATGGAGGAGGTGAGGACCCTGAGAGAGTAGTGTCAGGAAAACAACCTCTCACTCAACGTCAACAGAACAAAGGAGATGATCGTGGACTTCAGGAAACAGCAGAGGGAGCACCCCCTATCTACATCGAAGGGTCAGTAGTGAAGAAGGTGGAAAGTTTCAAGTACCTCTGCATACACATCAGACAAACTGAAATGGTCCTCCCGCACAGACAGTGGAGTCCGAAGAAATTTGGCTTCTCACCTAAAACCTTCACAAACATTTACAGGTGCACAGTTGAGTGTATCTTGTCGGGCTGTATCACTGCCTGGTACGGCACCGCCCTCGACTGCAAGGCTCTCCAGAGGGTGGTGCGGTCTGCACAACGCATCACCGGGGGCAAACTACCTGCCCTCCAGGACACTGTTGTCATTGACTATCATTAAAAATCTAATCAAATCAAATTTATTTGTCACATACACATGGTTAGCAGATGTTAATGCGAGTGTAGCGAAATGCTTGTGCTTCTAGTTCCGACAATGCAGTAATAACGAACAAGTAATCTAACTAACAATTCAAAAAAAAAACTACTGTCTTATACACAGTGTAAGGGGATAAAGAATATGTACATAAGGATATATGAATGAGTGATGGTACAGAGCAGCATAGGCAAGATACAGTAGATGATATCGAGTACAGTATATACATATGAGTATGTAAACCAAGTGGCATAGTTAAAGTGGCTAGTGATACATGTATTACATAAGGATGCAGTCGATGATATAGAGTACAGTATCTACGTATGCATATGAGATGAATAATGTAGGGTAAGTAACATTATATAAGGTAGCATTGTTTAAAGTGGCTAGTGATATATTTACATTTCCCATCAATTCCCATTATTAAAGTGGCTGGAGTAGAGTCAGTGTCATTGACAGTGTGTTGGCAGTAGCCACTCAATGTTAGTGGTGGCTGTTTAACAGTCTGATGGCCTTGAGATAGAAGCTGTTTTTCAGTCTCTCGGTCCCAGCTTTGATGCACCTGTACTGACCTCGCCTTCTGGATGACAGCGGGGTGAACAGGCAGTGGCTCGGGTGGTTGATGTCCTTGATGATCTTTATGGCCTTCCTGTAGCATCGGGTGGTGTAGGTGTCCTGGAGGGCAGGTAGTTTGCCCCCGGTGATGCGTTGTGCAGACCTCACTACCCTCTGGAGAGCCTTACGGTTGAGGGCGGTGCAGTTGCCATACCAGGCGGTGATACAGCCCGCCAGGATGCTCTCGCTTGTGCATCTGTAGAAGTTTGTGCTTTTGGTGTGCAAGCCGAATTTCTTCAGCCTCCTGAGGTTGAAGAGGCGCTGCTGCGCCTTCCTCACGATGCTGTCTGTGTGAGTGGACCAATTCAGTTTGTCTGTGATGTGTATGCCGAGGAACTTAAAACTTGCTACCCTCTCCACTACTGTTCCATCGATGTGGATGGGGGGGTGTTCCCTCTGCTGTTTCCTGAAGTCCACAATCATCTCCTTAGTTTTGTTGACGTTGAGTGTGAGGTTATTTTCCTGACACCACACTCCGAGGGCCCTCACCTCCTCCCTGTAGGCCGTCTCGTCGTTGTTGGTAATCAAGCCTACCACTGTTGTGTCGTCCGCAAACTTGATGATTGAGTTGGAGGCGTGCGTGGCCACGCAGTCGTGGGTGAACAGGGAGTACAGGAGAGGGCTCAGAACGCACCCTTGTGGGGCCCCAGTGTTGAGGATCAGCGGGGAGGAGATGTTGTTGCCTACCCTCACCACCTGGGGGCGGCCCGTCAGGAAGTCCAGTACCCAGTTGCACAGGGCGGGGTCGAGACCCAGGGTCTCGAGCTTGATGACGAGCTTGGAGGGTACTATGGTGTTGAATGCCGAGCTGTAGTCGATGAACAGCATTCTCACATAGGTATTCCTCTTGTCCAGATGGGTTAGGGCAGTGTGCAGTGTGGTTGAGATTGCATCGTCTGTGGACCTATTTGGGCGGTAAGCAAATTGGAGTGGGTCAAGGGTGTCAGGTAGGGTGGAGGTGATATGGTCCTTGACTAGTCTCTCAAAGCACTTCATGATGACGGATGTGAGTGCTACGGGGCGGTAGTCGTTTAGCTCAGTTACCTTAGCTTTCTTGGGAACAGGAACAATGGTGGCCCTCTTGAAGCATGTGGGAACAGCAGACCTGTATAGGGATTGGTTGAATATGTCCGTAAACACACCGGCCAGCTGGTCTGCGCATGCTCTGAGGGCGCGGCTGGGGATGCCGTCTGGGCCTGCAGCCTTGCGAGGGTTAACACGTTTAAATGTCTTACTCACTTCGGCTGCAGTGAAGGAGAGACCGCATGTTTTCGTTGCAGGCCGTGTCAGTGGCACTGTATTGTCCTCAAAGCGGGCAAAAAAGTTGTTTAGTCTGCCTGGGAGCAAGACATCCTGGTCCGTGACTGGGCTGGGTTTCTTCCTGTAGTCCGTGATTGACTGTAGACCCTGCCACATGCCTCTTGTGTCTGAGCCGTTGAATTGAGATTCTACTTTGTCTCTGTACTGGCGCTTAGCTTGTTTGATAGCCTTGCGGAGGGAATAGCTGCACTGTTTGTATTCAGTCATGTTACCAGACACCTTGCCCTGATTTAAAAGCAGTGGTTCGCGCCTTCAGTTCCACACGAATGCTGCCATCAATCCACGGTTTCTGGTAGGGGAATGTTTTAATCGTTGCTATGGGAACGACATCTTCAACGCACGTTCTAATGAACTCGCACACCGAATCAGCGTATTCGTCAATGTTGTTGGCTGACGCAATACGAAACATCTCCCAGTCCGCGTGATGGAAGCAGTCTTGGAGTGTGGAGTCAGCTTGGTCGGACCAGCATTGGACAGACCTCAGCGTGGGAGCTTCTTGTTTTAGTTTCTGTCTGTAGGCAGGGATCAACAAAATGGAGTCGTGGTCAGCTTTTCCGAAAGGGGGGCGGGGCAGGGCCTTATATGCGTCGCGGAAGTTAGAGTAACAATGATCCAGGGTCTTTCCACCCCTGGTTGCGCAATCGATATGCTGATAAAATTTAGGGAGTCTTGTTTTCAGATTAGCCTTGTTAAAATCCCCAGCTACAATGAATGCAGCCTCCGGATAAATCGTTTCCAGTTTGCAGAGAGTTAAATAAAGTTTGTTCAGAGCCATCGATGTGTCTGCTTGGGGGGGGATCTATACGGCTGTGAATATAATCGAAGAGAATTCTCTTGGTAGATAATGCGGTCTACATTTGATTGTGAGGAATTCTAAATCAGGTGAACAGAAGGATTTGAGTTCCTGTATGTTTCTTTCATCACACCATGTCACGTTGGCCATAAGGCATATGCCCCGCCCCTCTTCTTACCAGAAAGATGTTCGTTTCTGTCGGCGCGAAGCGTGGAGAAACCCGCTGGCTGCACCGCTTTGGATTGCGTCTCTCCAGTTAGCCATGTTTCCGTGAAGCAGAGAACGTTAGTCTCTGATGTCCCTCTGGAATGCTACCCTTGCTCGGATTTCATCAACCTTGTTGTCAAGAGACTGGACATTGGCAAGAAGAATGCTAGGGAGGGGTGCACGATGTGCCCGTCTCCGGAGTCTGACCAGAAGACCGCTTCGTTTCCCTCTTTTTCTGAGTCGTTTTTTTGGGTCGCTGCATGGGAACCATCCCGTGGCACTGGTTGTAAGGCAGAACACAGGATCCGCATCGCGAAAAACATATTCTTGGTCGTACTGATGGTGAGTTGACGCTGATCTTATATTCAGTAGTTCTTCTCGGCTGTATGTGATGAAACCTAAGATGACCTGGGGTACTAGTGTAAGAAATAACATGTAAAAAAACAAAAAACTGCATAGTTTCCTAGGAACGCGAAGCGGCCATCTCTGTCGGCGCCGGAAGTTGAAAGGTCATGCATTAAATGTGAATGTAGACTGTAGATTTACAAATAATTTCTCTGTGTAATTTTAATTGCACAATTAAACTAATCCTGTAACTTTAACTAGGAAGTCAGGGCACCATGGGAACATATTTCAATTTCCCGAATATAACTCATATCTTAACAAAACAGTCGCGTATTAAAATACATTTTACCTCATCAGTCTCATTACTGGACGCCGCAAACCATTGGATATCTGCACGAACCCTAGCATAGAATCATGAATCAGCGATATACAAATTGCCTTGATTATTTAACAAACTTAATCAATCACAGAATTACGTAAACACACACACAAATAGGTCATACATTGGTTATTACATGATACAAAGCAAAAGTTCCTAGCAGATGAAACCGAAATGACTGCTTGGTAGACAAAGGAAATGGGGTGGGGGCAGTTAACTCATAGAGGATAACTACACTCATTGCTAATACTTTGAACATGAACATCCGCTCATTTGAAAAGATATTCCAAGTGACATATTTACAAGTGTCTGCGTTTTTGTTGTCCCTCTGCGATTGACGGTCCTTCTGCTGGATAGTCAGTCGACAGAGAACCTCTGGTTTGTCCACCAGAGATCAAAGTCTTAGGTTGTTAGAATGGTTACTTCAGAGTATTTAAACAGCTGCAGTCTGAATAATTGTTCTTTAGTTTGTTGATTTATTTGCCATTTCAACATGGGAATGCTCTCCATGTTCTCTGGTCTTGTCCTCTGGTAGAGATGTAGTTATTAACCATTTCAACAGCTTCAGCTCCATGTTTTCTCATCTAATGTACATTTTGTTGGAAGTGGTTTTGTACTCTGTGGAAGAAGGGGTGGTTCTATGATGCCTAATGTGATGTCTGGGCTCATGGGGGTGTGGCCATTGACTAGTTAAAATGTTATATCTAAACAAGTATCTTGTTGAGAAGGCCAACCTCACATCTTCTCACAAATAGTTAATATATTCAATCATATATTTTACCTCCCGTAATTGAGAGGTGTATACAAACAAAGAAACAGTAATGTGTGTCTCCTGTGTTTTCATTTGGTGACCTCATGAAGGAATCTCGACATGACTGTTCCTTGATTTCCCACCGACCGGTTCCACATTCTCAAAAATATAAATATTGTTTAATTCTCAAATTTGGGGAATGTAGGAGTTTGTGGGATCAGCCTCTGTGTTCCACTGTGAAATCCTCTCTCCTCTTACTGTATGTCCAAAGGGGAGAGGGTCTCTTCCAAGAATTTACTTCATGTTGTTAAGTCATAAAACTGTGGAGAGAGAGAGAGAGAGAGAGAGAGAGAGAGGGGAGGGGGTGCTATGATCCTCACTCAAAAAGGGCGCGTTGTGACAACACCTACACTTGATGTCACAGGAAGGCCAAAAAGATCTTCAAGGACAACAACCACCCGAGTCACTGCCTGTTCACCCCATTCAGATTGCGAGGTCAGTACAGGTGCATCAAAGCTGGGACCGAGAGACTGAAAAACAGCTTCTATCTCAAGGCCATCAGACTGCTAAACACCAATAACTCAGAGAGGCTGCTGCCTACAGCGACTGGCCACTTTAATACATGGATCACTAGTCACTTTAAACAATGCCAATAATGTTAACATATCTTACATTACTCATCTCATGTGTGTGTGTGTATATGTATATACAGTGCCTTGCGAAAGTATTCGACCCCCTTGAACTTTGCGACCTTTTGCCACATTTCAGGCTTCAAACATAAAGATATAAAACTGTATTTTTTTGTGAAGAATCAACAACAAGTGGGACACAATCATGAAGTGGAACGACATTTATTGGATTTTTTTTTTTTAACAAATCAAAAACTGAAAAATTGGGCGTGGAAAATTATTCAGCCCCTTTACTTTCAGTGCAGCAAACTCTCTCCAGAAGTTCAGTGAGGATCTCTGAATGATCCAATGTTGACCTAAGGTCCGAGATACTGTTGTGAATAAGTTTAAAGCCGGATTTGAATATAAAAAGATTTCCCAAGCTTTAAACATCCCAAGGAGCACTGTGCAAGCGATAATATTGAAATGGAAGGAGTATCAGACCACTGCAAATCTACCAAGACCTGGCCGTCCCTCTAAACTTTCAGCTCATACAAGGAGAAGACTGATCAGAGATGCAGCCAAGAGGCCCATGATCACTCTGGATGAACTGCAGAGATCTACAGCTGAGGTGGGAGACTCTGTCCATAGGACAACAATCAGTCGTATATTGCACAAATCTGGCCTTTATGGAAGAGTGGCAAGAAGAAAGACATTTCTTAAAGATATCCATAAAAAGTGTCATTTAAAGTTTGCCACAAGCCACCTGGGAGACACACCAAACATGTGGAAGAAGGTGCTCTGGTCAGATGAAACCAAAATGGAACTTTTTGGCAACAATGCAAAACGTTATGTTTGGCGTAAAAGCAACACAGCTCATCACCCTGAACACCCCATCCCCACTGTCAAACATGGTGGTGGCAGCATCATGGTTTGGGCCTGCTTTTCTTCAGCAGGGACAGGGAAGATGGTTAAAATTGATGGGAAGATGGATGGAGCCAAATACAGGACCATTCTGGAAGAAAACCTGATGGAGTCTGCAAAAGACCTGAGACTGGGACAGAGATTTGTCTTCCAACAAGACAATGATCCAAAACATAAAGCAAAATCTACAATGGAATGGTTCAAAAATGAACATATCCAGGTGTTAGAATGGCCAAGTCAAAGTCCAGACCTGAATCCAATCGAGAATCTGTGGAAAGAACTGAAAACTGCTGTTCACAAATGCTCTCCATCCAACCTCACTGAGCTTGAGCTGTTTTGCAAGGAGGAATGGGAAAAAAATTCATTCTCTCGATGTGCAAAACTGATAGAGACATACCCCAAGCGACTTACAGCTGTAATCGCAGCAAAAGGTGGCGCTACAAAGTATTAACTTAAGGGGGCTGAATAATTTTCAGTTTTTGATTTGTTAAAAAAGTTTGAAATATCCAATAAATGTCGTTCCACTTCATGATTGTGTCCCACTTGTTGTTGATTCTTCACACAAAAATACAGTTTTATATCTTTATGTTTGAATCCTGAAATGTGGCAAAAGGTCGCAAAGTTCAAGGGGGCCGAATACTTTCGCAAGGCACTGTATATGTGTATACTGTACCTTATACCGGCCATCTCTCATCCATATATTTATATGTACATATTCTCATTCCATCCCTTTAGATTTGTGTGCATCAGGTAGTTGTTGGGGAATTGTTAGATACTGCTGCACTGTCGGAACTAGAAGCACAAGCATTCGCTACACTCGCATTACCATCTGCTAACCATGTGTATGTGACCAATAACATTTGATTTGGATTTGATTTGAGCCTTAAATGGAACAAGTTTGGAACAACCAATATTCTTTGTCTAGCTTGCCGCCCGGACAAACTGAGCAATCTGGGGAGAAGGTCCTTGGTCTCGGAGGTGACCAAGAACCCAATGGTCACTGAAAGAGCTCCAGAGTTCCTCTGTGGAGATGGTTGTCCTTCTGGAAGGTTCTCCCATCTCTGCAGCACTCAACCAATCAGGCCTTTATGGTAGAGTGGCCAGACAGAAGCCACTCCTCAGTAAAAGGCACATGACAGCCAGCTTGGAGTTTGCTGAAGGACTCTCAGGACTCTCAGACCATTTAAACAAAAATTCTCTGGTCTGATGAAACCAAGACTGAAATTTTTAGCTTGAATGCCAAGCATCATGTCTGGAGGAAACCTTGCACCATCCCTATGGTGATGAAGCATGGTGGTGGCAGCACCATCATGCTGTGGAGATGTTTTTAAGCGGCAGGTACTGGGAGAGTATTGAGGAAAAGATGAACGGAGCAAAGTACAGAGAGATCCTTGATGAAAACCTGCTCCAGAGCGATGATTCACCTTCCAACATGACAAAGACCCTAAGCACACAGCCAAGACAAGTCAGGAGTGGTTTCGGGACAAGTCTCAATGTCCCTTAGTGGCCCAACCAGAGCCCAGACTTGAACCCAATCGAACATCTCTGGAAAGACCTGAAAATAGCTGTGCAGCGATGCTCCCCATCCAACCTGACAGAGCTTGAGAGGATCTGCCGAGAAGAATGGGAGAAGCTCCCGAAATACTGGTGTGCCAAGCTTGTAGCGTCATACCTCAAGCAGACTGACGGCTGTGATCGCCGCCAAAGGTGCGTCAACTAAGTACCGAGCAAAGGGTCTGAATACTTACGTAAATGTGATATTTTCACCCCAAAAAATTATTTGAAAAATGTCAACTGTTATTGCTTCGTCATTATGGGGTATTATGTGTATATTGGTGAGGGAGAAATAAATTAATCAATTTTGGAATAAGGTTGTAACATAACAAAATGTGGAAAATGTCAAGAGGTTTAAATACTTCCCGAATGCACTGTAAATAAACACTTACCCAAATCAAAAGTAGTTTAAATATTCATGTTTTATCTTTTCATTACTCTTATTAGTGTAAATGGTAAAGCTTCATATGACACCAATTGTTGCTTTGTAGCGCAAACATTATGGAGTGTTCACCCTCCTGTTGTGTTCGTTTCATGTTCATTCTGTGTTCCCGGTCCAAAATGACTGCCCCCATTATAGCTGAGTTATAAATCCATAGTAATGGGCATGTGCTTGAACTCAATTTTATACACTAATTGTAGTCTCACCCATTCATTTCTATTGGCCAGTCATTGTTGACTGGGAACACCACAGGTGTACAAAAGTTAAATAAAACACCCAAAATGAGAATCATCAAAATGTATTCTGTGTGTTCAGATGCCCTGTGTGGACAACGTCATGGAACCTTATGACAATCAGATGAAATGAACTACATTTTTCAGTGCGAGAACTTGTAAATAGGTCCAATTCAACCGGAACACAGCAGGAGTGTTCAAACGACAGAGATACAATTTTGTGAAAATCACCGAAATCATGGTATTTCCTTGTTTTTGTTGTTGTCCTGGTGTCTTATGGAATCACTCCAGTCTGGAAGAATGCACTAGACCCAACCTGCTCTCTGACTGCTGCTGTTAGGAAGGATGCACTAAACCCAACCTGCTCTGACTGCTGCTGTTAGGAAGGATGCACTAGACCCAACCTGCTCCCTGACTGCTGCTGTTAGGAAGGATGCACTAAACCCAACCTGCTCCCTGACTGCTGCTGTTAGGAAGGATGCACTAAACCCAACCTGCTCTGACTGCTGCTGTTAGGAAGGATGCACTAAACCCAACCTGCTCTCTGACTGCTGCTGTTAGGAAGGATGCACTAAACCCAACCTGCTCTGACTGCTGCTGTTAGGAAGGATGCACTAAACCCAACCTGCTCTCTGACTGCTGCTGTTAGGAAGGATGCACTAAACCCAACCTGCTCTCTGACTGCTGCTGTTAGGAAGGATGCACTAAACCCAACCTGCTCCCTGACTGCTGCTGTTAGGAAGGATGCACTAAACCCAACCTGCTCTCTGACTGCTGCTGTTAGGAAGGATGCACTAAACCCAACCTGCTCTGACTGCTGCTGTTAGGAAGGATGCACTAAACCCAACCTGCTCCCTGACTGCTGCTGTTAGGAAGGATGCACTAAACCCAACCTGCTCTGACTGCTGCTGTTAGGAAGGATGCACTAAACCCAACCTGCTCTCTGACTGCTGCTGTTAGGAAGGATGCACTAAACCCAACCTGCTCCCTGACTGCTGCTGTTAGGAAGGATGCACTAAACCCAACCTGCTCTGACTGCTGCTGTTAGGAAGGATGCACTAAACCCAACCTGCTCTGACTGCTGCTGTTAGGAAGGATGCACTAAACCCAACCTGCTCTGACTGCTGCTGTTAGGAAGGATGCACTAAACCCAACCTGCTCCCTGACTGCTGCTGTTAGGAAGGATGCACTAAACCCAACCTGCTCTCTGACTGCTGCTGTTAGGAAGGATGCACTAAACCCAACCTGCTCCCTGACTGCTGCTGTTAGGAAGGATGCACTAAACCCAACCTGCTCTCTGACTGCTGCTGTTAGGAAGGATGCACTAAACCCAACCTGCTCTCTGACTGCTGCTGTTAGGAAGGATGCACTAAACCCAACCTGCTCTCTGACTGCTGCTGTTAGGAAGGATGCACTAAACCCAACCTGCTCTCTGACTGCTGCTGTTAGGAAGGATGCACTAGACCCAACCTGCTCCCTGACTGCTGCTGTTAGGAAGGATGCACTAAACCCAACCTGCTCCCTGACTGCTGCTGTTAGGAAGGATGCACTAAACCCAACCTGCTCTGACTGCTGCTGTTAGGAAGGATGCACTAAACCCAACCTGCTCTCTGACTGCTGCTGTTAGGAAGGATGCACTAAACCCAACCTGCTCTGACTGCTGCTGTTAGGAAGGATGCACTAAACCCAACCTGCTCTCTGACTGCTGCTGTTAGGAAGGATGCACTTAACCCAACCTGCTCTCTGACTGCTGCTGTTAGGAAGGATGCACTAAACCCAACCTGCTCTGACTGCTGCTGTTAGGAAGGATGCACTAGACCCAACCTGCTCTCTGACTGCTGCTGTTAGGAAGGATGCACTAAACCCAACCTGCTCTGACTGCTGCTGTTAGGAAGGATGCACTAGACCCAACCTGCTCTCTGACTGCTGCTGTTAGGAAGGATGCACTAAACCCAACCTGCTCTGACTGCTGCTGTTAGGAAGGATGCACTAAACCCAACCTGCTCTCTGACTGCTGCTGTTAGGAAGGATGCACTAAACCCAACCTGCTCTGACTGCTGCTGTTAGGAAGGATGCACTAAACCCAACCTGCTCCCTGACTGCTGCTGTTAGGAAGGATGCACTAAACCCAACCTGCTCCCTGACTGCTGCTGTTAGGAAGGATGCACTAAACCCAACCTGCTCTGACTGCTGCTGTTAGGAAGGATGCACTAGACCCAACCTGCTCTCTGACTGCTGCTGTTAGGAAGGATGCACTAAACCCAACCTGCTCTGACTGCTGCTGTTAGGAAGGATGCACTAAACCCAACCTGCTCTGACTGCTGCTGTTAGGAAGGATGCACTAAACCCAACCTGCTCCCTGACTGCTGCTGTTAGGAAGGATGCACTAAACCCAACCTGCTCTCTGACTGCTGCTGTTAGGAAGGATGCACTAAACCCAACCTGCTCTCTGACTGCTGCTGTTAGGAAGGATGCACTAAACCCAACCTGCTCTGACTGCTGCTGTTAGGAAGGATGCACTAAACCCAACCTGCTCTGACTGCTGCTGTTAGGAAGGATGCACTAAACCCAACCTGCTCTGACTGCTGCTGTTAGGAAGGATGCACTAGACCCAACCTGCTCCCTGACTGCTGCTGTTAGGAAGGATGCACTAGACCCAACCTGCTCTCTGACTGCTGCTGTTAGGAAGGATGCACTAGACCCAACCTGCTCTCTGACTGCTGCTGTTAGGAAGGATGCACTAAACCCAACCTGCTCTCTGACTGCTGCTGTTAGGAAGGATGCACTAAACCCAACCTGCTCCCTGACTGCTGCTGTTAGGAAGGATGCACTAAACCCAACCTGCTCTGACTGCTGCTGTTAGGAAGGATGCACTAAACCCAACCTGCTCCCTGACTGCTGCTGTTAGGAAGGATGCACTAAACCCAACCTGCTCTCTGACTGCTGCTGTTAGGAAGGATGCACTAAACCCAACCTGCTCTGACTGCTGCTGTTAGGAAGGATGCACTAGACCCAACCTGCTCCCTGACTGCTGCTGTTAGGAAGGATGCACTAAACCCAACCTGCTCCCTGACTGCTGCTGTTAGGAAGGATGCACTAAACCCAACCTGCTCTCTGACTGCTGCTGTTAGGAAGGATGCACTAAACCCAACCTGCTCCCTGACTGCTGCTGTTAGGAAGGATGCACTAAACCCAACCTGCTCTCTGACTGCTGCTGTTAGGAAGGATGCACTAAACCCAACCTGCTCTGACTGCTGCTGTTAGGAAGGATGCACTAAACCCAACCTGCTCTCTGACTGCTGCTGTTAGGAAGGATGCACTAAACCCAACCTGCTCTCTGACTGCTGCTGTTAGGAAGGATGCACTAGACCCAACCTGCTCCCTGACTGCTGCTGTTAGGAAGGATGCACTAAACCCAACCTGCTCTGACTGCTGCTGTTAGGAAGGATGCACTAAACCCAACCTGCTCCCTGACTGCTGCTGTTAGGAAGGATGCACTAAACCCAACCTGCTCTCTGACTGCTGCTGTTAGGAAGGATGCACTAAACCCAACCTGCTCTCTGACTGCTGCTGTTATTAGGCGTCATTATTGCCTAGATCCTAGAACGATGTTGTTGACTAACCCAGGCTTTTTTGCCTTTTTGATTTAGACTTGATAAGGTACTATGAATTTGATATTTTGGTGTGTGTTTTAGAGGGAGTCCGCGTGTCAAGGTCACCCCAGGTTATAAAGAAGAGCAGTGTGCCCCCGCTCTCAGCCTGGAGATGAAGAGACCCATAGATCTGGAGGCTCCCATCACCAGGTACTACAGTGTGTCTCACACACACACACCCCAACGTGTACACACCTAACTACGGAAACGCACATACATTCATACATATATGCATGCTGGAACTCCTATTGTGTCTCTCTCACACACACACACACAGACACACACACACACACACACACGGTATACACACACACACATGGTATATACACACACACACACACACACACACACACACACACACACACACACACACACACACACACACACACACACACACACACGGTATACACACACACACGGTATACACACACACACATGGTATACACACCCCAACGTGTACACACCTAAATACAAAAACGCACATACATTCATACGTGCACGCTGGAACTCCTTCTGGACACTGTGTTTTAGTATGCAAGTAAACAAAAATGTTTTACATTCTGGACTGCTGCATGGTACGTACTTCAGCCACTGTGTACATTTTGTGCTGAAGAGATTTCCTCCTCCTCCCAAACCAATTTGTCAATTTGACTGCGGCAAATGATTTAACTGCGTATGGTGTCGCACATTCTTCCTCTAGTCCCTGTGGACTTCAGTAGGACATTAAAGATCTATCATCCTTGCGTTTCCTTTGTCTGTCTGTGCGTCTCTGCGTGCGTGTCTGTGCGTCTCTGCGTGCGTGTCTCTGTCTGTGCGTCTCTGCGTGCGTGTCTCTGTCTGTGCGTGCCTGTCTGTGTGTCTCTGCGTGCCTGTCTGTGTGTCTCTGCGTGCCTGTCTGTGTGTCTCTGCGTGCCTGTCTGTGTGTCTCTGCGTGCCTGTCTGTGTGTCTCTGCGTGCCTGTCTGTGTGTTTTTGCTTGAAGACCCATTCTCCAGAGTCCTGGTGGCTCTAGAATGCCCCCATTCTGCTCTGGAGAGATGAAGCCAGACCGCAGTCAGATTACTGAGTTACCGGGTAGTCCACGGTACTCACAGACCATCTGAGAACACTGGGACCACACATTCCAGCCGGGTCCCTCAGCATCTCCCCACTTCTCTTTATCTGTCTATCTTCTATTATCTGTCACTCTTCCTTTGATCCAACTTCAATTTTCTGTCGCATGCTCTCTATTTACTCATTTCTGTTGCGCGTGCCCTCTCCCTCTGAATTTGTTACGTACTCGCTCTCTCACTACGTCTTTCTCGCTGCGCTTCAGGCATAACAATGAGGAGGAGCGTTTATCTGAAGGACGGTGTTAAGGGGTCTGAGTGACTGCAGGAGAGGTGCTGGGTGCTTCTGATCTGCTGCCGTAAATCATTGTTTCGGGGCCTTCCTCTCAGATCCTCTGTGGGCTGCCTGAACATCCCCCAGTGCATTCTCTCTCGCTCTCTTTCTTGTTGTTGTGTGGGAGACACTAAAGCCTGGTACTAGGAATAGATGTGCGCACAGCCGGGCATCCAGTAAACACTAGCTAAGCACCCCACCCCTCTTGTCTCTTCCCCCCCCCCCCCCCCCCCCAGTATTAAGTCTCTTCAGGAGGACTTGTTGGTGTCTACAGCTGATGGCTACCTCCACATCCTCCACTGGGACGGAGTCAGCAATGGCCGGAAGGCTATCAGTCTCTGCACCGTCCCCTTCTCCCTGGACCTTCAGTCAGCACGCGGTCAGTCACACTCACTATACACCATCCTCTCCCCGCCACCCTCTTCCTACCTCTCCTACCTGTACTCACCCCACCTAGCCCTTACCGATCCCTCTTAACTAACCTGAACCTCTACCCATGTGTGCGTTTTGCAGTCGGGCTCAATCGACACCATCCTCTCCCCAGACCTCGACAACCTCTCCCCACTACATCTATACACGTTTACATAAAACGCAGCCATAGGGATTTTGTCTAACTGGGAGCCCAATTCAGATCTTTTTCTCCCACTCATTGGTCTTTTCACCCATCCCATCAAAATCGTTGCACATCAGATCTATTCCAGAGCTGATTTGATTGGTCAAAAAGCCAATTGGTGGGGGGGGGGAATATGAGTTGGGCTGCTGGTGTAAACACAGCCTATGTGTCGTCCCTGCGTAGGCCTGAAGTCATGTATGTGCAATGTGTTTCTTCCTGCGTCTTATTTTCTCGTGCAGGTGGTCCGTCTCTGGATCTGGAGGGGCTGTACATCAGAGACATGGAGTACTGTGTGACTCTGGATGGCTTTGCTGTGGTGCTTGACGACGGGAGGCTGGGATTCATCAGTCCTGTAGCCAGCAGGTTTACCGCGGAAGTAAGAGATAGAAGTCTGTGTGTGTGATTTGCTGTGGCGCTTGACGATTGACAGGCTAGGACTCATAAGAACGGTGGGAGAGGTGTTGGGGTGTGTGCGTTTTTGCTGCGGTGACGCACACAACGCAGCCGTGTTCTGGAAGTCATGTTAAGCGTGACTGTCAAGGGTCGATGAAAAATGGGGGTGGAGGGAAAGGCGGAGGCGAGTGTCTGCCTGCACGTCTGCGTGCAGTGTGTGTGTCAGAAGTGACGTACGGTGATCTATCGGACTGTCTCTTGTCTCCCCCAGCAGCTGCAGGGCGTCTGGGCAGCAGACGTAACAGACGGAACGTGTGTGGCGGTCAACAATAAGTACAGGCTGATGGCGTTTGGTTGTGCCAGGTACGTGTGTCCTGCTGACATCAGTACAAGCCTCTGTAGCCACTTCCTGTCTGCTGTTTAACTGGAATGCAAATGACACAATCAAGAGAATCCATGGTCCCACTGTTAAGTCAGTTAAGTAGGAGGTGTGTGTGAGAGAGAGAACACACACAAGCTGGCAGATTGCACAATCCGTGAGAAACGCTTGCCAAACACACACCAATCACAAAGACGGACAGCGGCTTGTTTTGCACACACACGCTGACCTGCAGTGATGAGTTCAGCAGAGAGATCCTGAGTGGCAGTAGATAATGAGTCAATCACCGGCTGTGGGATTCCGCTCATTAAATGCCTGCTCATTATTTCAGCGTTTTTTTGTTTGTTTTTCATTTAGGAAATGTGGGCTAATTCATTGCTGGTACTCAGGTACTAAACCAGATTGACATGAACTTGACAGCACAAGTGGCTGTTATGTAATATGCCTACTTCTGATGGGTCCGCGTTATTTATTAATGTATTGAATCCCCTGACTGTGTTTGTGAATTTCAATTTGCTTTATTGGCATTGGCACATATTGCCAAAGCACAATGTTACCTGAGAAGAAAGAGTCATTATTAACATTTGTCTCTCTCTCTGTCTCTGTTCCAGTGGCTCAGTATTGGTATACATGATTGACACCACCACAGGATCCATGCAGCTCTCCCACAAGCTGGAGCTCACCCCGAAACACTTCCCTGGTATGTCTGTCCCTGGCCGACCACCAGCTCACGCTCCCGTTTAGTGTTGACGGATGAAAGTACACTTTTTATACAAACTAGTGCACCCCGTCAGGTTTTTACACTGAATGGTATCACATGATGCCTCTTTATAGTGCTGGTTTTCGTTTTG
Organism: Oncorhynchus kisutch; assembly: GCF_002021735.2. NCBI lineage: Eukaryota > Metazoa > Chordata > Actinopteri > Salmoniformes > Salmonidae > Oncorhynchus > Oncorhynchus kisutch. The sequence continues at coordinate 5,338,153 of NC_034196.2, forward strand.
ACACGAAAGTGCAAGTGATTCTATGGAGTAGTTCCCCTCAACACATCAGCCATGCAGAACCATTGGTTTGTTTTATGGTACACGCATACCCCCTAGTGGTAGTGGGTGGTATGGAAGTGCCGTGTAAAATCCTCTTGACATTTTGAAATAACCCTGAGCTAGATGACATCACAGGGATGTTTATTTTACACGGCGCTGTGTTATCTCTGTTGTTGACAAGATCACTGTTAACCCGAAGAAACCATAGTACTGTAAAAGCACGGTTATGGTCAATAGGGAAGGAAACCATGGTACTGTAAAAGCACGGTTATGGTCAATAGGGAAGGAAACTATGGTACTGTAAAAGCACGGTTATGGTCAATAGGGAAGGAAACCATGGTACTGTAAAAGCACGGTTATGGTCAATAGGGAAGGAAACCATAGTACTGTAAAAGCACGGTTATGGTCAATAGGGAAGGAAACCATGGTACTGTAAAAGCACGGTTATGGTCAATAGGGAAGGAAACCATAGTACTGTAAAAGCACGGTTATGGTCAATAGGGAAGGAAACCATGGTACTGTAAAAGCACGGTTATGGTCAATAGGGAAGGAAACCATAGTACTGTAAAAGCACGGTTATGGTCAATAGGGAAGGAAACCATGGTACTGTAAAAGCACGGTTATGGTCAATAGGGAAGGAAACCATAGTACTGTAAAAGCACGGTTATGGTCAATAGGGAAGGAAACCATGGTACTGTAAAAGCACGGTTATGGTCAATAGGGAAGGAAACCATGGTACTGTAAAAGCACGGTTATGGTCAATAGGGAAGGAAACCATAGTACTGTAAAAGCACGGTTATGGTCAATAGGGAAGGAAACCATGGTACTGTAAAAGCATGGTTATGGTCAATAGGGAAGGAAACCATAGTACTGTAAAAGCACGGTTATGGTCAATAGGGAAGGAAACCATGGTACTGTAAAAGCACGGTTATGGTCAATAGGGAAGGAAACCATGGTACTGTAAAAGCACGGTTATGGTCAATAGTGAAGGAAACCATAGTACTGTAAAAGCACGGTTATGGTCAATAGGGAAGGAAACCATGGTACTGTAAAAGCACGGTTATGGTCAATAGGGAAGGAAACCATGGTACTGTAAAAGCACGGTTATGGTCAATAGGGAAGGAAACCATGGTACTGTAAAAGCACGGTTATGGTCAATAGGGAAGGAAACCATAGTACTGTAAAAGCACGGTTATGGTCAATAGGGAAGGAAACCATGGTACTGTAAAAGCACGGTTATGGTCAATAGGGAAGGAAACCATAGTACTGTAAAAGCACGGTTATGGTCAATAGGGAAGGAAACCATGGTACTGTAAAAGCACGGTTATGGTCAATAGGGAAGGAAACCATGGTACTGTAAAAGCACGGTTATGGTCAATAGGGAAGGAAACCATAGTACTGTAAAAGCACGGTTATGGTCAATAGGGAAGGAAACCATGGTACTGTAAAAGCACGGTTATGGTCAATAGGGAAGGAAACCATGGTACTGTAAAAGCACGGTTATGGTCAATAGGGAAGGAAACCATGGTACTGTAAAAGCACGGTTATGGTCAATAGGGAAGGAAACTATGGTACTGTAAAAGCACGGTTATGGTCAATATGGAAGGAAACCATGGTACTGTAAAAGCACGGTAATATTCAATAGGGAAGGAAACCATGGTACTGTAAAAGCACGGTTATGGTCAATAGGGAAGGAAACTATGGTACTGTAAAAGCACGGTTATGGTCAATAGGGAAGGAAACCATATTCCTATTCTAGTTTTCCTCAATTGAAATGAATTGACTGAATGGAATTGACTGTATTACTGAAAAGATTTCTGTCTGACTGGTCGCCGTGTCTGTATCGAATCTCCCTCCTCAGACGTGTGGAACAAGACCGGCGCGGTGAAGCTGATCCGCTGGTCCCCCGACTACAGCGTTGCCATGGTGACCTGGGAGTACGGCGGGCTGTCTTTATGGAGTGTGTTCGGAGCACACCTCATCTGTACACTCGGGGAGGACTTTGCGTGAGTGACAAGACGACGGTCGTCTTCGTTATTCTTCCTCCTCTGTTGGTCTTCATTTTCCTCCTTCCCCCTCCAGGACTCCCGCAGCCGTAGCACAATTCACATCGCCGTCGTCTTGTCAGCTCTATGGTGCAGACTGCGTGCTCTCATACAGTATAGGTTGAGCAGGCTTCAACCTGAATGGGACAACAACAAAAAACTGTGCAAAATCTTCTCTCTTTCTCCTTGCAATTGTGTCCATTATAACCCCTTCTCTATGACTACGGTCTCAACCCCAGGTATCGGTCAGACGGCACTAAGAAGGATCCTATAAAGATCAGCTCTATGTGCTGGGGAGCGGAAGGCTACCACCTGTGGGTCATCACCAGTAGAGAGGAAGCAGAGCTTGTAGAGAACATGGAGGGGGCTCCACCTCCTACCCAGACCAAGCAGGCGGGCATACTGCAGTTCCACCTCATCAAAAGCGCCCTCACCGTTAACCCCTGCACGGTGAGCTTATGGACAATGGCGTCAATGCACACGTTCCTGACACCAACCAATTTTGCTTGCTGGGCACTTTCATGTAGAATACTGATATGTTGCAAACAAATATATTTTTTAGTTGATTCCCTGTTGTCTGTCCCTCCCAGAGTAACCAGGAGCAGGTTTTACTACATGGGGAAGACCGTCTGTACCTGACCTGTGGTGACCCCACCCAGGTCCCATCCAGCAGCTCCGACGGCCCTAACACCCCTCACCCCCATAACCTCGCCCATGGCCTGGAGGGCAGCCCCCTTCACCATCGTTCCGCCCCCTCACCCAACTCCATCTCTCAGGGACTCAGCACTTTACTGGGACACAAGCACTGGCACGTGGTCCAGGTACAACCTCATAAACTTCATTCATTTCGAATTCAGAAAGCGTTGTTGTCCTTCAGCTGGCTACCCATTCAGGTGTCGCTTTGATATGTTGACGTGAAGCTTGGGAGGTGGAAATGATGTTAGAAATGATGTTTCGCATCCTGTCAGTCAAATATCCAATATCCTGTTTTTCCCCCTCTGTCGTAGATTCACAGCACATACCTAGAGAGTAATTGGCCTATACGGGTGAGTCGGTGTGGGGAAGTACTTCTACGTCTGTCCTTAGGGATAAGTATTCAGTGTGTGTGTGTGTGTGTGGCTACATCAAACCAGGTTAACCTGAGTTGTCAAATGAATGCAGTTTTTCCAGATACCCAATGTCATCATGCGCACTTAGCCTGCTATATCTATGGCTTCTAATGCATGAGAGGTGTGTGTGTGTGTGTGTGTGTGTGTGTGTCTATAGTTTGCAGCCATAGACACAGCAGGCCAGTGCATAGCGGTGGCAGGGAGACGTGGCTTTGCACATTACTCCATGTCCACCAGGAAATGGAAGCTGTTTGGGAACATCACTCAGGAGCAGAACATGACCGTGACAGGGGGGCTGGCCTGGTGGAACGACTTTGTCGTTGTTGCCTGTTACAATTTCACCGACCGGCAAGAAGAGGTAAGACTGCATAACACCGATAACTAACGTTCGAGGAACAAGACTACATTTGACCCTGTTCTGAACATGTATGGGTCATTGGACAAATGGATTGATGATGTGTGATGGTTTGCTCACGACGAGCTCCGTTTGACTGGTCGCTTTGATGGATGGACAAAGTGAACAGCGGTACTTTCTTTCCTCCCGGTGTAGCTGCGTCTGTACCTCCGGTCGTCCAACCTGGACAATGCCTTCGCCTCCGTCACCAAGCTGCACTCTGACACCCTGCTGCTCAATGTGTTCAGAGACCTGATCGTCCTCTTCAGAGCAGACTGCTCCATCTTCCTCTACAGCATCGAGAGGAGGCACGACGGGTAGGGAGAGACGAACACGCTTAGGACAGGCACAGGCATGGCACCCACTCATAAAAATAAATAAACCATTTAACTCTCACACACATTTATTAGCAGGCAGGACGAGACCGGTGGGGAAGATCACCTGACAGAGGTCACGGATGATAATCAATAGTGTTGTGAAAAGAAAGTCACGTGCACTTTCCAATAATACTTATCACATGCCATTGGTTGGGGCTTTAACTCGGGGGGAGGGGCTTTACAAAGGACCTGTCCAATCAATGTTATTAGTATAGCGTATTGTCTTTCTCTGAAGGCCCAACCCGTCAGCCTGTGTTGAGCTGCTTCAGGAGGTGTCCATGTCCCGCTACATCCCCCATCCTGCCCTGGTGGTGTCTGTCACCCTCACCTCTGTGCGCACAGAGACTGGCATCGCGCTTAAAGCCCCACAGCAGGTACTGGTTTCAATACACACATGAAATCCCATCAAAGACCTGGTCTCTTCAGACATCAGCATGGCTCTTCCACCACTGCCCCCCCCCCCCCCCCTGCTCCTAGTGCTTTTCTTTCACCAGCGTCGATTTAGCAGAGGGGTCTCCAACCCCTTGTTCCTGGAGAGCTACCGTCCTGTAGGTTTTCACTCCAACCCTAATCGAGCGCACCTGATTCTAATAACCAGCTGGTTGATGAGCTGAATCAGGTTAGTTAGAGCTGGGGTTGGAGCCAAAAACCTACAGGGGGGGTAGCTCTCCAGGAACAAGGGGTTGGAGTGAAAACCTACAGGGGGGGTAGCTCTCCAGGAACAAGGGGTTGGAGTGAAAACCTACAGGGGGGGTAGCTCTCCAGGAACAAGGGGTTGGAGTGAAAACCTACAGGGGGGGTAGCTCTCCAGGAACAAGGGGTTGGAGTGAAAACCTACAGGGGGGGTAGCTCTCCAGGAACAAGGGGTTGGAGTGAAAACCTACAGGGGGGGTAGCTCTTCAGGAACAAGGGGTTGGAGTGAAAACCTACAGGGGGGGTAGCTCTCCAGGAACAAGGGGTTGGAGTGAAAACCTACAGGGGGGGTAGCTCTCCAGGAACAAGGGGTTGGAGTGAAAACCTACAGGGGGGGTAGCTCTCCAGGAACAAGGGGTTGGAGTGAAAACCTACAGGGGGGGTAGCTCTCCAGGAACAAGGGGTTGGAGTGAAAACCTACAGGGGGCGTAGCTCTCCAGGAACAAGGGGTTGGAGTGAGAACCTACAGGGGGGGTAGCTCTCCAGGAACAAGGGGTTGGAGTGAAAACCTACAGGGGGGGTAGCTCTCCAGGAACAAGGGGTTGGAGTGAAAACCTACAGGGGGGGTAGCTCTCCAGGAACAAGGGGTTGGAGTGAAAACCTACAGGGGGGGTAGCTCTCCAGGAACAAGGGGTTGGAGTGAAAACCTACAGGGGGGGTAGCTCTCCAGGAACAAGGGGTTGGAGTGAAAACCTACAGGGGGGTAGCTCTCCAGGAACAAGGGGTTGGAGTGAAAACATACAGGGGGGGTAGCTCTCCAGGAACAAGGGGTTGGAGTGAAAACCTACAGGGGGGGTAGCTCTCCAGGAACAAGGGGTTGGAGTGAAAACCTACAGGGGGGGTAGCACTCCAGGAACAAGGGGTTGGAGTGAAAACCTACAGGGGGGGTAGCACTCCAGGAACAAGGGGTTGGAGTGAAAACCTACAGGGGGGGTAGCTCTCCAGGAACAAGGGGTTGGAGTGAAAACCTACAGGGGGGGTAGCTCTCCAGGAACAAGGGGTTGGAGTGAAAACCTACAGGGGGGGTAGCTCTCCAGGAACAAGGGGTTGGAGTGAAAACCTACAGGGGGGGGTAGCTCTCCAGGAACAAGGGGTTGGAGTGAAAACCTACAGGGGGGGTAGCTCTCCAGGAACAAGGGGTTGGAGTGAAAACCTACAGGGGGGGGTAGCTCTCCAGGAACAAGGGGTTGGAGTGAAAACCTACAGGGGGGGGTAGCTCTCCAGGAACAAGGGGTTGGAGTGAAAACCTACAGGGGGGGTAGCTCTCCAGGAACAAGGGGTTGGAGTGAAAACCTACAGGGGGGGTAGCTCTCCAGGAACAAGGGGTTGGAGTGAAAACCTACAGGGGGGGGTAGCTCTCCAGGAACAAGGGGTTGGAGTGAAAACCTACAGGGGGGGTAGCTCTCCAGGAACAAGGGGTTGGAGTGAAAACCTACAGGGGGGGTAGCTCTCCAGGAACAAGGGGTTGGAGTGAAAACCTACAGGGGGGGTAGCTCTTCAGGAACAAGGGGTTGGAGTGAAAACCTACAGGGGGGGTAGCTCTCCAGGAACAAGGGGTTGGAGTGAAAACCTACAGGGGGGGTAGCTCTCCAGGAACAAGGGGTTGGAGTGAAAACCTACAGGGGGGGTAGCTCTTCAGGAACAAGGGGTTGGAGTGAAAACCTACAGGGGGGGTAGCTCTCCAGGAACAAGGGGTTGGAGTGAAAACATACAGGGGGGGTAGCTCTCCAGGAACAAGGGGTTGGAGTGAAAACCTACAGGGGGGGTAGCTCTCCAGGAACAAGGGGTTGGAGTGAAAACCTACAGGGGGGGTAGCTCTCCAGGAACAAGGGGTTGGAGTGAAAACCTACAGGGGGGGTAGCTCTCCAGGAACAAGGGGTTGGAGTGAAAACCTACAGGGGGGGTAGCTCTCCAGGAACAAGGGGTTGGAGTGAAAACCTACAGGGGGGGGTAGCTCTCCAGGAACAAGGGGTTGGAGTGAAAACCTACAGGGGGGGGTAGCTCTCCAGGAACAAGGGGTTGGAGTGAAAACCTACAGGGGGGGGTAGCTCTCCAGGAACAAGGGGTTGGAGTGAAAACCTACAGGGGGGGGTAGCTCTCCAGGAACAAGGGGTTGGAGTGAAAACCTACAGGGGGGTAGCTCTCCAGGAACAAGGGGTTGGAGTGAAAACCTACAGGGGGGGTAGCTCTCCAGGAACAAGGGGTTGGAGTGAACCTACAGGGGGGGTAGCTCTCCAGGAACAAGGGGTTGGAGTGAAAACCTACAGGGGGGGGTAGCTCTCCAGGAACAAGGGGTTGGAGTGAAAACCTACAGGGGGGGGTAGCTCTCCAGGAACAAGGGGTTGGAGTGAAAACCTACAGGGGGGGTAGCTCTCCAGGAACAAGGGGTTGGAGTGAAAACCTACAGGGGGGGTAGCACTCCAGGAACAAGGGGTTGGAGTGAACCTACAGGGGGGGGTAGCTCTCCAGGAACAAGGGGTTGGAGTGAAAACCTACAGGGGGGGTAGCTCTCCAGGAACAAGGGGTTGGAGTGAAAACCTACAGGGGGGGTAGCTCTCCAGGAACAAGGGGTTGGAGTGAAAACCTACAGGGGGGGTAGCTCTCCAGGAACAAGGGGTTGGAGTGAAAACCTACAGGGGGGGTAGCACTCCAGGAACAAGGGGTTGGAGTGAAAACCTACAGGGGGGGTAGCACTCCAGGAACAAGGGGTTGGAGTGAACCTACAGGGGGGGGTAGCTCTCCAGGAACAAGGGGTTGGAGTGAAAACCTACAGGGGGGGTAGCTCTCCAGGAACAAGGGGTTGGAGTGAAAACCTACAGGGGGGGTAGCTCTCCAGGAACAAGGGGTTGGAGTGAAAACCTACAGGGGGGGTAGCTCTCCAGGAACAAGGGGTTGGAGTGAACCTACAGGGGGGGTAGCTCTCCAGGAACAAGGGGTTGGAGTGAAAACCTACAGGGGGGGTAGCTCTCCAGGAACAAGGGGTTGGAGTGAAAACCTACAGGGGGGGTAGCTCTCCAGGAACAAGGGGTTGGAGTGAAAACCTACAGGGGGGGTAGCTCTCCAGGAACAAGGGGTTGGAGTGAAAACCTACAGGGGGGGTAGCTCTCCAGGAACAAGGGGTTGGAGTGAAAACCTACAGGGGGGGTAGCTCTCCAGGAACAAGGGGTTGGAGTGAAAACCTACAGGGGGGGTAGCTCTCCAGGAACAAGGGGTTGGAGTGAACCTACAGGGGGGGTAGCTCTCCAGGAACAAGGGGTTGGAGTGAAAACCTACAGGGGGGGTAGCTCTCCAGGAACAAGGGGTTGGAGTGAAAACCTACAGGGGGGGTAGCTCTCCAGGAACAAGGGGTTGGAGTGAAAACCTACAGGGGGGGTAGCTCTCCAGGAACAAGGGGTTGGAGTGAAAACCTACAGGGGGGGGTAGCTCTCCAGGAACAAGGGGTTGGAGTGAAAACCTACAGGGGGGGGGTAGCTCTCCAGGAACAAGGGGTTGGAGTGAAAACCTACAGGGGGGGGTAGCTCTCCAGGAACAAGGGGTTGGAGTGAAAACCTACAGGGGGGGTAGCTCTCCAGGAACAAGGGGTTGGAGTGAAAACCTACAGGGGGGGTAGCTCTCCAGGAACAAGGGGTTGGAGTGAACCTACAGGGGGGGTAGCTCTCCAGGAACAAGGGGTTGGAGTGAAAACCTACAGGGGGGGGTAGCTCTCCAGGAACAAGGGGTTGGAGTGAAAACCTACAGGGGGGGGTAGCTCTCCAGGAACAAGGGGTTGGAGTGAAAACCTACAGGGGGGGTAGCTCTCCAGGAACAAGGGGTTGGAGTGAAAACCTACAGGGGGGGTAGCACTCCAGGAACAAGGGGTTGGAGTGAACCTACAGGGGGGGGTAGCTCTCCAGGAACAAGGGGTTGGAGTGAAAACCTACAGGGGGGGTAGCTCTCCAGGAACAAGGGGTTGGAGTGAAAACCTACAGGGGGGGTAGCTCTCCAGGAACAAGGGGTTGGAGTGAAAACCTACAGGGGGGGTAGCTCTCCAGGAACAAGGGGTTGGAGTGAAAACCTACAGGGGGGGTAGCACTCCAGGAACAAGGGGTTGGAGTGAAAACCTACAGGGGGGGTAGCACTCCAGGAACAAGGGGTTGGAGTGAACCTACAGGGGGGGGTAGCTCTCCAGGAACAAGGGGTTGGAGTGAAAACCTACAGGGGGGGGTAGCTCTCCAGGAACAAGGGGTTGGAGTGAAAACCTACAGGGGGGGTAGCTCTCCAGGAACAAGGGGTTGGAGTGAAAACCTACAGGGGGGGTAGCTCTCCAGGAACAAGGGGTTGGAGTGAACCTACAGGGGGGGTAGCTCTCCAGGAACAAGGGGTTGGAGTGAAAACCTACAGGGGGGGTAGCTCTCCAGGAACAAGGGGTTGGAGTGAAAACCTACAGGGGGGGTAGCTCTCCAGGAACAAGGGGTTGGAGTGAAAACCTACAGGGGGGGTAGCTCTCCAGGAACAAGGGGTTGGAGTGAAAACCTACAGGGGGGGTAGCTCTCCAGGAACAAGGGGTTGGAGTGAAAACCTACAGGGGGGGTAGCTCTCCAGGAACAAGGGGTTGGAGTGAAAACCTACAGGGGGGGTAGCTCTCCAGGAACAAGGGGTTGGAGTGAACCTACAGGGGGGGTAGCTCTCCAGGAACAAGGGGTTGGAGTGAAAACCTACAGGGGGGGTAGCTCTCCAGGAACAAGGGGTTGGAGTGAAAACCTACAGGGGGGGTAGCTCTCCAGGAACAAGGGGTTGGAGTGAAAACCTACAGGGGGGGTAGCTCTCCAGGAACAAGGGGTTGGAGTGAACCTACAGGGGGGGTAGCTCTCCAGGAACAAGGGGTTGGAGTGAACCTACAGGGGGGGTAGCTCTCCAGGAACAAGGGGTTGGAGTGAACCTACAGGGGGGGTAGCTCTCCAGGAACAAGGGGTTGGAGTGAACCTACAGGGGGGGTAGCTCTCCAGGAACAAGGGGTTGGAGTGAACCTACAGGGGGGGTAGCTCTCCAGGAACAAGGGGTTGGAGTGAACCTACAGGGGGGGTAGCTCTCCAGGAACAAGGGGTTGGAGTGAACCTACAGGGGGGGTAGCTCTCCAGGAACAAGGGGTTGGAGTGAACCTACAGGGGGGGTAGCTCTCCAGGAACAAGGGGTTGGAGTGAAAACCTACAGGGGGGGTAGCTCTCCAGGAACAAGGGGTTGGAGTGAACCTACAGGGGGGGTAGCTCTCCAGGAACAAGGGGTTGGAGTGAAAACCTACAGGGGGGGTAGCTCTCCAGGAACAAGGGGTTGGAGTGAAAACCTACAGGGGGGGTAGCTCTCCAGGAACAAGGGGTTGGAGTGAACCTACAGGGGGGGTAGCACTCCAGGAACAAGGGGTTGGAGTGAAAACCTACAGGGGGGGTAGCTCTCCAGGAACAAGGGGTTGGAGTGAACCTACAGGGGGGGTAGCACTCCAGGAACAAGGGGTTGGAGTGAAAACCTACAGGGGGGGTAGCTCTCCAGGAACAAGGGGTTGGAGTGAAAACCTACAGGGGGGGTAGCTCTCCAGGAACAAGGGGTTGGAGTGAAAACCTACAGGGGGGGTAGCTCTCCAGGAACAAGGGGTTGGAGTGAACCTACAGGGGGGGGTAGCTCTCCAGGAACAAGGGGTTGGAGTGAAAACCTACAGGGGGGGTAGCTCTCCAGGAACAAGGGGTTGGAGTGAAAACCTACAGGGGGGGTAGCTCTCCAGGAACAAGGGGTTGGAGTGAACCTACAGGGGGGGTAGCTCTCCAGGAACAAGGGGTTGGAGTGAACCTACAGGGGGGGGGGTAGCTCTCCAGGAACAAGGGGTTGGAGTGAAAACCTACAGGGGGGGTAGCTCTCCAGGAACAAGGGGTTGGAGTGAACCTACAGGGGGGGTAGCTCTCCAGGAACAAGGGGTTGGAGTGAAAACCTACAGGGGGGGTAGCTCTCCAGGAACAAGGGGTTGGAGTGAACCTACAGGGGGGGTAGCTCTCCAGGAACAAGGGGTTGGAGTGAAAACCTACAGGGGGGGGTAGCTCTCCAGGAACAAGGGGTTGGAGTGAACCTACAGGGGGGGTAGCTCTCCAGGAACAAGGGGTTGGAGTGAAAACCTACAGGGGGGGTAGCTCTCCAGGAACAAGGGGTTGGAGTGAAAACATACAGGGGGGGTAGCTCTCCAGGAACAAGGGGTTGGAGTGAACCTACAGGGGGGGGTAGCTCTCCAGGAACAAGGGGTTGGAGTGAACCTACAGGGGGGGGGTAGCTCTCCAGGAACAAGGGGTTGGAGTGAAAACCTACAGGGGGGGTAGCTCTCCAGGAACAAGGGGTTGGAGTGAAAACCTACAGGGGGGGTAGCTCTCCAGGAACAAGGGGTTGGAGTGAAAACCTACAGGGGGGGGTAGCTCTCCAGGAACAAGGGGTTGGAGTGAACCTACAGGGGGGGGGTAGCTCTCCAGGAACAAGGGGTTGGAGTGAAAACCTACAGGGGGGGTAGCTCTCCAGGAACAAGGGGTTGGAGTGAAAACCTACAGGGGGGGTAGCTCTCCAGGAACAAGGGGTTGGAGTGAAAACCTACAGGGGGGGTAGCTCTCCAGGAACAAGGGGTTGGAGTGAACCTACAGGGGGGGGGTAGCTCTCCAGGAACAAGGGGTTGGAGTGAAAACCTACAGGGGGGGTAGCTCTCCAGGAACAAGGGGTTGGAGTGAAAACCTACAGGGGGGGTAGCTCTCCAGGAACAAGGGGTTGGAGTGAAAACCTACAGGGGGGGTAGCTCTCCAGGAACAAGGGGTTGGAGTGAAAACCTACAGGGGGGGGTAGCTCTCCAGGAACAAGGGGTTGGAGTGAAAACATACAGGGGGGGTAGCTCTCCAGGAACAAGGGGTTGGAGTGAAAACCTACAGGGGGGGTAGCTCTCCAGGAACAAGGGGTTGGAGTGAAAACCTACAGGGGGGGTAGCTCTCCAGGAACAAGGGGTTGGAGTGAAAACCTACAGGGGGGGGTAGCTCTCCAGGAACAAGGGGTTGGAGTGAAAACCTACAGGGGGGGGTAGCTCTCCAGGAACAAGGGGTTGGAGTGAACCTACAGGGGGGGGGTAGCTCTCCAGGAACAAGGGGTTGGAGTGAAAACCTACAGGGGGGGTAGCTCTCCAGGAACAAGGGGTTGGAGTGAAAACCTACAGGGGGGGTAGCTCTCCAGGAACAAGGGGTTGGAGTGAAAACCTACAGGGGGGGGTAGCTCTCCAGGAACAAGGGGTTGGAGTGAAAACCTACAGGGGGGGTAGCTCTCCAGGAACAAGGGGTTGGAGTGAAAACCTACAGGGGGGGGTAGCTCTCCAGGAACAAGGGGTTGGAGTGAAAACCTACAGGGGGGGTAGCTCTCCAGGAACAAGGGGTTGGAGTGAAAACCTACAGGGGGGGGTAGCTCTCCAGGAACAAGGGGTTGGAGAGCCTTTATTTCGCAGCTATTTTGAACAGAGTTTTAATTTGCGCTGATCATTGCGATGTCTTTTAAATCTACTTTAGTGAATGCACTGATTTTGTGAATCACTCTGGGTAAATGTCTGCTAAGCTGTTAAAATGTGAATAGTACTAATTTGTGTCGCTGTACTAGGCCTGTATGGCAGAGAGCATCATGCTGAACCTGGCTGGCCAACTCATCATGCTACAGAGAGACCGTTCTGGACCACAGGTACGAGAGAAGGAAGACCAGAAGAAACTGGTGAGTCACACACACACACACACACACACACACACACACACACACACACACACACACACACACACAGTACCAGTCAAAAGTTTGGACACCTACTCATTCAAGAGGTTTTCTTTATTTTAAATTGTTTCTACATTGTAGAACAATGGTGAAGACATCCAAACTATAAAATAACACATATGGAATCATGTAGTAACCAAAAAAAAGAGAGACAGAGAGAGTTACCAGCCTAAATAAATGCTTCTCAGAGTTCAAGTAACAGACACATCTCAACATCAACTGTTCAGAGGAGACTGCGTGAATCAGGCCTTCATGGTCGAATTGCTGCAAAGAAACACTTTTTTGGTTTCTACATGATTTCATATGTGTTATTTCATAGTTTTGATGTCTTCATTATTATTCTACAATGTAGAACATAGTAAAAAATTAAGAAAATCCCAGGAATATGTCCAACCTTTTGACTGGTACTGTACACACACACACCTACCTACCTACTGTTTGGGCTGTATAGCCTACTCCTACAGTCATTGTCATGCTATACGGCACAACCAGATCTGGGACCGGACTAAGTCACCCCCCCCCTGTAATAGTTGTCTTTGTCTCGTCATAATACATATATTGATTGATTTAATTTGTCATACTTGATACTGTCATTGTCCGTGTCCATCTATAGCATTGTCTTACCCGCCGGCCACTGTATGCACCGTGGTGCGTGTATGCTGACCCGGTCTGTCACTCTCTGTTTCTAGCTGCCGTTCTGTCCTCCCGTGGTTCTGGCTCAGTGTGTCGAGAATGTGTGGACGACGTGTCGCAGTAACAAGAAGAAGCGCCACCTACTGGAGGCTCTGTGGCTGTCCTGTGGCGAGGCCGGAATGAAGGTGTGGCTGCCCCTTCTTCTCATTGAAATGAACCGCTTGTTGTTGTCGTCCACATCCTTCGATCAATTGCAACAAGAAACCACGTGTATGGCTACATTAGAAGGAATTTGAAGGGTGATGCTTGTCGGTGTGTTTCACGATCTACTTGTCAGTTCCCAATGCTACCACGCGATTGTTTCATTGTACCTCTCAAAAGGTGTGGCTGCCCCTGTTCCCGCGGGACCACCGTAAGCCCCACTCGTTCCTGTCCCGGCGCATCATGCTCCCCTTCCACATCAACATCTACCCCCTGGCCGTGCTGTTTGAAGATGCCCTGGTGCTGGGGGCATCTAATGAGACCGTGCTCTACGACGGCCTGCAGGTACTGTAGTTAGGAGTATTATAGTTATTACAGTAATAGTATTATCTGGTGGGGGGGGGGGGCCTAAGAACTGCTCTTGCGCTCTACAAGTTTTCAAATCACTGTCTCTGCGTTTAACGTAATCATCGTCTTCTTCTGCAGGGTCCCAGAGAGGGCCGGGAGCCTCTTGAGGTGACGTTCCCTTACTGCACGGTGGAGAGGACCTCCCAGATCTACCTCCACCACATCCTGCGCCAGCTACTCGTGCGTAACCTGGGAGAGCAGGCCCTGCTCCTGGCCCAGTCCTGCGCGGCGCTCCCCTACTTCCCCCACGTCATGGAGCTCATGGTCCACGTGGTGCTGGAGGAGGAGGCCACCTCCCGGGAGCCCATCCCCGACCCGCTGCTGCCCACCGTGGCCAAGTTCATCACCGAGTTCCCCCTGTTCCTCCAGGTAAGGAGGAGGGGGAGAGCGATGTGGATGGAGGAGTGGTAGAGTATTGTCGTTCTCGGCTGAGGCAACTCTTGTGCATTTTCAACTGAATTAATTCATTTATTCATTCATGTTTTCTTCGTCCAGACCATCGTGCACTGCGCCAGGAAGACAGAGTACGCCCTGTGGAACTACCTGTTTGCTGCCGTGGGCAACCCCAAGGATCTGTTTGAGGAATGTCTAATGGCTCAGGACCTGGACACAGCAGCATCCTATCTCATCATACTGCAGGTATCTACATATACTACCCTATCTCATCATACTGCAGGTATCTACATATACTACCCTATCTCATCATACTGCAGGTATCTACATATACTACCCTATCTCATCATACTGCAGGTATCTACATATACTACCCTATCTCATCATACTGCAGGTATCTACATATACTACCCTATCTCATCATACTGCAGGTATCTACATATACTACCCTATCTCATCATACTGCAGGTATCTACATATACTACCCTATCTCATCATACTGCAGGTATCTACATATACTACCCTATCTCATCATACTGCAGGTATCTACATATACTACCCTATCTCATCATACTGCAGGTATCTACATATACTACCCTATCTCATCATACTGCAGGTATCTACATATACTACCCTATCTCATCATACTGCAGGTATCTACATATACTACCCTATCTCATCATACTGCAGGTATCTACATATACTACCCTATCTCATCATACTGCAGGTATCTACATATACTACCCTATCTCATCATACTGCAGGTATCTACATATACTACTCTATCTCATCATACTGCAGGTATCTACATATACTACCCTATCTCATCATACTGCAGGTATCTACATATACTACCCTATCATCATACTGCAGGTATCTACATATACTACCCTATCATCATACTGCAGGTATCTACATATACTACCCTATCTCATCATACTGCAGGTATCTACATATACTACCCTATCTCATCATACTGCAGGTATCTACATATACTACCCTATCTCATGGTACTGTTAGATTT